>NC_091980.1:241601690-241918634 GCF_044704955.1 Pristiophorus japonicus | reverse complement strand
GACACCCGATATCTGGCCCTGCAGTCAATGAATAGTACAGTTAGTGCTGGATGCACGCCTGAATGTTACGTGGTGCCTGAGACAACGCCAGTGATGGGCATGATCGCATTTCTAGCCCAGTGTTCTAGCTTTACATGGTAAGCTATAAAGGAAGCTTCCAATCAATGTTTATATTACTATTGAGATCTTATAGTGGTGCAGAATGGGTATTTCCCATCTTTTCCAAACATGCTAGGATGGTATTTGAGGCTGGTTGTTGGAAAAATCCTTGAAACATGAAGGACGCTCCTTCCACTGATGTGTGAAGTAAGGCTGATGAATGGAGGCAGCTGCACAAGCTCTTTGATGTATTGATTTCTGATTGTATTAGTCATTTAAAAAACAAAAGAAAGTCCTATCCCTGTGGGTTCTGAGCCAAAGTACATTTGGAACTAAAATACAGAAACATTATTCACGGGTCAACACTGACCGTAAAGGTTACATTTGACAAAATAACAGTGTTTCCTATTAACTAACAACTTTCATTTCATCTGTCCAGTAACTATTGGGGCTAATATTTCTTTATTTTTCTTCTCTGGCACAGACAATGAACATGTTTATATGGAGCTGATGCAGAAACTCTGCAAGTATTGTCCAAAGGAATGGAAGAAGGAAGTAAGCAAAGTGAGTTGTGCAGCAGCAGAATTTTTACCTGCTGTTTCACTGTTGAGTTGGCCATATTTTTATTTATTCAGTTGTACCGCACTCAACAGTAGGTTTGGTAAATTCTGCTTCCTGCTTCTCTGCACACATTTCATATGGAATAATAGCTGGGTTGGCATGCGCTACAAGAGTAACACAGTTAAAGGTTATTGATGATGTCCTAAACAGTGAAAGTGAAGTTTGAGTGGTTTGTGAATGTCACCTGACACCTGACATGGTCACAGTTCTCTTCCCTTATACATAGAAAATGTATTACATTCTTTTTATACTTTCAAGTTGTTATAATGCTGTGAAGTTGATCCTATTGTAGATCCCTCAATTGTCCAGTCCCCATTGTGACATTTTTTATAAATTACCTAGTTCTGTGTCACGTACCAGGAAGGGGGGGTGCAGAACACAAGGAGAGAGACAGTACCAAAGTGGTGATGTGGGGTATAATGTGGCAGGAAATGAAAATTACTGCAAAATACTGATACCAGCCACTATACATTCTAGAGTTGATTACACACAATACATTTTGGTACATCAGAATGAATGAATGTTACTTGAATTGTTAAAATAGCTTTTCTATTTTATTGTGCTATCACTAGCATAAGGCATCATAAAACAGAAGAACATAGCTGCACTGTCTACTGCCACATCCTCATAATCAGCTTGGCTGTCTAATTCAGTTTTTAAATTATATCTTAGCAAATATAATTTTTATCTTCTGCAACACCTGTTTAATGTATGTTTTGCCAAAGATTGTAACATATTTTCTAACATTATGGGGTGAAATTGGTCAACATCAGTAGCATAGAACAGGCTGATAGTGACTTGGCCATTGGTTTTACATTGCACCCAAGTTTCTATTCCATTGACTTAATTGACCAATTTCTCCCCGTTATCTCAAAATGTGAAGATTTACTCTAATTGGCATGTAATACAAATAATATTTTGTAATTGAAACAATTAATTTTCCTTGTTTATTTGTTTCGGTTTTCAAGTATGAGTATATGAATGGGCATGCAATGTGAAGCATTTTGAAGTTCTCTTTTGTCCTTCTGTGAGGAGGTATAATTCATTTTTCTTTCATTTCTGCAGGGCATTGACCAGTTTGGTCCACCTATGATTATTCATTTCCGGGTACAGTACTACGTGGAGAATGGGAGATTAATTGGGTAAGACTAAGAGATTGATTGAAGAAGATTAGTAGCATGAGCTCAAGTGGGATGCCTACTTAACATTCTGTATATATGTTTGTGAGGGATTTTTGGTCAAAATTCTATGAATGTTCAGTAATGACAAATTTCACAGGTTATGCTGAAGTGGGATTTAAATGCATCCTCAACCTTGACAGAAGTCAGACGGATTTTGCCATTTGCTTATGATTTTGCAAATGAAAGATTTTACATTATTGTTTCAATACCTGCAATTCATCAAGATATAAAGGGCAGAAAGAAACAGAAAAATTACATTGTAAATGGTTCCCTTTCAAAACTTCTATAAACACCCTCCTCAAAATACCCACCTCTGACTCCCCTGTCATTGGTAACTACCATTCTTTATATAGCATCTTTAATATAGAAATTGTCCCAAGACACTTCACAGAGTGATAGAGAATTCAAACAGGCTGCATTTAGACAGGCTGTGAAAATTCACAGACAACAAGTCAGAGATGCTACGTGAGTGGTAGCATGTTGCATTAAGCCATCAATCAACTTGACATTTTCGGACCTTGGGTAGTGAGCCAATAAGGTCAAAGAAGGCGAGTTCTTTTCTGTAAATTGATCCAGGTATAAATACAGCCATTTTGGCCATGTGGTTTCAGTAAGACAAAGGAACTGGCAATCAGCCAGCAGTTTGTTACTCTCTGCCAAGATTAAAAAGTTAAAACTACCATCGGAGTTCGTATTTCATTGGAAATTAAGAGATCTAACAATTTTGGCGCTGCAAGCAGGGTCGCTGAGGAAAGAAACTGAATTTTGGACATCGGACCTACATATTGAGATAAGGACACCTCTTTTTAAAAAAAAGTCCTCGGTCAAAAGTCTAAATTCGCCTCTCCTTCTACGCGATTCCGAAAACCTCCGGTTTGCGAACCCTCCGGTTGGTAGTCGGCTCGAGGTCCCATAGACATCTAAACTTCAGCGGTGTGTTAGTTAATTAATCACCGACCTATTGATCGGCTAGCAAGCCTACGACTCGAGACCCCAGTAAAGAAATGGCAGCAGGAGATAAGAGCAAAGAATTGCCTACAACTGTTAAAGGTGGGCAGGCACCACCTGAAGTTTCGCTAGATTTAATTCTCGAACAGTTGAAAGAATACATAGAGCAACAATTCAACTTATCTAAAACCTGTATTAAGATCGAACAAAAGTACGGAACCTCCAAAGGACAATGGTCCTTGGACGAGATTAAAAGGGTCTGGGGAAAAACGACCCGTATGAAAAATAAAGAGCGAACTAGATGGTCCCTAGCGGTTATGGGACAGATTCGAAACCGGAATGAAATTATAATGCGTTCCCAACATGATCGAGAACTGACCAGTACAAAGGACCAATTGCAAGCAGTTTGTGCACAGCTGCGACAGAAAAAGCTTGAACTTGAAAAGCTGGAAGCGGAAGTTAAAGATCTTAAAGGTGAAATTAAAGAATGGAAAAAATCATTTGGTCAAGAGACAGTAATAGGAAAAGGAAAATGTATTGATCAATTCCCAGGGTACCCATGTTTGGATAAATTAAAAGCGCAAACCCGAAGACACGACCGAGGAATAGATACGGTTTCTGAATCCTCCGACAATACAGTGTCGGAGGATGACGAATTAGGGGTGTGCTTTGCCCCGTTTAAAAAAAGACGAGTTGTAGTCAAATCAGAAGAGACTGCGGATGAGGGTGGAACCAAAAAAACAAAGAGAAGGGTGTACGAAGAATACTTAGTTCATGCTCCTGCAGACCCAGAGAAAATTGATAAATGGTCCAAGGAGTTGCCCAATCCAAAGAAAGGGGGAGTAAAAATGTGGGACCAATTGGACCGCTTAAGAAATATATATCAACTTCATCCCTGGGACGGAGTGCAAATTTTGACCATAATGGTGCCAAAAACACAGGGAAGAAAATTGCATGACAAGGTAGATGAAGCTTTGGGGCAGAATGAGCAAGAATTAGACGCAGGATGGGAGGCAATTAAACACTGGCTGCAAGCCTTCAGTCCAGCTAAGACAGACTGGGGAAAAATTGCAGCCTGCCAACAGAAAGGAACAGAGGAGGTCCTGGAGTATGACGAGCGGTTTAGATGCACGTGGCTAGAACATTCGGGTATGAATAATACGGATGAGGAAATGGATGAACAAGTGTTTGGACCCCTGAAAGCAGCTTTCGTGGCAGGTCTAAAGCCAGAACTATCCAAAATGCTTAAGGTAATGTTACCGGACTGGGAAGGTAGAGGAACTACCTTTGCAGCATTGATAGATCGATGTAACCAATTAGATCGGGATATGGGAGCTAAAGTCCGAGCTGTACAGGCTATGGGATGGAAATCCCAGGATTCCGATAAACAGTCATTAGGAAAATTACCCGGAAAATGTCATTATTGTGAGAAAGAAGGTCACTGGGCCAAGACGTGCAGGGCAAAACAGCAAGGTCGTGGCTGGGGAAGAGGACGCAGCCAGGGATACAATTCAGCCAACAAACCTGGCTTGTCACAAGATAACGACCTCATAGAAGCATTTAAGCGACTGACAATACAACAACAGAAGGAGTTACTTGGGATAGCAAAAAACGATTAGAGCCCACCCTGGCCCCCCTCCTCGCACTAATACAACAAAGGGGAGATGGGCTATATATAACTGTGAGGGTGGGCGATAAGGATGTGGACTGTCTTTTAGACACAGGGGCGGAATTAACATGCTTACCCCTACAATATGGAGACTTTTTGTCGTTGGATGGTAGGGCACGTACAGCCTATGGAGTTGGGGGCCATAAAATGGAAATTAAAAGGACAACACCGGTACTTATCGGGCTGGGTCCACATGAACTAACCACGCCGGTCTGGATAGGCCCAGTAGATCAACCCCTTTTGGGAATGGATGTTCTAATCCAAATAGATTCATCGTTGCATTTCGAGGATGGTCGGGTGACATGGTCAATTAGAACTTTGAAGAAAGAAGAATTGAAGGAACACCCGATATGGGCTAAAGATAAGAACGATTGTGGCCTACTCCAGATGGAGCCTGCGTCATTTACAGGGATCAAACCTCCATGCACTAAACAGTATCCCATCAGTCCAACTGCCATCGCGGGAATCTTACCGATTATTCAGCAATTGGAGAAACAAGGGGTGCTTATTAAAACGCATAGTTCCTCCAATAGCCCCGTGTGGCTGGTACAGAAATCTAATGAGACTTGGCGTTTGACTGTCGATTATAGGAAAGCTAACCAGTGTATTGATCAAAAAGCTCCTTTGGTCGCAGATCACTCCACCATTTTTAATGCCCTTAAACCGGAACATAAATATTTCTCAGTTATAGATATGGCCAATGGATTTTGGTCGGTGCCTCTGGCACCGGAGGTTCGACAGTGGTTTGCTTTCACTGTCCAAGGACAACAGTATACTTGGACCCGGTTACCACAGGGTTTCCACAACAGCCCTACGGTATTCCACATGGCTTTACAAAGCCATTTGCGAGAATTACCTCCCCTGTCATCCACAGTCATCCAATATGTAGACGATATCCTGCTAGCTTCAAACATGGAAGACCAGCATGAACAAGATTTACGAGCTTTGCTGGATCACCTTCAGCTGAAAGGACATAAAGCCAGCATCGACAAAGCACAAATATCCCAAGAAGAGGTTGTATACCTGGGACAAAAGATTTCACAAGGAAAGAGAGAACT
The DNA here is from genome assembly GCF_044704955.1 of Pristiophorus japonicus. NCBI lineage: Eukaryota > Metazoa > Chordata > Chondrichthyes > Pristiophoridae > Pristiophorus > Pristiophorus japonicus. The sequence goes on along the minus strand of NC_091980.1, from coordinate 241,913,058 downwards.
TACCCAGGATAGAACTGCAGCCATTCGGGCTGCTAAAAAACCCACCACTATTCAGGAACTAAGGTCTTTTTTGGGATTGTGTAACTTTAACAGAAATTTGATTGACTCCTTCACACAGCTTGCTCAGCCACTGAATGATATTTTAAAGGGGAAACGTGCCTCTAAAGAAGCCATCACCCTCACTAAAGAACAGCAAGAGGCCTTCCTGAGTTTGAAAAAGACTTTGTGTTCGGCACCGGCTCTGGGAATCCCCGACAGTGGTAAGCCATTTACCCTGTTTGTCCATGAGAAAGAAGGATATATGACAGCTATACTGACACAAGAACATGGGGATCGGCAAAGACCTATTGGCTATTATTCGGTAGCCCTTGGATGGGGAAGTTGCCTAAGGGCCATGGAAGCTACATGTCGAGCGGTAATGATCACTGCGGGTCTAGTCCTCGACCAAAAGCTGATTGTCAAGTGTCCCCACACCGTACATGCTTTGCTGTCTATGAATAGAATGTCTCAGGTGACGGCAGCAAGATGGACCCGCTGGACAGCAGTTTTGGAAGCTCCTAATCTCCATATCGTCCGGGCCAGCCCGGTTAATCCCGCAACTATGCTCCCGATGTCAGAATCGAGAGAGCAAGAGGGGGGAGAATGTGAAGAGCATGACTGCGTGGAGATTTTAAAAGAAACAGAAGAAGCAGCCTTAGCAGCAGAGGAGCCTCTGCACAACCCAGACCTCATCCTGTTTACAGATGGTTCCTCCTTTGTTGACAATGGTACCAGAAATGCAGGATGGGCAGTTACAACCTTATATGAGGTAGTGGCAAAAGGATGTTTACCCTCAGGAACGTCAGCACAACAGGCCGAGTTATGGGCCCTGTCAGAAGCATGTCGAATAGCAGAAGGACAGACAGCTAATGTCTACACAGATTCGAGTTATGCTTTTGGAGTCGCTCACGACTTTGGTATGTTATGGCGGAAAAGAGGATTCCTCACTGCTGCTGGTACACCTATCCGAAATGGAAAAGAAGTCCGAGACTTACTGGAGGCCATACAGTTACCTCAGGAAGTGTCCATCCTGAAGTGTAAGGCCCATACCAAGGAAAATACCACAGAAGCACAGGGAAATGCCCTAGCCGACCAGGCAGCTAAAGATGCCGCCTCACAGGGCGTTCCTCCAAAAGAATCAACACAGATGTGCAGATTGAAAGCACTCAGGACTCTGACACGAGACCTTCAAACAATGCAAGGCGAGTGCTCCCGAGAAGAAAAATGGACATGGATTGAGGCAGGAATTAAGCTATGCGAAGATGGTGTCTGGAGACAAAGAGTTACCGACAAGCCAGTCGCGCCACAAGCGCTTATGCCTTTTTTAGCCCAACAGATCTACTCGTGGGGACACTTGGCCTCACAACAGATGATGGCACGGTTCCAGAAAAGCTGGTGGGGTCGGGGATTTAAAAAACATGCCCAGCTGGTAACAGACCGCTGTGTCGTCTGCCAGAAAAATAATTCTGCACCCATCACGGTAATGCCCCAACTGAGGCCCCCTGCCCCTGTCGGACCATTCCAGCATCTGCAGGTTGATTATATATCTCTTCCTTCATGCCAAGGATACACTAACATTCTTGTCATGGTCGACAGATTCTCTAGATGGGTAGAAGCTGTCCCAACTAAAAGAGCCACAGCTAATCACACTGCAAAGGTCTTGTGTAAGGATTACATTCCCCAAGTAGTATTGACTCAAATCAGGGAACACACTTCACAGGTGCTGTCTGCCAAGAAGTCTGCAGGTTACTGAACATTACGTGGGATTTACACTGTCCTTATCATCCACAATCATCAGGACAAGTAGAACGAATGAATCGAACTCTGAAACAACTGCTTGCCAAATATCACCAAGAAGGAACACCATGGCCCCAGGCACTACCAATAGCGCTATGCAGCATTAGTGCAACCCCGAACAGAACTACAGGTCTAAGCCCATTTGAAATTATAACAGGAAGACCCATGTTGCTGCCAGGAACTATCGATTTACGGAATGCTGATGGTCACTTAATGAGTGACACTCTGTTATCATACTGTCAGAACCTAACCAATGCTATTAGTTCTGTTTCCTGACAGGTATCGGCAGCTTGGGGTAATCCACCCGAAGGAGGACATGACATCATCCCGGGAGTCTGGGTCTATGTGAAAAAGTTGCATAAAGAACCTTTGGGTGCCAAGTGGGAGGGATCTTATCAAGTGTTATTGACCACCCAGGCAGCTGTTAAAGTCCAAGGAAAGAAAGCCTGGATCCATGCTTCACACGTTAAATGAGCACCCGTAACTGAAGCTGAAATCTAATAAGGACAATTACTTTTTGCGAAAATGTATAAATTTACTGTATTATTGATTGTAGGTATTCTAGGCATAGGCCTACTTCTTACTAGCCGACCCTCTGCACCAAAGGGAAATAGTAGGGTAGCAAGGGAATTACATGTAAATACCTTTTACTTTTATATTGTTTGTTTATGTTGATTAAATGTTGTTGCGACCAGGCGGCTGTAGCTGCTGTCCCGCAGGTGAGACACCTTGCAGGTCCCAGCAGATCGTATGTGCGTGGCACAGGGGTATGTTATGCTTAAGGAAAGGTTGTTTACTGGTTGAATTAAGATATTGATTTGGATTAAATTGGAATAAGGTTAATTAACCTACTAAAACCAGACTTCCATTGTGGCTACGATGGAACTCGGGTTGGTGTAAATTTGTGTGGAAGCTACTAGTCCGGACATGTGGCGAAACACATCAACAAATTTTAGAAGGAAACTCTATTAAATTATTTTGTAGAATGTTTAACCAGTGATACCTGATGTTTTATGATTCACTTTGTGAAAGAATCAAAGGGGGGATTGATAGAGAATTCAAACAGGCTGCATTTAGACAGGCTGTGAAAATTCACAGACAACAAGTCAGAGATGCTACGTGAGTGGTAGCATGTTGCATTAAGCCATCAATCAACTTGACATTTTCGGACCTTGGGTAGTGAGCCAATAAGGTCAAAGAAGGCGAGTTCTTTTCTGTAAATTGATCCAGGTATAAATACAGCCATTTTGGCCATGTGGTTTCAGTAAGACAAAGGAACTGGCAATTAGCCAGCAGCTTGTTACTCTCTGCCAAGATCAAAAAGTTAAAACTACCATCGGAGTTCGTATTTCATTGGAAATTAAGAGATCTAACACAGAGGTATAAGCATAAATGAACGCCGAACCAGAGAAGGAAAGATTAGGAGGGTTAACCAAAAGTTGTCAAAGAGATGGGTTTTAAGGAGGGTCTTAAAGAAGGAGAGATGGAGGGATTTACGGAAGGGAATTCCAGAGCAATGGAATCAGGTGTTTGAAAGTATGGACACCAATGGTAAGGCAAAGGGAGAGCGGTGCACAAGAGGCTTGAGTTGGAGGAAGATTTTGGAGAGAGTTGTAGGGTTGGAGGAGGTTACAGAGAGAGAGGGACAAGGCCTTGGAAATATGTAAACACTAGGAAGTGTCGGGGACCAGGAGCCAATGCATGTCAGCAAGGCCAATATGATAGGTGCACGGGATGTGGTGTGGGATAGGATATGGGCAGCAGAGTTTTAAATGAACTGACGTTTATGAATGGTGGAGGCTGACCGAGAGAGCATTGGAGTAATCAAATCTGGAAGTGACAAAGGTATGATTGAGACTTTCAGTAACACATGGGCTGAGGTAACTGTGGAGGTATGAAATGTTAGAGATTAAAATAGACAGTCTTTGTGATGGATAGGTCAGAAACTCAGCCCGGGGTTAAACAGCGTGCCAAGTTAGTGAGCTGTCTGGTTTAGTTTGAGACGTGGTTGGGGATGGAGTTAGTGGCAAGGGTACAGAGATTATGTCAGGGGCCAAAGACAATACCTTCAGTCTTCCCAGTGTTAAACTGGAAGACGTTATGGCTCATCTAAAACAAGATGTCAGACAGGCAGTATGACAGCACAGAGGTAGTGAAATGGTCAAAAGAGGCACTGGAGAGGTAGAGCTCGGTTATCAGCATTTATGTGGCATTACTTCAAAATACAATAGATGTGTTTGTCAGTGATTCTAATCTAATATATTTCTCGTTGCAGTGACAGAGCAGCTAGATACTATTATTACTGGCATTTGCGGAAACAAGTTCTCCAATCCCAGTGCATGCTACATGAGGAGGTCTATTTTCTACTTGCTGCCTATGCATTACAAGCAGACCTCGGCAACTACAAAAGGCACAAGCATTATGGGAAATATTTTGAGCCAGAAACTTACTTTCCTCCTTGGGTATGTCCTTTTAAAATTGTATTTCTTTAAAGTATACAGAAACAAAGGACCCAAAACTCCGATGGTTTGGTAGGGTGTTAAGCTAGAAGATCTAACTGGGGGTGAGGTTCCGAATTTGGGGCTTAGAGATGGTTCATTGGTTTTATGCAACCTTGTAAGTTCCACCCTAAATTCCATTCAAAGTGACAGAGGGTTTAAGGTAAATCCATTGTAACAAAGTGCAGCTATGCAAATGATGGGATTGGGCTAGGATGACCTCATCACTCCTAAAGTCCAACATTTACGCCCCAGAGGATAAAAATAATTTTATTTAGGCCTTGCCCAAGTTTGAGGCCTGAATAGGATAGCGTATGGCGCTTTTATAGAGGGTGAGATTCTCTCCCTCCATCTAATGACTTGGGGGACAGGCTGCTACTGCCCCAGGAACCAGAGCTGCCTTTCTCCTAGCCGTCCCTGGGGTCAATGGAGGTAGTAGCAGTAAGCAAGAAAATGGAGCAGATTGCTAGACTCTAATCCTCATCCATCATTTACATCCAGCCAATGGCCATCCTGGTGGGAATGGCGAGGGGTGGGGGGGAGGAATAGAATGGGACAGGAATACAGCAGTAGTACTTGCCACCCAATCTTCCCTCGTTTTCTGCTGCTATCATGCCCAATTTCAGCTAGGATGGCACAGGGTCAATCCAGTCCCATTTTTACCTAACATCCTTTTGCAGTTGTTTAAAATTCATGACAAAGATATAATAAACCAGATGACATAGGATCACGTTTTAAAGCTTGTTTGGCATTTCTGTTTTATGGGACCAAAAAAAAGCAGGTTTGGAAGATCAGTATTTAACTTCTTTAGACAGGGATGTTACCAAAGATTCATAAACATAGCTAGATGAATCTAATCCAAGATATATTTTTCATCTTGATACAGTTTGTTATTTATGCAGGCTTTTCTCTTCTGGCCCCACCTACATAATTTATGTACATTTATTGGATTTCAAAAATGTGATCTTTTGATTATTTTGAGCAGCAGCCCCTGTAAAGTGGCGATGCAATTCTTTAATCAAGTACTGCCAAATATGTGTTTTCTGTGTTGAAATATATGTTAGTTTTTTCACTTCTTAATCAAGTTAGGTCACTACAAAGATACACGGACTGTTAGCAAAGAGAACCTTTTTATAATGAATTGTTTGGACAGGAACGGGGCCTATGAGAATGATAAAATATGTCATGTAATAACCCTTAATGTTGTCTTCTCTTAAAATAATTAGGTCAGCAATTTGCTATTTATGTGGGCTGAATATCCAAAAGACCTCAGTGCACAGACTGAAAAAAAAACAGAACACAGAAACCGCAAAATAACAGGGAAATTGTGCAACTATATAATTAAGATAAATCTCAGAACATTTATAGACAGGATTTTTGACTGACAAAAGTAAGCTTGCCATTTTTAATAGTCTTTTTTTTATATTCACAGACTCTTAAAGTTTAGTCTCACAGAGTTGATCCAAATCCCAAACTGGCATATTTTGAACCAAATGAATTTAATAGTAGGCTGCAGCTGTGTGTTCCAGACTGGAAACAACATGAAGTAGCAATTAGGGGAGAGCAGAAGTCATATATCGTAACCTCTGTGAATTTCAGGCTGTTAGATTATGAGTTTGGAGACCAACGTCATGTGCTCACAGTTACTAGCACTAGTGTGTTTTGATATAAGTCCAATCATAGTTCTTTTGATTTCAACTCTTTATTTCCTTAGCTTCTAGCCTCTGTTCCTATATAGCTTTAGCCAAGAGAAAATGTGACTGCTCCACGCCTTTAATTTTGGTCCTTTTTGGCAGTACTTTGTGCTCGTCCATTTGAAGGGCAGTTGGCGTTGAGCAGGGAGTCTGATCTGTTTTGGTTGATAAGAGTGGCTAGGAAGTGATGAAACTCAAGAAACTCAACACATAGTATTAGCAACAGCTGGGAAGCAGCTACCAGCCGGACTCTGTGCTCTTTACTACATTTTGCTCTGTGTATAAAGTTAATATTAGGTTTTAATGACAGTTTAGTAAAAATGATTTTTCTTCATAAAGTAATATATACTCCCTGGTTACAATAAACTACATATTATATTCTCTTTTAAGGAGCCAATTATTATCTGAACACCCATTGCCAGATTGGCTGAGCTAATTATTTGTCACTGGTAAATTAGAATATAATTCAAATAGAATATTGAGTTGTGCTGCATGGAAAGTATATTGATTCAGCACCTGCAGACAACAAGACAGCATTGTGCATTTTGTATGTTCAGAGCTCGGAGCTGCTCTCTCTGCTGTACATATCCCTAATCATAGTAATGGTGTCTAATGGAATGGAAAATGCCTGTTAAAATAGGCTGGTTGCCTTTGTGAAGGACTGGTGAAAATACCTGAGACAAATATGACATATAATGATTCATGCAAGTAGTGCAATAATGTTTTGGGACTGCGATGATTTTACTCCATGAAGATTGTTTAACTGTCACACACTGCATAACAAGGTGCAAAAAATAATTGATTTAAAGGAGGATTATTCACTTTTATAGGTGGTTACCAAGCGAGGAAAGGAATATATTTTGAAACACATTCCAAATATGCACAAGGACCAGTATGCACTTACAGCCTCAGAAGCACATCTCAAATACATCAAGGAGGCTGTCCAGCTAGATGATGTGGCTGTTCATTATTACAGGCTATATAAGGTAAAGAACAAAATGAATATACTGTGGCTTCAGTTCAGACAGAATGCTCAGAATGTTTATTGAAAGCACTGACTGAAAGAATTTTCTATTTACTGAGATTTCTTTTTGTCTGATTGCTTTCACAACCTGGGAAGGTTACCAGTGATCAGGTTAGTGGAATGGTTGCCTGCAGCCGTATTAGTGTTGCCAACCATAGTTCAGAGAAATCACAATCCAGGGCAGTTAGTGAGTGGCATTTTAGAGATGAAAGCACTGAAGTAACTCTGGTTAAATTGTGATTTGTGATATTGTAGCAAATGATTGGGGTTGGGGAGGAAAAGTCTGACATTTCATTGAGAAGGTAAAAGCTCAGAGAGGGGGCAGTATTTACTGCAAGTAATAACACTTAACTATGTGATGTATGGGTACAGCTTATGTCTGCAGCCTGAGGCTTTTGTTCCATTTTTTTTTCTTCTGTTTTTGTTTAGAAACAGTTATGGCCACATAAAAATAAGAGTTTATTATTCCACGGTAACTGTCAGCCCTGGTTTACATGTCTTCAAAATCCAACAGGGATACCACAATGTAAAAAATGCATATGCTCTTGTATATGCTTTTGGCTCTCGCTATATAACGACAAGGTAACCATGCTTATCTATTATCTTGTTTAACACAAAAAGTCAAAAACCCAAGCTCAGAAACATTGACCTTTGAACGAGCCCATTGTGTTTATGCATAAACTCTTATTCTTCTGTACCTATGTGTAAACGATGCATGCCAAGTGAATGCACAGCATGCTTTCTGTACAGACCTGTACTCACCACAGACCAAAAGTTGCTTGCTAACCAAAATGAGCTCCCACGGTTTGTCAGTTACCTAATACTTGTTGTGAATCTTTGTTTTCACTGCTCAGTGTGTTAGTACTGTACTGAAGGAAATGTATTAGAAAAAAATTACTTCATTCATCATTATAACAAAAAGAAATAGAATAAGGGGTTTGTTCAATGACCACTGCTCATTTTCATTACCGTCTAGTTTTGATTAGTACCTGCATATTCCAGTAACATCATATGTTATTATTCATTGGTTGTAATTTGGCATTCATTGAATAAGATAGAATCACATCACTGGGATATGATTGTTGTGCTTGATTGTACTCCCATCAACGAAATATTATAATGTATTTATGACACCAACCGGAAAAGCAACATATATTGTTGGTGAATGGCCAACACCCAGAACAGACATTGTTATCATGAACCATTTAATTAAGAAATTTGAAATATTAACAAATGTGCTACATCATTCAGTATCTATTTCATCTCCTGTGCTATCTTCTAATTTAACTGCCTCTGAGATCTGGGACTAATAGCTCTTTGCATTAATACTTATCTTTACTACACTTTAGCTGCCATTGGCCCATCTTTATTATGTTAATATATTTATATTGGTTAATATACCTGTATGTTTGTCATGGACACAAAGTTTCACAAACTTCATAGTACAGCCGTCCCACTATTTTACCATGCTCATGGAACCCAGAGTTATTCTTCTGTAACTATTAGTCTGGAAAAGCTTGGATTTGTAGGTTCTCTGCTTTTCATGGTTCTTCTGTTAATTGTGGATGAAGATGAAAAAGTACCCTTACATAAGAACATAAGAATGAGGAACAGGAGTAGGCCATCTAGCCCCTCGAGCCTGCTCCGCCATTCAACAAGATCATGGCTGATCTGGCCATGGACTCAGCTCCACTTACCCGCCCGCTCCCCATAACCCTTAATTCCCTTATTGGTTAAAAATCTATCTATCTGTGATTTGAATACATTCAATGAGCTAGCCTCAACTGCTTCCTTGGGCAGAAAATTCCACAGATTCACAACCCTCTGGGAGAAGAAATTCCTTCTCAACTCGGTTTTAAATTGGCTCCCCCGTATTTTGAGGCTGTGCCCCCTAGTTCTAGTCTCCCCGACCAGTGGAAACAGCCTCTCTGCCTCTATCTTGTCTATCCCTTTCATTATTTTAAATGTTTCTATAAGATTACCCCTCATCCTTCTGAACTCCAACGAGTAAAGACCCAGTCTACTCAATCTATCATCATAAGGTAACCCCCTCATCTCCGGAATCAGCCTAGTGAATTGTCTCTGTACCCGCTCCAAAGCCAGTATTTCCTTCCTTAAGTAAGGCGACCAAAACTGCATGCAGTACTCCAGGTGCGGCCTCACCAATACCCTGTACAGTTGCAGAAGGACCTCCCTGCTTTTGTACTCCATCCCTCTCTCAATGAAGGCCAACATTCCATTCGCCTTCCTGATTACCTGCTGCACCTGCAAACTAACTTTTTGGGATTCATGCACAAGGACCCCCAGGTCCCTCTGCACCGCAGCATGTTGTAATTTCTCCCCATTCAAATAGTATTCCCTTTTTTTGTTTTTTTTCCCAAGGTGGATGACCTCACACTTTCCGACATTGTATTCCATCTGCCAAACCTTAGCCCATTCGCTTAACCTATCTAAATCTCTTTGCAGCCTCTCTGTGTCCTCTACACAACCCGCTTTCCCACTAATCTTTGTGTCATCTGCAAATTTTGTTACACTACACTCTGTCCCCTCTTCCAGGTCATCTATGTATATTGTAAACAGTTGTCCCAGCACCGATCCCTGTGGCACACCACTAACCACCGATTTCCAACCCGAAAAGGACCCATTTATCCCGACTCTCTGCTTTCTGTTAGCCAGCCAATTCTCTATCCATGCTAATACATTTCCACTGACCCCGCGTACCTTTATCTTCTGCAGTAACCTTTTGTGTAATGTGACAGATTTTTCTGCAGTTCCTCTTTAGGTAATACATTGATTATTTCTTCGGGCTCCCTGGTGTAACAACGGTAATTATAGATCTAAGGATCAATTTAAAGCCGTGCTCAGCTACTTGTGAGATTGGCATTGTTCATTCATACACCAGCTTCAGTTGAATGAGCACTGATTAGAATACAATCTCTGGACAGACACTTTGGGGAGAATTTTGACCCCGAAAAACAAGGGGGGTTTGAGTCGAGTGGGCGGTTAAAGTATTAAAAATTTGAATCCCGACCCCAACCCACCCACTTCCAGTTTTAACGGAGGCAGGATGGGGGCGGGCAGCCAACCTGCTCCCAGGAAGTAGGTTGGCCCTTTAAATATGATAATGAGGCTGGAAGCCTCGGAGTTAACCTGTGTTGCAGGTTTAAATGTGACCAGCCGGGGTTCCCGGGCCACGGGAATCCCAGCAGCTGCAGCAAGGCGAGCACAGCCTTGGGGAGTGTGCCACGTGGGCCGGGAAGAGCACTAGTGCTTCCACCCCAGCCGCCCAAGCTCCCCCACCATCAGCCCTCCACCATACAACCCCCCGCCCCGGTGTTGGGACTCAGGCCTACCTGTGGTTGCTATCTCTTCTCCAGTGTTCCCCACCCAACTAGAAGCCAAACCTGTCAATCAGTCTGACTTCCAAGCGGGCAACCTGTCAGTGACGTCACACGCACGCTGTGGAGTTAAAACTCTACATAATGTGGGATTTACTGTGCGCTGCCAAGGAGGTCCAAAAGTTCAAATTCCCACCATTGTCACAACTGTCTCAGCTCAGAGTTCTTCTTGTGCATCAGTAATGCAGGTATATTACATAGAATTTGCAGCACAGCAACAGGCCATTTGGCCCAACTAGTCCATGCCGGTGCTTATGCTCCACATGAGGCTCCTCCAACCCTATCTCCATCTCTCTCACCAGATGCTGTTTTTATTTAGAAATATTTTGATACCTCAGCTGCCACACAGAGCTGTGTATGGGAGTTTATAATGTCGATACTCCAGGAGAATTTATTGCACATTAAACCTAACCATTTCTGAAAAAATATTAATGGTAATTGGAAATTTGAAGAAAATTTGTATATTGCATAATGGGATCACCATTAATCAATAACTGCTTATTGGGAACTATAGATTATTTGCAATTATTTAGCACTGTCAGAAATCATTGCAAACATGTTTATGTACTGGATGCTTCACTGGTAAAAGTTGATGAAATCACCTTCACCTGTTAGAAAACCTCCACATTTTGTTAGATAGGAGTGCTCTCTGATTGTACTTACATTTATGATACATTTTGTTGAGTTTAGGATAAAAGGGAAATTGATGCTTCACTGATGCTGGGCTTGACTCTTCAAGGACTGCAGATATTTCAGGTAAGATTAGAAACAGTTCCGTACAAATCCAACTCACGTTCCTCTTAAAAAAGCGAAATTCTGCGGATGCTGGAAATCTGAAATAAAAACAGAAAATGCTCGGATTACTCAGCAGGTCAGGCAGCCTCTGTGACGAGAGAAACAGGGTTAACATTTCAGGTTATTTCACGTTCCTTTTCTTGCCTTTTCAAGTTGCTAACCTGGATAGCATCCATCCATCTCGAAAGACAATGGTGTAAGTGCCAAACCAGTTCAGTTACTATGCCATGCTGCAGCAAAATAAGTGAGTGGCTGAAGAGTCCAACGGGCCGAAATTCACCCCCACCGGAAAAGTTTTAGCTGTTTTCACCGCCGCAGTGGATGCGGTGGCCTCTTGCGCGAAATTCAGCTCTTTGTCTTTTTTTTCCCAGCAGAGCCGAAGTTGGTCATAATGGGGGCGGAAGTGGGGCCAGGCACGGTGTCAGATGATGTCATCACGTTGGCGCGTCACCACGTCTATCCCCTTCACTTAAAGGGGAGAGCCGTTGCGAGCTCTGTGATTAGTTTAGTTAGGTCCACTGGGCTACCAGGGAGAGTTTTGGCCGGGCCAGCAGCCTGGCACCGAAGAGGAGGTGTCAGGCTGCCTGTTGGCAGCCCGGTCGAACCCGGAGGCATAATTGTCGGGCTGACCTGGCAGTCGGCCAACAAAAAAAAACAAGATGGCGACCGCGGCGGTGCTCACTCCCCTTTAATGGCGGCCGCACCGGCATTTTACACACACTGCAGACACAGTGCACTGACAGAAAAAGCTGTCGGTCACACTGAGGGGCAGGCCGAAGGTTTTTGACGGTAAATTTTGCTTTTGGACGGGAGATATGCGGTGCGCGCTTTGATGACGCATTTAGGAGGGTTTGGCGGTAGCAGGGCGGAAGAGGGAACCACAAGAAAAACCACCGAGGTGAATTTTGCGAGCGACGGCCATTCGACAAAAAAATCTGCGGCCATTTGACACCGCCACATGGCCGCCGCTTTCCGGCGGTAACAGCCCATATCGGGAGGCTCAATTTTGGCCCCCAATTCTTCAGTGACAGTCCTTGCCAAAGAAGATGCAGGCATAAATCACAGGTTGTTAATCATTACCAGACTCTCAGCATGCTCTGTAATGATGAGGGCGACCATCCTACCCAAACTTTCAGCGGGTATGCCTTGCCAAAAAAAGGGAGCAAAGTCTTTGGACCAAAGCCTCCCTTTTGGGCCTATAGACCAGAACAAAAGGCTTGAAGCAACAAGATATTTGGAAGTCAGCACAGCTACAGGAGAAGCTAGGGGGCAAAGTTGAGTTACAGTGCCAACTGCCAAACACTTGCACCACTGCAGATTTAGTAGGGAGTTTTATTCCTTAGCCTCTGTTCAACAAGAAGTAGCAGCAAGGCAACAATTCCTCTTTTTTTAAATTGAGATTGGGTCCTCTAAGTCCACCGTACTTGGCCCGACCTCTGACTCCACTCTCCTGCCAACTCACAATCCAGGCTCCCAACCCTACACACACTACCAGGATCCTGGTTCCACATTTCTGAAATCACCGCTAGTCTCCTGGATGTCCCTGAAGTACCACCCGGCCGTACTCACCCCTGCACCCCGGCCCACAATCCGGCCCGGAGTTTGCCTCGCACTCGGTTTCTTCCTCTTGCTAAGCTATTCAATTTCAAAAATTATTGCAATTTCAAGCCACTCATTTCCATAATGGGCTTTTTGTATTTAAGTTAATTGGACAACTTTCAAATTGACTCAAAAAGTATACTTATAAGTAGCAGAAGAAACTTCAAACATTTTAATTCCTTTCTTTTAAGCCAATAAATTTAGTAGCATTAATGTGTATTAACTGCTTCACTGTTCTATTTCACCACATTAACAGACTCTTTGGTCTACCTAAATGGCTGCAGAGGGGCAAGCAATACAGTTACATGCTAATATCGTTTATTGGTTCATATTATGCACATTAGATTTATTTTATGATGCAATGGCCAATGTCTTAAAATGTGTAACTGAATTTTTAAAAATCTGTGCAGCGAGAATGACCCCAATTGACTATGTATTTCACAATATCAGTGTGAGAAGTCACAGCCTATTTCCTGAAGGCCAGAAACACTATTTGAGGTGAAGGAAGGGGCAGAAATTAGGGGGTCGAAATTGCCCCCTGCCCAAAAGGGGCGCTTCCACCCGTTTTGTGTGTTTTCACCGCTGCAGTGATTGAGGTCGCCTGTTGAGCGAAATTCCGCTCATTGTTTTTTTTTTACTTGGATCCAGAAGTTACTCTTAATGGGGGCGGTGACTATACGAGAGGGGCGTGTACACGGTGGTGGCAACGTCTGAGGGGCGGAAGTTGGGGAGGTGCGGAGTAACCGCCGCGATAACGTCATCACGGCACCACATCACCACGGCTCTCCCTTTCATTTAAAGGGGAGAGCCTTCGCAATTTTAAAACTTCGGTTTCTACATTTTTTTCTTTAAAAGCAATTCATTTGTTTTGATTTGCTAGTAAAAGACACAAAAATAGCTTCGGTGGTTACATAGAAATTTCAAATCAAGCTCTCCATGTGATTCAGCAGAAGGTAAAAAGGTGCTGATATAGAGCTATAATTACTCTGTAATCATTCTGTACCATATCCAAAAATAGAATATGATTAAAATGCTCCATTTTCTTGAGCGTCCAACATAAATAGAAAATCTTTTCAAGTGTCTGTGTTTTATTCTCATGCTTTTGTACAGAATTCAGCTTTTGTGTTTCTGCGTGATAGCTATATAGTAAAGCAATATGGGCTACGAAAATGAGTTCTCTCACTTTCAGTAACTATCACTCCTTCCTCACTCTGTCCCCCCAGTACAAAGGATACTCACACGATTGAATGTTTTCCAGGTTGTGGGCGAATCTAAACAATTGTTGTATGATTTTCCCTGGACCAATGTTGGCAAGCTCGTGTTTGTGGTAAGTCAGGAGATTTATAACAACTTTTTTTCTCCCTAAATCATGAAAGAAAGAGAATCTGTTTCCTCCCAATAATGTCTTATTGGCTCACTTGAAATCCAGGATCTAAAAGGAGTCAGATGTCATATCTGTACGAGAGGGGGGTGGTTGTCGATAGAAAGATGCACCTTGCTTTAGCATTATTCACAGCTCCATGTCCCAGATCGGAAATCTGAGTTACAAACATTTATTTCAACCTCATCAGAAATCCCTGTACATAAACAGCATCCTTTAAAAAAAATACCAAATACACTGAGAAGTGTAACCTCACAGCACATGGTTGTGTTGGAGTAAAAACATATATATTTATGTTGAAAGTGTCTTGACATTACTTAGAAATACCTTTACCATTTTGTAATTATTACAATTGCTCTTCTTTAAATCTAAGAAAGTAAATTAAAAGTTTTATAAATAGATTATTACCTCTTTACTTAGTGACATGTCCCGTACATACAGTGTAATCTTAAAGGAGTAGCTATCCTCTCCAGAAGAATCTTTTGGTCTTTATCTTTTGCTAGATTTACAGGAATAGGAACCATTAAGGGTAATAATTTGATAACACAACAGTGTTCATTTCATTCCAGCTGATCTTTTTACTTCATTGAAATGCATAGGATTATCACATAGATAAATACAGATAAGGGAGGCCATTTAGCTCATCCAGCCATATAAAATTGCCTTCCCCTCCACCATCACACCACTTTTGAATGCCCCCCCGAGTTTTTACCACCATTCCCCTGCCTGCAAGACCACTGCAGGTAGTCACACTTTGTGCTTTCTGACATAATCCTTGAGCTTGCCTTTTACCAGTTTGTGCTTCTGGGCCCCTGTCCTGCAGTTTATAATCTTCAATTCTTCCCCATACACAGATAAGCACACAGTTGAAATGTGTCTATATTTTTAATTTATTTATACAGAAAACATTGAAAGTACATTTGCCATGTGTTTAAATTCACAAAAGTTATGTAAAGTGTTGAATCTGAAATAAACTTCAAATTCTAAATGTTGGAACAATTCAACAGGCTCAACTGAATAGTTCAAAACATGAATATAATAAGATTGATTTGGTGCATTATCATTTCATGGTTTAGGCTGAAATATTTGCTTGAATGAGTGAGTTCAGCAATAATAATAATTAAAGCTTGATGCATCTGCTTTAATGAATATACTGAAGTAAATAATTGCCTCACATACAAAGGAATGCAGAATTTATATCTTGTAGCTTAACGTTAGTGGCAACATTCCATGGATTCAAACACCAAATTGCAAACTATTTAACTAATTTGACCAGCTGGCAGTTTCTGGTGCAGAAAATCATCATCACAAAGCTGCCAGTAAAAGCACAACAGTGAAGATTTAAATACCTGCGTGACACTGTGATTTGAGGACATGGCTGTTTATCTCCACACATCTGCTTAGAGTGCTGCCAAGATTTTATTCCCACAGTCTGAAAAATCATTCAGCTTTCCGTATTAAATGTTAAATATGCATGCTCATCAGCAAAGAGAACACACTGGACTCTTTAGGAACAACTTAACTGTCATTAAAAATTGAGAAGTTGATATAGATAGAAGAAACTTTTGTGATGTCAGGATATGCTAACATTCGGGTTCTTGTGCAAATGTTCTTAAAGGATGATTTCAACTCTATTCTCAGGGAAAGGAATTTTGCAGATCAGCAGCACGAATCAACACATGTTCCTTTTGCAAGTGGATGGGGGAGGGGACCTTGACCCCAGTCCAAAGGGTGGCTCAGATTAGATTTGTCAAATGCCTCTCGTTATGGCTGCGTTTTCTTAAATACTTTTTACGTGTTCAGACAAAGCAGAAATTGGCCATTTTCTGTTGGCTATTTTGTTCTAAATTTGCACGGTCTTAGCCATCCGATGTTAGTAAATGCAGTACAATTTTCATCCGGTTCACATACACACATTAAGGCTAAAGTGCCACGGCCCTTCCAGCGCAAGCCCGCTGCAATTCCAACATGAGTGTGACAGAAGAGCCAGAAGGCACCCAGATACACCAGCTCTCTGCCTATCTGTACTGCTAGTATCTACAGGGCCTTGTAAAGGATAGAACTTCTGTCCACCTGTTACAAGATAATCCATGTCAGAGTGAGCATAGTTGAGAACAGGGATCTCCAGGCCTGGCCTCTCAGAGCATTGAATTGAAGTGACAACCGGTATGCTCTATAGAAAATAGGTGCAGGAGCAGGCCATTCGGAACTTCGAGCCTGCACCGCCATTCATCATGATCATGGCTGATCTTTCAACCTCAGTACCCCACCCCAGCCTTCTCTCCATAACCCCTGATCTCTTTAGCCGCAAGGGCCACATCTAACTCCCTTTTGAATATATCCAATGAACTGGACTCAACAACTTTCTGTGGCAGAGAATTCCACAGGTTCACAACACTCTGGGTGAAAATGTTTCTCCTCATTTCGGTCCTATATGGCTTACCCCTTATCCTTAGACTGTGTCCCCTGGTTCTGGACTTCTCCAACATCGAGAACATTCTTCCTGCATCTAACCTGTCCAGTCCCGTCAGAATTTTATACGTTTCTATGAGATCCCCTCTCATTCTTCTAAATTCCAGTAAGTATAAGCCTAGCTGATCCAGCTTTTCCTCATATGTCAGTCCTGCCATCCCGGGAATCAGACTGGTGAACCTTCGCTGCACTCCCTCAATAGCAAGCATGTCCTTCCTCAGATTAGGAGACCAAAACTGCACACAATACTCAAGGTATGGTCTCACCAAGGCCCTGTACAACTGCAGCAAGACCTCCCTGCTCCTATACTCAAATCCCCTCGCTATGAAGGCCAGCATGCCATTTGTTTTCTTTACTGCCTGCTGTACCTGCATGCCTACATACTACCTTCAATGACTGATGTACCATGACACCCAGGTCTCGTTGCACCTCCTCTTTTACAAATCTGTCACCATTCAGATAATCTGCCTTCCTGTTTTTGCCACTAAAGTGGATAACCTCACATTTATCCACATTATACTGCATCTGAAATGCATTTGCCCATTCACCTAACCTGTCCAAGTCACCCTGCAGCCTCTTAGCATCCTCCTCGCAGCTCGGACTGCCACCCAGCTTAGTGTCATCTGCAAACTTGGAGATATTACATTCAATTCCTTCATCTAAATCATTAATATATATTGTAAATAGCTGGGGCCCCAGCACTGAATCCTGCGGCACCCCACTAGTCACTGCCTGCCATTCTGAAAAGGACCCGTTTATTCCCACTCTTTACTTCCTGTCTGCCAACCATTTCTCTATCCACGTCAATACATTACCCTCAATACCATATGCCTTAATTTTGCACATTAATCTCTTGTATGGTACCTTGTCAAAAGCCTTTTGAAAGTCCAAATACACCACATCTACTGATTCTCCCTTATCCACTCTACAAGTTACATCCTCAAAAAACTCTAGAAGATTTGTCAAGCATGATTTCCCTTTCACAAATCCATGCTGACTTGGACCAATCCTGTCACTGCTTTCCAAATGCGCAGCTATTACATCTTTAATAATTGACTCCAGCATTTTCCCCACCACCGATGTCAGGCTAACCGGTCTATAATTACCTGTTTTCTCTCTCCCTCCTTTTTTAAAAGTAGGGTTACATTAGCTACCCTACAATCTATAGGAACTGATCCAGAGTCCATGGAATGTTGGAAAATGACCACCAATGCATCTACTATTTCCAGGGCCACTTCCTTAAGTACTCTGAGATGCAGACTATCAGGCCCTGGGGATTATCAGCCTTCAGTCCCTTCAATTTCCCTAACACCATTTCCTGACTGATAAGGATTTCCCTCAGTTCTCCCTTCTCACTCGACTCTCGGTCCCCTAGTATTATCGGGAGGTTATTCGTGTCTTCATTAGTGAAGACAGAACCAAAGTATTTGTTCAATTGGTCTGCCATTTCCTTGTTCCCCATTATGAATTCACCTGATTCTGACTGCAAGGGACCTACATTAGTCTTCACTAATCTTTTTCTCTTCACATATTTATAGAAGCTTTTGCAGTCAGTTTTTATGTTTCCTACAAGCTTACTCTCATACTCTATTTTCCCCCTCCAAATGAAATCCTTAGTCCTCCTCTGTTGAATTCTAAATTTCTCCCAGTCCTCAGGTTTGTTGCTTTTTCTGGCCAATTTATATGCCTCTTCCTTGGATTTAACATTATCCCTAATTTCCCTTGTTGCCACAGTTGAGCCACCTTCCCTAGGGATGTACAATTGTTGTAGTTCATCCATGTAATCTTTAAATGTCTGCCATTGCCTATCCACCATCAACCCTTTAAGTATCATTCACCAGTGTATCCTAGCCAATCCACGTCTCATATCTTTGCTTGGATTCACTAAAGTTTACAGTCAAGCTAGTTACATAACCATTTTTGATCAGGTGGTAGGAAGTTGACTCAAGTAATTAAGTTTACAAATAATCCATCCGATGAATCAGGTTTAAAAGCAGTCTCTGATTCTTTCATAGACTTCATTGATACTTTGACAGAGGACAGTGTCTGTTTAATCTTTGTTGTTTAGGTCGCTAAAACAACCTGTGTGATATTTAACTGTTAGCATGTGATTTTCTTCAATATTTGTGCTATTTTTGCATTATTAAAGAATCTGTATCTGTCAGAACTCTTTCTATTTAGGGAGATGTTCTGGGAATCACTCATTTTTGAAAATGTTACACTGTTACACCATTTTGAATTTAATTTCCTCTCCACTTTTTACTCCCTTCCCTAAATGCCATACATTTTAACTCAGCAAATAATGCAGTCAGTTTGCTCCCAAGTTTCTTCTTCTTTCAAGCTAGCTACTAGGAGGTCGTTAAGAGGCCTTGGGCCATTTGCCTCCTAATTTTGGATCTTTTCCTGTAGGGATGGACCTGGCCTCAGCTCTGCACCTCCTTGAGAAAATTGTTGAGACCTGGAACTTAATATGTGAGGAATAATGGCTATGAATGTGTAGGGGAGGGTGTTGACATACCAATATGTCATGCAACCATTCTGAAAGTATTTTGATAACGTGTTCAAAATTGATAGAAAAGGCTTATTTTAAATTGACATCAAGTTGGCTGATGAACTGTCCACTGAAGATACTGCATCTGAAGTAAACGAAAGCATTTGCAAGCACAGTAGATATTACTATGACATTTTACTGCTAAGTCTATAAGGCTTATTATAATCTTGCCAGATAAGACTTTGTTGATGTAAATTCATCTCTTTTACAAATTGAGAACTTTAATTGAGCCAAAGTGAGCCAAATGATGTAGTCCTAAATAATCACAGTATTTCCTTTTTATAGGTGTATGCCTCAGCATCGTGTAAAAATCTGATATGTTCTTTTTGGTTCTGTAGCAATGGTTGAATTATAAGAACTCTCTTTGGAAATCTTTACCATACACTTCCAGTTTTAAATTATCATATAATTCCTTACACATTATGCAGAATCTGCAGGCCCAAGTTTCAGTCATATTGCAGGACTTGTTTTATGTCATGTTTCATGCTGATTGCACAGATTTTGCCCTTTGTTTACAGGGGAAGAAATTTGAGATCCTGCCGGATGGTCTGCCTTCAGCTAGAAAACTCATTTACTACACTGGCTGTCCCATGCGCTCCAGGCACCTGCTTCAGCTACTTAGTAACAGCCACCGGCTCTACATGAACCTGCAGCCAGTCCTGCGACAAGTCAGGAAACTGGAAGAGAATGAAGGTATTTTTTAAATCAGGTTGTTTTAGGGGTAGCAGTATTCGTGTAACCTTTTGGATTCTGAATTTTTCCTGAAATTAAATGTTACATTTGCACCATAGTTGTTGAGCAGCTGTCATTGTTTCTTCAGTTCTGCCAGGGGGAAGTGTGATGGACAGCGCGGCATTCTTCCTCAGAACCACGTTTTGTGGTCTCATGAGAGCCATGCAGTGACTTGGCCACTTAAATAGTAATATCTGCATAGCAACATATTTCAAATAGCACAGCAATGCCCGTGACATTATATTTGAAAGTTTGATTAAATATTAGAGTAGGGAGAAATTAATTGGATATATCTATATATAATGTATTAAAATCTTATATCTGCATTCATTTCCTGATGGTGCCACTTGACTTCTTATCATACTTCTGGTGCCACATTTTTTCATTATAAATTCTTATTTCCATATTTATAATGGAAATACCTCACATAACGTGATCACTTTGACTCTGCAACATGGCCACGGGTTCCCACAATTCTTCCAAAATGCTTTGCAAAAATGATTTTCATCCAATGTTTTTCCCCCTCAGTAATTGACATTTCTAATGTCCAAATTTTTTTTTAAAATTATATATTTTACAAGAACATGTTTAAATTTGTCCATTAACTGGTCTTTTGCATATTTAATGCCTTGATTAATGTTTTTACTTGTAGGCCTTAAACTTTCCCAAAAGGCTTGAAGTTGATGTTTTTGCTCAGAGCTGAGATAATGAGTTGAAATTTGATTGTGCAATCTGAGCATAGGCATATAATTAATTTTGCAGGCTGCATCAGTACTGTCTGTTAGCTAAATAAGGAGCATTTTTTCATTAGCTTTTAGCAGATTTTGCTCAACAGTCTTTTAGAAAAGTTAATGTTATAAACCGCACCATCTGAATACCTCGATTGTATTACAGCTGTGCAATCACTCCCAGGTCTATTATTGTCTATCTAATCTAGTATTTAAAAATCAGTTTGATACTATAGCACCTGGATACATGGTGCTTGGTCTTTTATTGGGAGTACTGTATATGTCAGTACATTGTATTTTATTTAATGAATGTTTTCCAATTAAACACTCCAAAATTAGTAATGAATCTTTTTTTTCACCGAAGAAAAAAAGCAGTACAGAGAATCTTACATCAGTGATACCATGGAATTGGATATTGAGCAGTTAGAGAAGCGATCCCGAGCCAGTGGCAGCAGCGCAGGCAGCATGAAGCATAAACGTCTCTCCAGACACTCTACAGCCAGCCACAGCAGCTCCCACACTTCAGGCATCGAGGCAGACACCAAACACAGGGACCTTGGACCAGAGGACAGTTTCACTGGAAGCATCCTTCATAGGAAACTCAAATCCTGCAACTCAATGACCAGCCATGGCAGCTCACACACCTCGGGCGTTGAGAGTGGTGGAAAAGACAGAATAGAGGATGACTCACAGGATGATGGTAATCCAACTGGATAGTGCTGCAAGCTACCATTGCATCCGCTTCATTTACTTGTTGTTACTGTCTTAAAACCTAGCAAAGTCACTTCAAAAAAAATGATTAACAACTAGAATAAGACAACCGACATAAAGGCTTCGTTTGCATGCCAAGCATTTTGGTTCTGACAATGGAAGAGATAACAATTTCAAACAGTTTGACTTTTGTAAGATTCTTACATGACAAGAATGTTGTGACATATTCTGTTCTGCTTACAGAGCGAATCTCAAAGGGAATGCTTTCTGAGAAAAGACGGCACCTTTTGCTTCAGTACTCTTTGAACAAACTGTGGGACTAGTGACTTTACTGATCAAGACTGATCTGCCGATATTTTCCCTGAAATGTTTTCAATACTCTGAAGTGGGGGGAGGGTCTGAAAGGCCATTGATGGAATCAGCTTTAAGTATATTGTCCCATTGGATATCATGGGGCTGGTGGAGGGTCAGAGGTGACAATAATAGATTTGACCTTGAGGACTGCTTCCCAGCTAGTATAATTTCTGATTTACTATTTTTTTGAAACAACTCATTTTTTTAAAGAATAAATTTGTAAACATTTTGTAACATACTTGTGTGGTATAAACAATTGTTCTCAAAACATATCAGGATAGATTTTCCACTACTGGTACAGTGTACTCACAAACAGATAGAATCTTCTATAAAGCTGACCAGAAGTGTAGTGTGTTGATTGCACATATTTTGCAATGGTCAGTTCATTATTATTATTATTCATCACTCCAATTACAGCTTTAGATGTGTTCAGGGAGACAGCTTAATGCTGAGACCAAATGTGAAATGTAAAACAATGTCAACACCTAAAGGGAAGTGACAGAATAAGGGGCCAAAAGTTCTTCAAGCTTTTGGGATGGCTTCAAAGGCATTTCACCCCAATATTTGCCAAGACTGGAGGGGGAAAGTGAAAGGAAACCCAAAGTGGAGGCATCAAACAGAGTCGGCAGGCAAGTGGCAGAGCAACCGAGTTTCCAACCCTCTGTTGGAAGGCTGATGAGGCAGAAGTGGTGCTGCCTTAGGTGACTGCAAAGAGGGTGGTTCTGTTTGCAACTGTAGGGCATCATCCCCAGAGGTTACTGCATGTCTTGGGGAAGGTGGAGGCAGGTGTGAGGGCTTAGCTGACTGTTCCTGTTATGACTGCTACTATTTCATTTGGTTGATGTAGATGTAGAGCAATAACTATACTTTTGAATTTAGGTGGTTGAGCCACATAATTGCGTCAGGAGTCGCGGAGTATATTGCTGTGATGCCTCCTTCGTATTTGTGAATCGTGCATTGAGTCGTTCTATGTTCCATAGTCTGTTCCAGGTGACCACAGTCGTACACTAGAGAGTTTTTAATTCTCCATTTGTGTATCAAGTATCTGCATCTGCCATGATTTGTGCGGATACGGTTTAAGGATGCCTGTAAACTTCATGGAAGATCGAGGTGGGATCTTCCACGTTAGGTCTTTCACGAGGTATCTGCTTGTGACTTCTTGTGAATTCCATTCGGCTTTCCAAGCATCATTACGGTTGAAATCGCATTGTTGGGTCCAAAAGGGCTTGCATGACTCCCAAGTGGTGATGAGGGACGTTGTTGGATGGGGAGAAGTTAATTTGTCACGATTTGCTGGATTTCCTGGAGGGTTGCGGCATCGTGGCAAATGGATGGGGGAGCAATATGCGACAGCACAGGCAGCCAGAGTTTTGGGGTCAACTTGATGCACCACATTGCAATGTTCTGTTGAACATCAACAAGTCGAGTCTGGTCCATAGCGGTGCACAGTACTCGGCTACGGGGTATACAAGACCCATCACTGATGTCGTAGCACTGATGCTGATGCTCCTCAGCTTGTGATTGCCAGTTTCTGGACCACGTTGACCTTTGTCTTCACCTTGGCGGTTACCTTCTTCAAGTGGCATGGGAAGGTTAGCATGCAGTCCAGCGTCAGTCTGAGATACGTCGGAGTGGGGTCCTGTCACACAGTGTTGCCGCTGCTGTGCCAGCCTTATTGCACATATTAGCTGTAGTTGTCCTTGCAGCAACTGGCACAGCTCTGTATCTGACTCTCTGTTTACCTTGAGATTGCGAAGACAGTTCCCCATAGTCATTGCCAGGTAAGTATTCTAGGGTCTGTAGATGTGGTTCACGGCACCGTGGTATAGCTAAAAGAGCTTATGCTAGCTGTTGATCACCTAAAATGTAGTACTACTTAAAATATGAAATACTAGGCATTAACATTAGTCGGTACTTCATATATCATATTTGTGTCATTGGATGTGCTGTCATAGCTTCCCTTAGAAATTGGAGCCGCTCAATACTCTAATTATCTGCCAAACTGAGGTCTGTGATTACATGTGGTTGTGAGGGTACTGACAGGAGGGCACAGAATACATTGAATGCAGCTTGACCTCTCTGGTATCCATCTGTTAGTCTTCCTCTTCCTTTAAAAAAACTAGATTATTAGGGGATTCTCTTTGGGCCCTAGTGTCAGCTTTAGTTCTGTGCTAACACCCATGCCTCTGAGTCAGAACGTTGACTCTCGAGAGCTGAACACGTAATCTAGGCTGACTCTTCAATGTAGTATTGAGGGAGTGCTGCACTGGAAGAGGTGTCGGGGCCGAAGCTGTTACTGCCATTTTGTGGCGGAATCGAGTGGCCGCCGCGTTGCAGTCGATGGGCGCCCAACCCAAATTCACCGCGGGGATTTTTCGGCCTGTCCCTACTTCCGCCCCGCTGCTGCAGACCGTCGCAAGTGCGTCATCAAAGCATGCACCGCCGACCTCCCGCACCCCCAGAACACTCCGACCCAAATTCACCTTGAAAAATCGCCAATCCGCCGTGCGGTGCCCCCGACAGCTTTTTCTGTTGGTGCACCTTATCCTGTGTGTGTGCTGCCCGGCAGCGCGGCGGCCCTTCAAGGGGAGGGTGCACTGCTGCGGCCGCCATGTTTTAAGTTTTTTAAGGCCGACTTCCTGATTGACCGGCCAATTATTGTCCTGGGTTTGGCCGGGCCACCCTCTTGGGTGCCCAGTGGCTAAAGCTAAAAAATCCCCGATTCTCTCCCCTTTAACGGAGGGGGGAGAGCGTGGTGACGCACACGTGCAGTGACATCACCACCGCTCCGCTGCTGAGTGACAGCGGCGGAGACTCGAACCCGCCCCAACTTCCGCCCCTCAGTAGGACTTACCGCCACACTTCTGCCTCCATTATGACCGACTTCTGGTCCAACGTTAAAAAAATGTCAAAGTCCAGAAAATCAATCGGAAGGCTGCCTCATCACTCCTGGCGGTAAAGCCAAGTAAAAAAAATCATAGGTGCACCAGCTTTCTGGCGTGCCTGAATTTAGGCCCCATCATCTTTCGGTTGAGACAGTAAGCTGAGGTCTGTCTGTTCTCTCAGGTGGACGTAAAAGACCACATGCCGCTATTGTTCTGTTTCAATTACTGTCAAGGGAGTTGTCCTGGTGACCTGGCCAAACATTTATCCATCAACCATCACTAAACAGATTATCTGGTCATTTATCTCATTGCTTTGTAGAACATTGATGTGCACAAATTGGCTGCTGCATTTCCGTACATTGCAGCAGTGACGACAATTCAAAAGTACTTAATAGGCTGTGAAGTGTTTTGAGATATCCTGAGGTTATGAAAGGCATTAAATAAATGCAAGTTCTTTCTTCTTTATTTCAACTGGAGTTATAAGAACAAAAAGGCAAGGAGCAATTGCCAGAAGGGTTCTTGTAAACCTAAGTGTACGCAGAAGAAAAATCAAAAGATACAGAAGTGGGCTGCAAAATATGAACTGAATTTTCATACTGCGTTTTTCAATGAATTTCTGTATACAACTTGCATTTATATAGTTCCTTTAATGTGAAGAACATTCCGAGAACAATCCTGCTCATGCATCATCATGCTTGCTGATCTACATTGGCTCCCAGTCCCTCAACTCCTCCAAATTAAAATTCTCATCCTCGAATCCCTTCATGGCGTTGCCCATACCTATCTCTGTAACCTCCTCCAGCCCTACAACTCTTTGACAACTCTGCATTCTTCTAACTTTGACCTCTGATGCATCCCCCATTCCCTTCACCCCACCATTGGTGGCTGTGCCTTCGGCCATCTAGACTTCAAGTTCTGGAATTCACTCCCTAAACTTTTCTCCATCTCCATCTCTCACTCCTCCCTGTCAGACTCTTCTTAAGCCTGACGCTTTCATTAGGCATTTAGTCACCCCCTCCTAATATCTCCTTCTATGGCTCAGCATCATTTTTTGTCTGATTGTGCTTTTTGAAGCCTCTTGGGACTTTTTCCTATGTTAAAGGTGGTATATAAATGCAAGCTGTTGTTGTTGCTGAGAGAACAGCCATGGATTACTCATGCGATAATGCATGCTTCACTATCCCCGACGGGTCGGTCACTATTTGAACACAGGACAGGGTTCTAGCTGATGACACTGTGGAATCTTCATAGGCAGGAGAAGCCATGACCATTTTGAGACCATTTCCACCTTGTTAACAGTGATTTGGTCATGTTAAAATTCGGCTTCCTATAAATGTCTTCCCTTTCGCACTTTAAAACTGAATTTTGCTGTTTCCTGACCAGTATGGTTGATTTACCTCGACTTCTCTCCTCTTTTTAAACCTTGGTTGTGTCCTGCATTTTGGACCTTGGGCCTTCACCTCCATTTTTCAATAAAATAGCACTTATTAAGCTTCTCTGATTGATTTAGACTGATCGATAGGTAAACTTTGAAGAATTAGATCGTTTGTATTTAGTTTCTGAGATATTGATATTATTTGTTGCTAGGCACACCAGAAAAACATCTGGACTTTACAGAACAGATCAAGCCTGTCTTCTATTTGCACCACATTTTTACGGGAAATTGTAATGAATATACTGAAATATATATGATTATTGTACTGAAAAGTTATGTGATGTTCAACAAAGTTATACAATTCTTAAAAGAAGAAATCTTTGAAAAACTATCCATGCCATTTCATAGTATTGGGATGCACTATAGAAATATATGTCGACTAAGAATACAAACATATAGAACTGTAGATGATTCGAGATATTTTACCAAGATGGATGCAGGTCATGATTTACAAGATAGGTTCAGATGAAGAAGGCCTTTAAACCAATTTGATCTTATATTTCCAGAATATCAATCCAATCATCTACCTATCATCTAGCTGATAGTATTTTTTTAATGAGTCAAATGTTCAGGCCTCAATCATCGTTCATGGTAACCTTTTCTATCTGTTGATCATCCTCTGTGAAAAGAAATACTTCCTTTCATTTGTCCTTAACTTGCCCTTCATTACTCTCTTGTCCTGTTGGCTCAGCATATTTGAAAATATAGCTGTAGGTTAACTTTATCTCATTAAATATATGATATAGCCCCACTGAGACAAGTATTTTCAAGGCTGAAGACCCCGGATAAATAAAAGCTATAATTTCCAAGCATACTCCGAATCATTCAGAGACTGCATAAAGCCTTTTGTAATATCTTTGGCAGCTGTTATTTCATATAATAGTTGAAGAAATTGTTGAATGCTGTTAGAAATGAGCACATTATACATACTGTTTCATCAGAATATGACTGTTTACAAAGCAAATATGCTAATCACTCAGTAACATACAACTGCTAATAACATATTTACACCCTGCACCATGGGGTTGTTGGCAAAGAGTTGTAGGATTTACAGATACAGTTCCATACATGGCTTGTTCTTCTTGGCCAGGCAGTCACCATGAGCAAAAGACGAAGGGAAAATTTTAGAATGAGTGTTCACAAGCACTCTGCCACTCACATCGGAGGGTTAATGTAATAAATAAATAAATGAACCAATCCCAATAACATGCAAAATCCTTGGATAATGTTACTTCAGATATACATAGATTATTTATTTCCTCCAAGCTTGGATTTGTCATTTTCAGATTGACTTATCTGGAATTTAGGAGGCTGACTGTAATTTTTAGTACAGGACTGAGTCAACCAGACTTCCCTTGGTTGGGAAAATGGTACTCAATCTCCCAATTCTACAGAAATTGTAATGTTGCAAAATGAAGCTCCTAAAATCTGCGAGAGCTAAGTGTATTGTTTTTGTCCTAGAAATAGAAATGCTGGTTGATGATCCCAAGGACTTGGAGCAAGTGCATGAACTGGCCCCAGAGGTCAGTCCCGACATGTGTATTCACATCACCGAGGAGATGCTGATGTCACGGCAGCTGAACGGACATGCTGGTGAGCAGTTAAGGGAGAATTCCTGCCAGGGCTTTTTGAACCAATGCAGAAAATCTCACTATATAGTCGAGACACTTGAGAACAAGTAATTTAGTCATGTGTTTGAATACTGCACTAAAACAAACACAAGCTAATATGAAAATCTTCAGTCATTTTATTATCTAAAATGCTAATTATTTTATGCTAAAAACATCAGGCCTGAAATTGCTTGGGAAATTCGGGCAGAACCAGGTTCTACTAGGTATCTGCTCCTTTCTGGCCCGGATACTGATTCCAATAGGGTTGGGGGTGGGGGGTGTAGGTCCCTCTTCCGACCACATCCCCTCTGTCTTATCATCACTAAGAGGGGGAACTGCAAGGATAATGTTCCCCACTGAAAATCCTGCTAGTTCCATCAATCATACAGCCTACATACACTGCTGTGCAGGAGATGTTAGTGGGATCCACAATACCATTTGCCAATGTAGAAATAATCTCGGAGTAATCAATTTCTCGTAGGAAAGTTGCAGCTGAAGGATAATTGCAAAAAACTTTGCTCTTTGGCCAAAATGGCCTGCCCTACCACCACCTCTTCCACCCCACCAACAGGATGGCAGATGTCACTGTGGGGTGGACACCCAGCAGGTGCCATAAGTGACGCAGGTTCCTGCTCCTTTTATGCTAATGACCCCATCCCAGAGCAGACTGACAGGCGGATGTCCCAGCAGTCGCACTTCCAGTGGCACAGGAGCCCAGCAAGAATTTCTAGACTTTAGCACTTTTGTTTTGTATCGCCTCAGTGGGCCAGATTTTCCTCAAATTGTATAATTGGAGTAGTCTACCCTAGTTATATAGTGAAGAAAGATAATTAGTCCCTTGAACTTTAAATCAGTTTTAGACAATCTCAGTTGTTAGTAGGAAGCCTGCCTGGGTAATGCAACCTCCCACGCTAGAGAGCTGATCATGTTCGGTCCAGAGACTGTCAGTCCCTGTTTACTTCAGACCACTATATGGTACTATTGTTTGTTTTAAATGTATCCACTGGAGTAGAAAGCAACTGAGAACAGATGAAGATTTTGCATGAACTTTGCAAAACACAGCAAGTGCTGTTTCTCATAAGTTTTTAATTGCTGAGTTATTCTTTTCCAGATAATGAAAGAGAGAGATTGTTAAAAGGTTGTGTATATTTGAAAATACATCACTCACCTAAATAATGTTTTTAATACTCTTGTCGATACCATTTTATTTTGAGTACTTCTGTCAGTGTAAAATTGATATAAGACCATTTCTGTGATAGTGTGATACTGACATAAGATTAATCAGTGCCAATACCCTCCTTAGGATAAACCATTAAACCAAGGTCCCATCAATCAATGCCCGTGGACATTGCACTATTCAAGAACAAGGAGTTCTCCTAGTTTCTTAGCAAGCAATTCTTCCTTTAACAAATGCCACCACAATAACAAATAGATTAACTGGTCATTCATCTGATTGCTGTTTGTAGCAACACTGCTGGATTTGTCCACATAGAGTTATTGCACTTTAAAATGACTATATGAAGTGCTTTGAGATATTTCAATTAGATACAAATGCAAGTTTTAAAATTCTCTTTATGGTGAGTCTGGATTTCAGAAATTATGTATAAACAAATGCTTTCTCCACAATTTAACACACGCATACACCAACAAATAACATACAGGAAATGAACTAGTCATTGGTCCACAGAGTAACATGGCATAGAAATTGCTGGAATGATGCATCTCGTGGCTCTTTAGATCGCACTATATTTATGATGCAAGTTGTTGGAAATGCACATTGATATTGGCACCGTGATGTCAATGTCACATCTGGGACCTCATGAACGTTCTGCCCAATAGTCTTTCTCCTTAACCAATGAAACAAAAGTGTAGAGAAAGAATCAGAGCAAACAAAGGAGAAGGAAATGGGGTGAATTAGAGTCAAATACAGGAAGAGAAATAAAGAGAGGGTAAGAAAGAGAGTGGATTAAGAGTATGAGAGAAAAGAGACAGAAAGGAATAGTAAGAAAAAATTAAAAGAACAAGCAGAAGAAGAGACGATTGTAACCCAGTTGTGTTTGGTGTTTGGTGTTTTGGCCGTAGAGAAGTTAATAATGAATAAATCACAGGGTAACTGTATGAAATCTACAAGCATTCTTACACATGTACTGTGTCCCAAAATTCTTTTTTGAAAGAAACCTGTCTAATTTGCATTTCTGAGTGTCAGAACAACTTTGCATCCTGAATATTATTGCTTTTCGACAACAGCTGGAGTGTGGATTGCAAGACTGGCACAAAAATACCGCCAAGGCAGATTACATTTTTAAAAAAAACTTCTAGGACCAATTCACTACCTGCTGGAGTGAGTCTCTACAGCTTCATTTGATCTCTTTCTGGGCCTCCAAGGTTGAGTTTCATGTCAGGACCACAAATCACACCATTAACAGAGTCCTTCCAACCTGAATTACCAGCTCTAAATAGAAGCGGCGAGATTAATTCACATTTACAGTATAAATCCAGCAATTTCATGACATACAATTAATTTCAATGGAGAACCTCATGTCAAGGTTAATGAGGAGTGGCGCAAATCTTCCAGCAATTCGTGGAGAATTGGAACGCATGGTGTGTCTCTTGTTTGGCATAAATTACTGGATTTTTTACGAACTGATATCCATTAATTCGCCATTATTTTTCCAACTATTTCTAATGTTGAGGGCACTCTGTTCAGTGGGAAGATGAAGTAATGATTCCTTGAACTCCACCTCATCCTGTGTTTGTAAAGCATTCTGTACAATTTTAACAGAATCTATTTCATTTGACGCAGGACTGATAGTACGGGAGCTGAGTTCTTCTACTTCTAGTTCTTCTGAAACGGTGGTGAGACTTTATGGCCAAAGCATAGATTCATTACCACAGGTGAGTTCAAAGTCATGAATAAAATTATACTTTGTTCTGAATGCACTTTGTTGGATCTGTTTAATAAGTACATATTTCCCTATATTGAAGTTTCTTTGCAACTTGATTTGTTAATATAGAATTGGTGAACTAACCAACAAGCCACAAAGCAGTTTTCAATTGTATAAAAGGCTGATTTTAGCCTTTCTTCCCACCCCCCACCCCCAGCCCAGTGGAAACAGTGTGGGCATGGGGGAGGGCTAAGATGGGGAGACGGGTGTTGTATTCACCTGTCAGCAGTAACCTCATTCCCTCTGGCTTTGGGCAGGAGTCAGAGTCAGGTCATGCAATTGAAGTTCAGGAGTTAAAATCTCCACATGTGGGCGGGTGCATGTAAATCAAAGGAGTAGTGGGGGAAAACAGCCTTTGCATTGTTTCCTGTCATTTACTCTGCAGGAATGCTGGAGCATGCAAAAGCCACCTGCTAGGCCCCCAGTGTCCTGCATCCAGAGAAGAGGAGAGGGAAGCCCCAGGATAGATATTGAAGAAGGGCCTGTACAAACTCCCTCAGAGTGCTGCTATGCACACACCCCAGTAATTTCATTCACAGTTTTGTTCATTCAAGCAGATTTCTGGCAACAGCTTTTTTTTGTGGCTGCACCAAGCCCCCAGGGACCTGCCACAGCATGTTTCCCCTGCCAGACCGGTATGAATCCCCAGCAGAGGCCAGGGGGACATCGCCTGTGTATTAACGACTCTGGGTCCAGAAATAGAGCTGAGGTCATGGGGCAGACAGAAGTGCCTGCTCGTCTCGCGTTCGCTGGTACAATGTGGTTTAACAAAAAAAAACTACGCCCTAAGGTTTAATCACTTCATTTCACAATTAAACCAAATCATTAGTTACTTTATATGATTTTTTTTCACAAGCTTTGAAGGTAGCATGTAGCTTGATGTACTTGCACATTGGGTCAGTGCTTTAATCAGCTGTGCCACAGAATGAGAGGACAGGAGCTGACTTCCACATACTGACAATGGCAGCTCCAGGCTATGACACCCAGAAAAGCAATGAGTAGAGGATGGGTGTTTCCTTCAGAGAGAGAAAAATCAGATAATATCTCTAGTGTAGACTCAATCACAGCAACTGGGTCAAGAGGTATAGGTGTGGGTCTGACTAATCACCTACTTTGATAGGGGAATACTCTGACCTAAAGAGCAGGGGGGAAACAAAACTAATATAAGGCACAACAGATTATTAAAATGTTCTTTCAAATCTGAAATCCTTGACAAAATACATAAAAAAAAATATGATGCCCTATCAAGCAAATTACACTATCTTTTCAAATATACTTTACCAGTTAAAACCTTTGAACTGTGTATTAAATATTTGCATCAAGCAACTAACTGAGAGCTCATATGCTGCTATAAAGTTCTTTTTTAACAAGCAAATAATTGGTTCCCATCTATTCCGCTTCCTTTCAACACTATGCTTATTCAAGTTTTGGGTCAACCAGAGCGAAATGGGATTCACAGCTGATTTCTTCAGCAGTGAATCATTCACATGCCAGAGGTAGAGGTCTGCCTGGAGAGGGAAAGCAATTTCCTGCTTCGGGTGAATCTTGTCAAATCTGGAATCTTTCACCCATAAGAAGGGTTTTATGTTGCGATTCACCCAAAGGCAGGCGAGTACTCCTGTCAAAGACATAAAATAACTGTTACATGTGCAAGTTTATTTTTAGTTTTTAAAAATGGCAGAGTCACTAATATAGGAATTTATATTGTCTTCAAGTGAAGCAAGTTGAATGGCTTTGCTTTAAAAGGCCACTTTTGTCTGATAAACGAGTCAGTTGAGCAAACTGTTACAGATGAAAATGCAACAATGTAGTCAGTAGCACAATGACCTCATCACAGGAGTGACCACATCTGCAGCTAGATTAGTTTTAAAAATGAAAACCTAAAACATAGCCCTAAGAACTGCAAATTGCTTTGTAAAGTAGGCAGCAACTGTTATAGATAAGCTCTCCCTGGAACTCCCTTTTGATGCGTCAACAAGCCAAGGGCTGGATTCTCGTTTTGATTGCGCCTTTGTTAGTGTCCCGGAGGGGCGGTAATGTGTCTGGAAATGGTTACCACCTGGACAGCCAGCTTCCAGCGCCCCGCTGGGACATATGGTGCCGGTTTTGCGACGGTGCTGAGCAGTAACACCCGGGAGCGTCGTGCTGGTGTGCAACGTCCCCGGTTTCGAGAGCGGTGTGAAATTTGGGGTTGGGGCACTACGGGTGACACTCCAACCCCAGATTTATCTTTATTTTGGGGTCAGTAATATATTGGGAATGTTTTCTGTGTTTTGTGTCCCGATTTTTTTGTTGTTGCAGGAAGTCTCTCTGAAGGGCGCTCCGAAGCCGGCTCATTAGCAACGGATTTTCAAGTTGCTCACCCGGCCTAGCGCCCTAAGAGAGGAGTGGAACGCCTCTCTTAGCGCTCCGCTCCACACTCGGGGCTCAGCTGCTGAATTTTGTGGATGCCGACGCAAACCACATGCTGGTGTAAAATTTACCGCCCCGCCGCCATTAGTGTCCTAATTAGACTCAAACCAAAAATCCAGCTCAAAGCAATGAAGGGAACCTTTCTGGAAAAAGAATGTCAATTTAACTGAATTTCGGTGACTTCTGCAATAAAACAAGGAGAACGTTTCTCAGATTTCTATCCAGCAACATTTTAAGGGAATTTAAATGTGTTTGCAATTTTACTGCGTGTAGCAACCAAAGCAACCCCCCCTCCCCTCCCCACAGTTAGTACTTCAGGCACAGTGAAACATCTGCTGTACACTATTTGCAATAGTGAAGGTCACCATTGCCCTTGACTTTTATGCCGCGATGACCTTCCAGGAACCAATAGCAGACATCACAGGAGTCGACCTCTTTTTTTTGGAAAACTAACACTTTCATTTCTGCACAACTGAAGAATGCCAAGCTGCAAGATATTGGTGTATTAAAACAAATAATTAATTTTATTACATTTTTTGCATACCAATGCATGCTTTAATGTGTTTTTGTGTTCATTTGCCCCTTGTGTGTTGTGAACGTCTCCGTGTTGCATGTACATGTGCCCTACAACTAAGTGCTTCCCTAGATGAGGGAATAGCATAGTGGATGGTTCTGTACCTAACTTCTATGCTGCAGTGGTTGTAGACGGCCCACTGGCTGTATCAGTGACTAATCCTCATGCACCTGCGTTACTGCCAGGAGTCTTCTTACTTTTGGAAGCAGCAGTTACTGTTACATATGCAGAGCTGTATGATGATGCAGAACTGACAGTTGTTCCTGCAATATTCCCTGCATGCTACAGCTGGCGGGGATCTCTTTATTTATGCTCACTTATCTATTCAAGCTTAGAACTATGAGTTTCAGAATCCCTTCCTGCTGGTTGGCTATAACTATTCTCCAAGCAAGTTGAAGCCAGTCATGGCAACATCTCGGAGTGTGGACAAATAAACCTGCGCAGCTGTGGCAGACCCCGTCAACAGAGATGCTGGCCTTGATTTTAACCCTAGCCGCCCAGTGAAAATGGGATGGGTGAGCAGTTAAAATAGAAAAAATCAATTTGTTGCCCTGTTCCATCTGGAAAACCATTGACTACCATCTTCACCAGAGCTGACTCAGGCCCAGAAATAGGCAGGTACCTCAAGAATAAATTCAAATAGGGATCAGATTATATCATTTGGACCCCAGTGCCATTGTAACTGGACGGGTCAGAATTCCCACTGAGCAGCAAGTCCATCAAGTAAAACTTGAGACAACCTTTAGTCCAATCTAACCATACAACTTTTGTAATGCTCTGAACATAGAGGTAAGTGAAGGCTATACATGGATCCCCATGTACTAACAGCCACTGTTGCAAAGCAGGCCTATTAAAATCTATATCCCCAAAAGCAGCAGTCAGCATGCTGGACCCTCATCAACCGTACCACTTGCACTCATTCAGTAGGTCTAGAAGAAGTCACATAACTTAAAGAATAATGTAAAGCTAAGGCATGTATATTGTGTAAAGTAGCGACAGAGGACATGCAGAGAGTTATACTGTTAGAGTTGAGGCCCAAAGGTATCATCCAAAATCCAGACTGGATAATTTCATCTGTTCAGATGTTTCATCTTCTTTCAATCAATCTGACTGGATAACTTGTGCATCATAGAATGGTTACGGAAGAAGGCCATTCGGCCCATTATGTCTGTGCCGTGCTTGATTGTGTGAACAAAGCTTCAGTGTTTGCAGCACAGAAACCTTGAGGTCAAACTGAGAATCTGTTTCCAAAGTTCAGATTTATCCATAAGTACCAGTTTTATTTATTTTTGTTGTGTGGAATCAAATGTTAAGCCCTTCTGACAAACATCTATTGTGGGATACACCAATCAAGAGTCTCCTGTCAACTTTTTACTTTCTGTTTTTTAAGTTTATTTACAACATTTTTACAGAAAATGGGTTAGGAGACTTTGTCAAATTGTGCTGATTGTCTAGAGTTTAGAAATCCTTTGAGTGAAATGATGGATAATATATTGGTTTTGTTAAATACAGCCTGTGTGCAGAAAACCAAAGACCTCCACAGACCGGCATAGCCAAAGCTTGGATGATATTCGTCTTTATCAGAAGGACTTTATGGAAATAGCCACCCTTTGCCAAGACACTGCTCAGAGCTACACATTCGGCTGTGCTCATAACCTGAATGAGGAAGGTAATTGCTGTAACCGCTGCTTGGCAGAGCAGTACAGTTCAACAAAGGAAACCTTCATAGTCAAACGAACAAGTAAATATTCATCTCTGGACCTCACAACTGATGACTCTGTTCCTGAATTTGTGGTTTGAGTTTTAACTATGCATTAGTGATGTGTACTGTAAGCCTGGCTGCCTACTACATTCACAATGACCTTCCAAAGCCATTGCCTACACTTCACTGTCAAGCTGAAAGTCTTTTTGTTTCAGCTGCCCAATGAACAGTCAGTTTATATTCTGCAGATCTTCCACATTTCTGGACAAAAACAGCTGACCAAGCAATGGATGATAAGAAGCCAAAGAAATATGTTAAACAGGAGTCTAAAACAATGATAAGATGTATATTTTTGAGAGTCAAAGAAAGAACGTTCAGCTACAGCAAGCCAGTGAGAATTCTTTGCACATTGAATTTTCTGTGGAGAATTAACTCCACGGTGTTTGGAGTATTACAATTCAGTATTACACAAACAGATCTTTTTAAAGAACCCTTATCTTTTTTATCAAGAAAAATAGTTCAAATGTTATTATTTAGTAAAACCTGATGGTTCTTAACACTTGTGTTAGAGGTACCATTACTATGTTGTTGATCAACTTCTTCAAAGTGTTTCAGTTAAGATGTAGACCTGACCTTGGTACTGTGAACCTTGCAGTGTTGTGCTCGTTCAGTTTTACTCCTGTACCTTTTTAGGTGCCTTTAATTTCTTGTTTGTCAGAAGTATATATATGCAGTGACAATCAGAAATGCTCCTTTACCCACTGACTCTCAGCACTGCCAGTAATATAAGACACAAAATAGAAAATTACAGATCCTGTGGGAAATTATTTGTCCGGTACCTGTATATATCATTACATGGGGATGCAACTAAACCTGTTTTTAGCTGAGGTGTGGAATTGTTGGCCAGGTTGAATTTTGCTGCAGTTAGCTGGTGAATTCCAGTGACAATGAAGATGGATGAAGCCTTTCGGTATGTGTGGACAGATGACTGCAAGTGACGTGAGTAGAGAAGCAGAGAGAATCGAAGTTTGTTGATGACTCAATAAAAGTATAAGCTGGTGGGTAGCTTGGATGGCTTCACTAAGTTCCAGTGTACCAAGGCACATATTCACACATCGAGTATTTTTGAATACAAAAGGGTTCTATTCAAGGACATGTTATTTTTGTTTATATACAATCACACATTATGTTTCTAAATTAGTTCATATTTCTGTTTTATTTGATCTCATATAGATTGGTTTTATGACCACAGTTTGGATCACTGTAGTTAGGTTTCAGTCTAAATTCTAGTGGTTCTCTGGAGTAAATATGACGCAAAACAGCACTAATCAGGCAAATGCATATTTCAGGCATTATAGTCAAGAATGACAATGTAACAATGTCCCATATAAATGAAGGGGTTCACATCTACAGAACAAACTGGATGTGATAACAGAATTGTTAACAGCCTTTGATATCCATCAAGCTTTGCTCATACTACGTGTGTAATAGATGACAAGGGAATTAATGGAATATATTATAGGAAATCTTTTCAGTTTCATTAAGACAGAGTGGTATTTACATTGTGGCTGACGCAGAAATTAACTATTAGAAGAAATTAGCTTTGTGAGACGAACTAGCTTGGTTGCCAAATGGCTAATTTTTCAGTCTAATACATGGTCTTTTGCAATACATTATTAATTGCCATATTTTAACATTTATCAGCATTTTTGCAACTGGAATAGTTTCTTAAAATATTTTTTGATATGAAACATGTTTTTATTGGTATTTTTATATAACTGATATTTTTACATGAAATTATATTAATCAAGTAGTTAAGTGCAGTGCAATTTTTAGCAGTATTACAACAATCGGTAGCAGTCATGGAAGCAGTATTATAAACTGATAATTTCAATGGCGTTAATATTTGTAACGAAAAATTATGTGTGGATCAATGAATGGGTTGGCCCTGTGGAAACTCTGAATTATTCTTCTTCTCACATAAGTGTGTTTATGATCTCTGCAGAATTTGAGGGTAATGGTGTTACTTCAATAAGAATTGGTGATAGAATTTTTACTGTGATTAAGCAAACATAAATTAATTCACTGTTTCTGCATCCAGTAATAAATATTACACAAGCCACTGATCACAGGCTGTTAGGCTCAGCGACTAGATAGACATAGTTTGGGTGTTTTATCAGACTCCTACATCTTTTTATCTTGTGTAACTTTAAACCTCCTCTAATAAGGTTACTGAGCTAATGATTGAATACTAGTAAACTATATTCATGAGAAATTATCAGTGGGTATTATTTTAAATATTATATCACATTGCTTAAGGTATTCATGCTTAGACCAAATCTGTAGCTGCAGTCTGTAAATGCATCGAATACTTTAAAACAAACTTGTTAAATTGTCTGAAATGTCTCTTGTAATTACTGATGCATAATATGACAACTTGACAATAATGGCAGAAGACTCAGCCAATGAACAGTATCCTTTTAAACAGAGGCTCCCATTAGAAGTACAGTCACATAGCTTTGATTAGGTTACTGAAATAATAGAATTTGATGTATTGCTTAGCAATTGTATGAGAGTTCTTTTAGTAGAAGGAATGCAAGAGTTTTGCTAAGCTTGTAACTGAAGTCACTATGGTACTAGTCATTGTCCCACATTATTACTGGTAATGACAGGCAGATTTGGCCTCAGTCCTACATTGAATACAAGTTCGCACTGTTGGGATAGCATTAAAATTCCATCTGTTTCAAAGCGCTGGGGCAGAGGAGAGAAGAACTGAATATTGGAAATGCCATATATCTATCAAGGATTAATATAACATTCCAACGTTTCCACAGGTATAGATCTATCCATTAGTCTTTAGCATGCATGTTAGTAACAGCGGGTTGATGTGTATAGACAATCCCATAAATGCTAATTCTGCCTGTCCGCAGAATGTATCAAAATCAAATAATTTCAAGAAAAGGACATAAATACAGGCTTAAATAGTTGTCGTTGGCTAGCGCTTATAGCAAATCCCCAGTAGAAACGCATTATTAGTCTGTATTTAATATGTACATTTTTTTGTAAGGACATGAATAATTTACAGTTTAGGCATAGTTCCATCTGGTAGAGTTATGAGAATTAGAATCAAGTGAAATGCACAGAGGAAGTGGATTATAAGTTAACTCTCTTGTGTTTGATATACTAAACATGTGCCACTGATGATTTGTGCAGAATTTTAAAAAAAACATCACTTTTGGCTGTGT
Source organism: Pristiophorus japonicus (assembly GCF_044704955.1). NCBI lineage: Eukaryota > Metazoa > Chordata > Chondrichthyes > Pristiophoridae > Pristiophorus > Pristiophorus japonicus. The sequence goes on along the minus strand of NC_091980.1, from coordinate 241,874,477 downwards.
AGCAAAACTCTGTATGTTAACTGGTACTTACCAATTTATCAAAACTTCTGACACTTTAACAACAATTATTAAACAATAATGCTATGACTTTTAAAAATATTCTTTTAAAATCTATATTTTCAGGATTGTCAGGTTTGTCTCAACTGCACATTTTTAAAAACTGGTAATATGCCATTTTACATTGTTGGTTCTAGTTGTTTCCTTGTGCATGTGGTTCTTGGACTTCTGGGAAATACCAGTAAAATAATCTGCCCATCAGAAACAAAGAACTTCTCTGTTAATGTTTGCTACTCAAAATCAATCTGCCAGCTACAGAGATTGTTTTAAATTATGATTCCATATCAGTTAATGAGAAAATGTAAATAAAAATCAATTGATTCTGTGTCAAATACATTACACTTTGAGGATTCATGTGATATGAAGGGGGTCCCACTTTGACTCGAACTGTGATCATCCATAGCTAATTAAAGTTGGAATAGATTGCTGCATCGAGATAGGTTATTGAAACACATTGCATTACATGGGTTCCCAGGTGCATCATCATCTTTAGACTTCTTGTGAGATGATTCATGAAATTTAGCACACAGATGGATTTTTTGGCTAAACATACTAAACACATCTTACAAAGATGCAACTCCCTTTCAGTGATGTTTTCAGTCTTGTTTTTTTTCATACTTTTTATTGGCTTCATAGAATCTGGACTTAACGCTATCCAAATGTCCAGCAATGTCTGGAACTGTACTGAAAGATTGCATTGGTTATTTATTCCAAAACTAGGATTTATGCATTAGTTTTTTTTTAAATCGCCAACTTTTCAACAGCATATTAAAAATTGTTTGTTACATTTCATATCCTTTAATATAATAATTGCACAAACTGTAAAGAATCCTTTCTGTGAAAGGAGCTCCTGTCAGGATATGTAAAATAAGAGAACATTGTGCAACCTGTAATTGAATTACTTTGGAAAAATGAAGTCCGGTGTGTACCTTCAAGGTACACATGCCAAAATATAATAAAGAATAATTTTGTTTGCATTTATCACTGCTCTATGTATTAATTTAGAGAAGTCAAGCTTGTAACTGAAGTCTGGTAATGGGTTATTGGACACTGCATGGATTCTGGTCTGTAAGTCCCAGAGCTATGACACTGTAATCTCCCTGCATTGGTTGGTCAGTCCTTACAGGGGCCGAATTGCAACATCATCTGGAAACAAGATCATGTATTTTCCCTGTTTCAGTTACTCCTCCTGAGTGAATAGGATGATTTCCGCAGAGAAGTCGGTGGCTCAGACTGTACCATCTGCCTACTTGTTACTGGTTGAAAAAAGAAGAAAATAAATCATAAAAGAAGGCAGCTTGCTTTAATTTTTAGAACTTGAGCACTTAGGGAGTCCTTGAAAACTTCGGCATTAAAAATTTTTAATGGAACACTTAACCATTATCTGTGTTGACATGCAATCTGTCTGTATGTGGTTGTTCCATTGGCTTCAGTAAGGGAGAATGCAATGGGTGTTTTGTAACTCAATTCTTACGAGCCCAGGTCTTTCCCAATATAACAGAATATGAGACCAACCTGTTAACCATTTACAGTACTAAATGTGGCCTCAACCAGGTCAACATCCCCAGCATTGAAGCACTGACCACACTTGATCAGCTTCGCTGGGCAGGCCACATTGTTCGCATGCCAGACACGAGACTTCCAAAGCAAATGCTCTACTCGGAACTCCTTCACAGCAAACGAGCCAAAGGAGGAAACGTTACAAGGACACCCTCAAAGTCTCCCTGATAAAGTGCAACATCCCCACTGACACCTGGGAGTCCCTGGCCAAAGACCGCCCTAAGTGAAAGAAGTGCATCCGGAAGGGCATTGAGCACCTCGAGTCTCGTCGCCGAGAGCATACAGAAAAGAAGCGCAGGCAGCGGAAAGAGTGTGTGGCAAACCAGTTCCACCCACCCCTCCCCTCAACGACTATCTGTCCCACCTGTGACAGCGACTGTGGTTCTCGTATTGGACTGTTCAGTCACCTAAGGACTCATTTTTAGAGCGGAAGCAAGTCTTCCTCGATTCCGAAGGATGGCCGATGATGATGATAATCCATGTTTGACTGACCAGTCAAGAGACTTAAAACTGCAGAGGCTTATATAAATTCTCATTGAATTTCCTCATATGGAGACATTTGGAATGTGAAGTCAGTGACCCTTATCAATAAAAACCACCAGAAAAGCCCACCATTACATGGTCTTTACCACTTGAGTGTTTTTTTTTACCATCTCAGTGTAGTCTATGCCTTCTGCTCAATTGATTCAGTTTAAGGAAATTTATCATGTGTATATTTTTGGTTAAAAACTACAGGCAGTTTGGGGACCTAACAGCTAACGTTTTGATAATTTTGATACAAAACTACCTCAACATTATGAGGGGTTTTGATAGAGAAAATAGGGAGAAATTGGCAAGTGGGTATGTAACCAGAGGTCATCAATTTAAAATAATTGGCAAAAGAACTAGGTTGTTAACATCTGGAATGTACCATCGGGAAGTGTGGAAATAGATTCCACAGGAACTTTCAAAGGGCAACTGGACATGTACTTGAAGAGGACTAATTTGCAGGGTTATGGGATAAATGCTGGGGTGTGAGACTAAATTGATCAGCTCTTTCAAAGAGTCAGCACAGTCATGATGGGGGAATGGCCTCCTTCTATACTATAAGACTTTATGGGCTCAAATTTCCCGAGAAGTTGCCCCGCTTTTTTTGGGGTATGTAGCTTTTTTTGGAGTAACTTAAAAATCACAAATTTCCCCATTTAACTTGCTCCAGTGTAAGTCAGGTTTTTTTTTTAGTTTAGGTTTTTTTCTCCAAAAGGCGGAGTTACCAGCCACTTACGACTGTTTTGGCTATAGAAGCAAATTTGGCCAGCTAAAAGTTACTCTAAACTAACTTAGACCAGTATATGTGGCCACTTTTGTAGGCACAGAAAAACCTTAACTACATTTAAGAAATCAGCGCAGGTAGCCAGAGATAGTGGGGTGGGGGGGGGGGGGGTGGTGGGCAGGGAAGGTGTGTTAGAGGATTCTAAAGCACTAAACACCTTCACAACATCAGCACAACATCTTCTTCACAACATCATCAAAAATAAATGAAAGATAAATCAGCTACTGAAAATAGAGCAGTCCTACCTTGCCGACTGCAGAACGCACCGGCTAGCCCTCCCGCCAGGGCGAGGGGCGGCAGGCACGCATGATTGTAGTGGTGAGGGATGTTTATTTTTTTACAGTTGTTCCTAAATGTGTGGTGCTAATAGAACATGATTCAGTTTTAATATCTTTTATTGGAAAGTTTACAATGCACTTCAACAACAACAACAACATAAACAACAGCAAAGAAAGGCTGCACTCATCTCTCACCCACATCTTGGGTAATGTGCACTTCCTCATAGGAGCGGTGGTGGGGGGGGCGGGGGGTTGAGGGCCCCGCTTGGGTCTCAGCAGAGGCTGGTGTGGGGATTGCAATGGGAATGGCATTTGATTGTCCGGGCTGTGTGCCCTTATTGCAGCAGCTAGCTCCCTCATGGCCTCTGCCATCATTTGCACTCCTTCTGACATGCCTGCCCTCAGTTCCCGTCTCAGTGCTGATATTTCACCCGACAGTGCCGCTACCTCAACACGTACCCCACTGACGGCCACGAGTGATCTTGTAAGGACATTGGTCTCCTCACCCAATGACATAAACTGATGAACATCTGATGAATGCTGCATCTCAGGAGAGACTGGTCGGCTGCTCCTTCCCCTCGCTGTGGGTGTGCCTAGTGGCACCCCTCCAGTGCGGGACACAGGCTGGGATGGTGGGGCCCAGGGTGTTCCAACCTGCATTCCACCACTGCCACTGGGACCCGCAACCTCGGAAGGTGTGAAACCAAGGAATGTCGTAGCAGAGCTCATGGAGGTGTCTGGCAAAGACTGATCCATATCACGATCAGCATTCTCCTGTGAACACATATCCATGCACCCCTCCTTCCCCCACCCGCCTTGGTCTGGAGCGCATGCATCTGGCTCTTCTTGTGGATCTTCAGGATGTTCAGGATTGTCGTCTTATTCTGCAAAATACAACAGAACAGTCAAATTGTTAGCTGCACAGGAGGGGGCAGGATGGGTGAAATGAGTAGTCTCATGCGTAGCAGGCCAGTCAGCAGGTTGAGTTGAAGGGCGACGATGCATTTTAATATCTCACCCTCACCCTCGTGTGTGGGTCCAGCTTATGCAGAGCTGATTCTTTTTCTGCAGGTGTAACTCAGCAAGGCAGCGACTCCCTGATCCAGGGGTATCAGTTGGTGCAGATTTGGTGGCCCCCCTCCTGTTCTAATTCTTTCCCTTTTGTTGTGGGCCAATTTCTTCTGCAAAGATGAAAATATAACTTTTGACACATGCTTCTGATGGGTGGGACATATACAGGTGGTCACAGTTACAATTGCAATTCCATTTAAAAATGAAGATATTACTTACACTCACTACTTGACCAACGTCCTACCATTTCTTTTTACACTGGCTTCCAGATCTTGCGGTATTCTTCTGTGGAGTATTCTTCTGCAACTAGGTTCCAGCGTCTCCTCATTTCTTTGGGTGGTCACTCTTACTGATATCCAACTCCTGCCATCTGTCCTCAATGACAATGACTAGTTTCTCCACTTCCTCATGCAAGAAATTCTTCGTTCTTGCTGCACGCTCTTGCGTCATTGGTGTATTGGATTTACACTCAAGTAATCTTGAAAACACACAGAACTGACCTTGCATGCACCTATGCAGCACTCCTTTCCACTCCCTCAGCCACCCAAAAATCATTAAAAAAGTTTTTGTTGTAAATAATTAATTAAATTCCATTTTGATTCATTTTAAATGTGAATTTAAAAAATATATATTTTAAATGTTTGTGTGTTTTTGGGGTATTCCCATTCATAGTTATGGTGATTCCAGAACTCACCACAAATATGAATGGGGATTCCCCCTACTTGGATTGGTTGGGCCGGCCCACGTAATCCCAGGGACGCATGCAAAACGCTGGCGGGCAGAGGAAACATTACAAGGACATCCTCAAAGCCTCAAAGCCTCCCTGATAAAGTGCGACATCCCCACTGACACCTGGGAGTCCCTGGCCATAGACCTCCATAAGTGGAGGAAGTGCATTCGGGAGGGCGCTGAGCTCCTTGAGTATCGTCACCGAGAGCATGCAGAAATCAAGCGCAGGCAACGGAAGGAGCATGCAGCAAATCAGGCTGCCTGCTCACCCTTTCCCTCAACGACTATCTGTCCCACTTGTGACAGAAACTGTGGTTCTCGTATTGGACTGTACAGCCACCTAAGAACTTATGCTAAAAGTGAAAGCAAGTCTTCCTCGATCCCGAGGGACTGCCTATGATGATGACGTGAGCCTCAACATAGGCTTTCGAGTAGAGGTCCAGGAGCAGAAGTCTCCGAACCTCCCGGATCACCAGGTAGATCCATAGAAATCTTTCAGGTCGGAGGCAGAAAAGGAGCATTACTCCGGTGCCTTTAGCATGAAATCATTTCGCTTATTTTTAACTTTACATCAACATCTAGGGGCCATAAATATAATATAGTCACATAAATCCAATAGGGAATTCAAGAGAAATTTCTTTACCCAGAGAGTGGTTAGAATGTGGAATTACCACAAAGAGTAGTTGAGGTGAATAGCATAAATGCATTTAAGTGGAAGCTAGATAGACACATGAGGGAGAAAGGAATAGGTTATTCTGATAACGTGAGATGAAGTAGGGTGGGAGGAAGCTCATATGGAGCATAAACACTGACATAGACCAGTTGGACTGAATGGCCTGTTTCTGGGCTGTAAATTTTATGTAGTTCTATGTAAGTTCCAGAATGTGAATCAACCAAAAGTTGCTGTGCATGCAAAGTTTCTCTGAACTTCACTTGTCAAATCAAAAATTGCATTCTCAATGCGCTGTCTCAGGGATGTCACTATGCTACTCATACCGCTGATTATGTAGCACTAGTGATGGTTTGGGGTGGAAGTTGGGGAAATAGAGTGGGGCAAGCTCTGGACGGGCTGGAAATGTGTGTAGACTGACGGGGTTTTCAGGAGGAGAATCTCAATGCAACTTTTTAAGGGTAATAGGCATACTGTCCCATTTTATTAGTTTTAGCACCCCAGCACCAACCAAAGTTGGTGTAATGTATTTGCTTCATGGATTCTTTGCTTAAGAATACAGAGCAACACATTGCTATTAAGAACCAGTTGGTTTATTAACAAAGGTTTAACAATCACACTACACATTACCAGTTCATCCACTAGGCTCACAATTGCATACCTCATCGTGGATAACCTAGACCCAACTGACTGGAGTTTTGTTGAGACTTGTGAACAACACGTGACCAGCTAAGCCACTCACAATGTGACAGGTCTACAACTATTTTGGTAAAACTTTTAAATCAAGTGCTCCTTTTTTTAAGGGCACCAAAACCCACAAATTAACAATTAAACATTAAAGAGAACCTTTTCAAATCAAATTCAACAAAAATGTTCCTTGTTGAAATGAGGCACTCCAGTCCCTCCGGTGCCCAACTCTCACGGAAGGCTGCGACCGTATTGGTGGACACCGCGTGCTCCATCTCCAGGGATATCCTGGCATGAACGTAACCACAGAAGAGAGGCAGGCAGTCGGGCTGAATGAACCCCTCGATCACCCGCTGCCTAGACCGGTTAATGGCCACCTTGGTCAGGCCCAGGAGCAATCCCATGAGGAGGTCCTCTGACCTACCCGCTCCTCTCTGCATTGGGTGCAACAGATCAACAACTATTTTAGTTGAACTTGTAAATCAAATGCCCCCTTATTAAAGGGCCACTAAAAACCAACAAATTAAACAAATTAAACTTTAAACTATCAAATTAAAATTTGGTTGCCGGGTGTGAGGATGCACTCCAGTCCCTCCGCGCCCACCTCTCGTGGAAGGCCGTGAGCGTATTGGTGGACACTGCATGCTCCATCTCCAGGGACACCCTGGCTCGAATGTAACTGCAGAAGGGAGGCAGGCAGTTGGGCTGAACAACTCCCTCGACCGCTCGCTGCCTGGACCGGTTAATACCCACCTTGGTCAGGCGCAGGAGCAGTTCCACGAGGAGATCCTCCGACCTACCCACTCCCCTCCGCACCAGGTGCAACAACTCTACAACTATTTTGTTGTACCTGTAAATCAACTTTAAATTTTAATCAAGTGCCCCCTTATTAAAGAGGCACTAAAACCGACAAATTAAACAAATGTACTTTTAACAATATGGTTCAAATTAAAATTTGGTTGCCGGGGGTGATGATGCACTCCAGTCCCTCCGGCGCCCACCTCTCGCGGAAGGCCGTGAGCATACCAGTGGACACCGCATGCTCCATCTCCAGGGACACCCTGGCTCAAATGTAACCGCGGAAGAGAGGCAGGCAGTCGGGCTGAACGACCCCCTCGACCGCCCACTGCCTGGACCTTAGTCAGGCCCAGGAGCAGTCCCACGAGGAGGTCCTCCGACCTACCCACTCCCCTCTGCACCGGGTGCAACAGCTTTACAAACTTGTGAGCCTACACACACGTGCATACATTAAAGTTGGTAAAAAAGAATGAAAATCCAGACCATGACGTTAAAATTTAAAGTAGCCAAAAAGTGTCCTGGTAGCTAACTGGCCCAGCATGATCCAGTGGGACAGTTTCTCAAACCCACTCAGCATGCTCACTATTAGTCCTGTGTGGCAACAATTTTACCACAGACAAGTTCAATTCATAATATACTCGGACCTTTGGGCTTATGAAAAACAGGAGAAGGTCTAATTTTGGGGAGTCTCAGTATATTTTACACTGTGTTGCTGTTGGCTTAGCTTGTATATGACTAGTACTTGATGAACTGAGTAGATGCAAGTTTCGATTCTATAGGAGGAACAGCACACTGTAAATATGGGTGAATCATTACTCAGATCAAATGGAATAATTGAAGATACCTGACTCTGTGGGTGGACTGACTCTAGCCAATCACAGTTGACAGAATCTTAAAGCCTCCCAACATATGCACAGCAGCTTCTGGGGTTAACTAGAAATAGCCAATAGAATGGAGGCACCTTCTCCCGTTCATTCAAACTAACCAAACAGAGATTAGGGAAATTCCTACATGTTCAGAACAGGTACAAACAAGACTGGTTTTAGTTTTAAAGGAGTGGCTCATATTTCTTGGTTTACTCCGTTCAGGCTAGAATCCAAATAAAGGTTTTGAAGACGAGTATTAGATTCCCATTCTGTACTATGTAATAAATTGAATGCTTTTCAGAACATAACATTTTCAGAACATGTAGTTGGTTCAATGAAAACATCCTCACTTTCTGCAGCCCTTACAAAAGTGGAGAGAAACTAGCTTCACTTTAAATGGTTAACTGGAAGCATTTATGAGAAACACAGCTCTTGGTATGAACTTCATTCTGAGTTTTTCTACTGTTGTTTTTAAAAATGCTTAAAATTGATACATTTTTAAAAAGAAAGTAAGACTTCTAGTAACATGATTTTTAAAAAACCACACAGAAAGCCTTTCAGCCTGTTTGAGGCAAGGGCATTGTTGCCTGTAAGAGCACTCACTGCCTGATCAGTCAGCGGGAAGGGGAAGCGGCACACAGACACTCTATTAAGGGTAAAAAAGAAAGACTTGCATTGGTACATTCGAATGCTGAAGTAAATGTAGCTCCAAGGGATCTTTGATTCTAATGGGAGCCATAATTCTGGTACAGATCCTTCCGGGATCAATTGTCTTTCATCTGACAATCACTGGGGCGTCAGTAGGCCTCATTCCAGATCTCAGCTGCTGTGAGTCCCACTAAGGCCTGTTAAGAATTAATGGACAGAATTCCCAGGATGGCCCTGCAACTCTGAACACACTCTCTTGATGCTGAAGGATGGATGAAAGATCCACCCATGCCTTCCCCCACTGGAAAATTACTGGGTTCAGGCACCAGACTTGACTGGAGATCCACGCCCAGGTGCAAATAGTCTGCAAATATTATTGTGTGCTGATTTGATCCTGGTACTTTGAAGATACAACAGTTTGTGTAATCAAAAAGGAGGTGGTGCTCGGATAGAAGGGGAGCCTTCCTACCTGTTAAAAGTTTTAACCTAATCCTGAGTGATGTATTCAATAATTTAACACCTCACCAGAATTTGAATTGTGTGGTGGTAGGAAAAAGATTAATTATTCTTTCTTACCCAATATTATAAGACTGAAATTAGAAATGTTGCTGTCACTTCTTCTGAGAATTTGTTATGTCATTAGATGGTAGTATTGCAGGTTACTGGAGCATGGAGAACATAATTAGTACAAACCAGATTGTTGTTTTAACCTAATTGGTCTAATCAGAATGATGTGGGATTGTGAAATTTGAAATAAGCATCTAAAGTGGGCAATATAACCTTATTTAAAAAGTCCTGAGCAATTTAGGAAAAGCTGAAAATTATCTTTAAGAAAATTATATCATGTGTAAATGATGTAGTAACATGTTTTGACATGATATACGTCACTGCATTATCTGTATGATAGCTAAACTCAAAAATCAAATGCTTTTTCCATGAAGCCTATTGTGTGATTATATGTGAGCAGGTGATTATAACAACTTTGATCGCATTTCATCATCTTATATTCAATAGAATTCACGTAAGTTATAATAATCAACAGAACAGATACTTGAGGGTCAATTTACTAACCCAAGTTCCCAGTGGGGAGCCACAATCAAAGGGAAGATAAATTGAAGAACCGAGGTTCAGTATTGGAACTCTATCTTCAGCTCATGCTGCAACTGAGCGCAGGAGTAGTGAACTTACTCTAGATTACAAAGTAACAATATTTCAATTCAATCCCCTCAGGGTAACAATTTGATTCTGTTTTTTCTAACTTTTGAATGTCCAGATTTTGTTTCTATTAGAAGACAATGAGCCCTTGTCTACAACTATACATAGATTGAATATTCTCAGAAATTACTGTCAGTTCTTTGCTGTGTACACTTTTGAACAATTACTGCCTGGAAAAGCAGTGTGTCTATAAAGTATATAGATTAGCTGCTTCTGAGCTGTAACAGCACATTCTGTCATCATTTCCTATGATAGATAGAACATTCTGGCACAAATATTTATCTCAGATTTTTCAACAATGCAATATATAAAGGAACAAAAATAAAAGTTACTTAGTTTTAACATCCACCACACAAATACCAGAAAACAATTCCTGTGAATCACTTGATAACTTGTTTTTGCTTAAGCTTTGAGAATTAGTGCAACATTTCAATTTTACAAATAATCAAGACCGGATGGTGCAGTAGGTTAGTCCAAATGGCTGGTGTTGGATAAGTCCTTTACGCATTAAACAGATTAATAAAGCTAGAGACAGTAATATGTTTGATAATTCACTACATTTATTAACAATATATTAAACACCCTAAACAATTAAACAGAGTAACGCACATTAGCCTCATGTCCAAAACGTATGTGCATATGAATGAGAACCTGTGAAGGTTCACGCCACATGGTCTCGAAGGCAGCAAAGGTCAGTCTTTCTTTCCTTCTTCCATTTTCTTTGTGGTCTGTCTCCTGCTAGATGTAACACCATCCGATGGTTTATGACCACCAAGTTATTCTAACAGAATGTCAAACAGTGATGAGAGACCCCATGCCTTTTCACGCCATACTGTTACTTCTTATCATTGCTTTTCCCCGAGCCATAGCCTTATTATAAACAACCTTTGATACTGGTACTCTACCCCTTGCTGTAATGAAAAACCTGGGTTTCAAAAGCTTATGGGCTGGAAATTCCACAACCTTGCGTCCGTTTTTTTGGCGATATTTTGGCCGTTCTTGGCGAAAAACGGTGAACCGGGAAATTCGTAGAAGTCTTGCACTGGCTGTTTTTAAGTAGTGCTGGGGAGCGGACCGCCGGCTTGCAAGACTCAAAAAAGCACTTTCGCCTAAAATTTGGCTTGCAGCGCACCCGTAGATAGGACCAAAAAAAAAACGCCTGGGAAAAACCTGCTTTGCGGCCCTTGGAACAGCGGTAGGTATGAAGACCTGCAAAAAAGGTAAGCTAAAGTTTTTATTTTTTTAATTCTTTTGCGGCGATTCGATAGTTAAGTGTCTTGTGAATGTTTTGTGATTTCTTTTTGTAATTTATTCTTAGGTGTTTTTCCCCTCTCTCTAGGCCCAACTCGCAGCGGTATCGGCCTCGGAGTAAAGCTGCCGAGCATCGTGGTTTGCATCATGAATCCTCGTGCAATGCCGATTTTTACTGCTGGGTGCATTTTATCCCGAATGTTAGGCCTCGGAATCATAGCGAAGTCATAGTGGTATTTTTGGCGGAAAAATACCGCTCTGACCAAAAATTGAATTTCAGTATTTCTTAGTTTAATAATTCTGTATGCTCAATATTTCTCTGCTTAGCTTATTTATTTATTTGTGTGCCTATCTTTACAGTACAATATGTTCATCCTGAAATTCATCCTTTCATAACTTTATCAGCATCATTGAGGGGAAACAACAGGCTTTTCGAGAACATGATTTAAACCAATTCTGTCTAAACTACCTGTATTTTGTTAGGTCAAACAAACCAGGAAGTAATTTGAGCCTAACAATATAAAATAGTTTACAATTCAGTGTGGATTTGAACAAACATGGATCCAATGCTGCAATGCCCCACTGACAAAGTTGGGATTTGAAGCATTGTTCTAGTACAATAGATTAGTCATCATCATCATAGGCTGTCCCTCGGAATCGAGGAAGACTTGCTTCCACACCCAAAGTGAGTTCTTTGATGGCTGAACAGTCCAATACAGGAGCCACAGACCCTGGTACAGGTGGGACAGACATTCGTCGAGGGAAGGGGTAGGTGGGGCTGGTTTACCACGTGCTCCTTCCGTTGTCTGTGCTTGACTTCTTCACGCTCTTTGCGTTGAGACTCGAAGAGCTCATCGCCCTCCCGAATGCACTTTCTCCACCTAGGGCAGTCTTCGGCCAGGGACTCCCAGGTGTCAGTGGTGATGTCGCACTTTACCAGGGAGGCTTTGACGGTGTCCTTGTAACGTTTCCGCTGCCCACCTTTGGTTCGTTTACCATGAAGGAACTCTGCATAAAGCATTTGCTTAGGGAGTCTCGTATCTGGCATGCGAAATATGTGGCCTGCCCAGCGAAGCTGATCGAGTGTGGTCAGTGTTTCAATACTGGGGATGTTAACCTGGACGAGGACACTGATATTGGTGCGCCTGTCCTCCCAGGGGATTTGCAGGATCTTGCGGAGAATCGTTGGTGATATATCTCCAGCGATTTGAGGTGCCTTCTATACATCGTCCATGCCTCGGATCCATACAGGAGGGTGGGTATTACTACAGCCCTGTAGACTATAAGCTTTATGGTAGATTTGATGGCCTGATCTTCAAACACTCTTTTCCTCAGTCGGCCGAAGGCTGCACTGGCGCGCTGGAGGCGATGTTGAATCTCCGCATCAATGCCTGCTTTTGTTGATAAGAGGCTCCTGAGATATGGGAAATGGATTAGTAACTGTTTGTCTTAACCACTAATACAAAAGCAAAATACTGCGGATGCTGGAATCTGAAATAAAAACAGAAAATGCTGGAAATCTCAGCGGGTCAGGCAGCATCTGTGGAGAGTGTTATGTATGTAGGCCTGTAATTACCATGTCTAACCACCAGAGGGCTTATCCCCTGGAGTCCCAAGGGATCCCACAATCCCTTGGGAGCACCTGTACATAAGGAGGCCTCACAGACTGGAGAGACACTCTGGGATCTGTAATAAAGGACTACGGTCACACTTACTTTGAGCTTGCAGTATCTAGTCTGACTCCTTATCCAAAACATAACAAGTGGCGATGAGATGATGAACCCCAACGCAACAATGCAGAGTATTGGGTATCCTGGAGAAATTTTCGGAGGGAGATGATTGGGAAACCTTCATGGAGCGACTTGACCAATACTTCGTGGCCAATGAGCTTGAAGGAAAAGGGAACGTTGCCAAATGAAGGGCGATCCTCCTCACCGTTTGTGGGGCACCAACGTATGGCCTTATTAAAAACCTGCTCCCTCCAGCAAAACCCACAGACAAGTCGTACGATGAGTTGTGCACACTGGTCTGGGAGCATCTAAACCTGAAGGAAAGCGTGCTGATGGTGAGGTATCGGTTCAACACGTACAAGAGGTCTGAAGGCCAGGAAATGGCGAGCTACGTCACCGAGCTAAAGCGCCTTGCAGGACATTGCGAATTTGAAGGACACTTGGAGCATATGCTCAGGGACTTCTTTGTACTTGGCATTGGCCATGAAGTAATGCTTCGCAAAATTTTGACTGTAGCGACCCCAACCTTGAGTAAAGCCATAGCGATAGCTCAGGCGTTTATCTCCACCAGTGACAATACCAAACAAATTTCCCAGCACACTAGTGTGCTGCAAGTACTGTGAACAAAGTAATGTTGTTTTCGAATCGAAATGTACATGGCAGGACTTACACGCCTGTAGCTGCACGTCCGCAGATGACTCAGAATTTGCCATCAAGGATGGTGAATACAAGGCAATTCGCACCTTATTGGTGCTGCGGGAGTGATCATTGATGCCATTCATGCTGCTTCAAAGGATGCATTTGCAAGAGCTGTGGAACAATGGGACACCTCCAACGTATGTGCAGGCGAGCTGCAAACCCTGGTAATCCTGCAAACCACCATGTTGCAGAGGGGGACAGATCCACGGTGGATCATGACAAACCAGAGCCTCAGACCGAGGAGGCAGCAGTACATTGGGTGCACACATTTGCCACAAAGTGTCCCTCGATAATGCTGAAGGTTGAATTAAATGGACACCCGGTGTCCATGGAGCTAGACATGGGTGCAAGCCAGTCCATAATGATTAAAAAGACTTTCAATAACAAGGCTTCAAGGCCAGTCCTGACTCCCATTCGTACCAAACTCAGAACGTACACAAAGGAACTGATTCCCGTAATTGGCAGTGCTACCATAAAGTTCTCCTACGTTGGAGTGATGCACGATTTACCACTCTGGGTGGTACTGAGCGATGGCCCCACGTTGTTCGGCAGGAGTTGGCTGGGAAAGATACGCTGGAACTGGGACGATGTCCGAGCGCTTTCATCCGTCGACGACACCTCATGTGCCCAGGTCCTAAGCAAGTTTCCCTCGCTGTTTGAACCAGACATCAGGAAGTTCCAAGGAGCAAAAGTGCAGATCCATTTGATTCCGGGGACGTGATCCATCCATCACAAGGTGAGAGCAGTACCTTGCATGATGAGAGAGAGGGTGGAGATTGAGCTGGACAGGCTGCAACGGGAAGGCATCATTTTGCCGATCGAATTCAATAAGTGGGCCAGTCCGATTGTTCCAGACCTCAAGGGAGACGGCAGCATCAGAATCTGTGGTGATTACAAAGTAATTATCAATCGTTTCTCACTGCAGGATCAATACCCGCTACCAGAGGCAAATGACCTATTTGCAACGCGGGCGGGAGGGAAACCATTCACGAAGCTGGACTTGACCTCGGCCTACAGGACGCAGGAGCTGGAGGAATCTTCGAAAGGCCTCACCTGCATCAACACGCACGAAGGTCTTTTCGTTTACAACAGATGCCCGTTTGGGATTCGATCGGCCGCAGCGATATTCCAGAGGACCATGGAAAGCTTACTGAAGTTGGTCCCGCGCACCGTGGTCTTCCAGGACGACATCTTGGTTACAGGTCGGGACACCATCGAGCACCTGCAGAAACTGGAGGAGGTTCTTAGTCGGCTTAATCGTGTGGGGCTCAGGCTAAAACGCTCGAAGTGTGCCTGAAGTGGAGTTCCTGGGAAGAAAAATCCCGGCGGATGGCATCAGGCCCACCCATTCGAAGACGGAGGCAACCAAAAACGCATCAAGACCACAGAACGTGACGGAGCTGCGGTCGTTTCTAGGACTCCTGAACTATTTTGGTAACTTCTTACCGGGTCTTAGCACATTGTTAGAACCCCTGCACTCTTTACTGCGTAAAGGAGATGAATGGGTATGGGGTAAAAGCCAAGAAAATGCCTTTGAGAAAGTTCAAGCAAATTGCTTGTGTTGTACGATCCATGTAAACGTTTGGTACGAGAATGTGATCCGTCGTCGTACGGGGTCGGGTGTGTATTGCAACAAGATAATGAATTTGGGAAATTGTAACCGGTTGCTTATGCATCCAGAAGTCTGTCTAAGGTTTACAGCATGATTGAAAAAGAAGCGTTAGCGTGTGTTTACGGGGTAAAGAAAATGCATCAATATCTGTTCGGGCTCAAATTTTAAATGGAAAACGACCATAAGCCGCTTATATCCCTCTTTTCTGAAAATAAGGGGATAAATACGAATGCATCGGCCTGCATCCAGAGATGGGCGCTCATGTGTTTTTTTTTTTTTAATTCGTAGCCAATCGTTCCAATTCTTTGTCAAATCACAAACGCCAGAGGTCACCTTGCACACGCCAAGGATCACTCTGCGCCAATGCTCTTAGCCAAAAGGCCTAGAGCCACTGCACCATTCCTGGAAGTACTGCAATACCAGGTTCGTGCCATGGAGGTGGATGGGTCAAGCCACCCCACCCACCTCCTGTTTCCAAAAAAGCAAGCATATACCTTCCTGATCCAGGGAGAACCACCCGGAGGTCATGGTGGCTACTCCCCTGTCAGGTCAGTTACGCATGATCTTAGCCAAAACCGCATACAACTACGCCATCCGCCACAGACCAGGCACAGAAAACTGTGCCGATGCTCTCAGTACGCTACCATTGCCCACCTCCAGGGTGGAGATGACACAGCTTGCAGATTTACTTATGGGAATGGAAGCATTCGAGAGTGAGCAATCACCTGTTAGCGCCCGACAGATTAGAACCTGGACGAGCCAGGCCCCTTACTGTCCTTAGTAAAAAAACTATGTGCTTCACGGGAGTTGGTCTAGTGTCCTGTTAGAGATGCAGGAAGAAATAAAGCCGAACCAGCGGCGCAAAGGTGAAATGTCTATACAGGCAAACTGCCTCCTATGGGGTAATCGGGTAGTTGTGCCAAAAAAGGGCAGGGACCCTTTCATTAGTGATCTCCACAGTACTCACCCAGGCATTGTAATGATGAAAGCGATAGCCAGATCCCATGTGTGGTGGCCTGGTATCGATGCAGACTTAGAGTCCTGTGTGCACAAATGTAATACATGTTCACAGTTAAGCAATGCACCAGGGAGGCGCCACTAAGTTTATGGTCTTGGCCCTCCAAACAATGGTCTAGGGTTCATGTCGACTATACAGGCCCATTCTTGGAAAAAATGTTTTTAGTGGTGTAGATGCGTACTCCAAGTGGATTGAATGTGTGATAATGTCGGCAAGCACGTCCGCTGCCACCATTGAAAGCCTACGGGCCATGTTTGCCATGCACGGCCTGCCTGATGTCCTTGTAAGTGACAATGGGCCGTGCATTACCAGTGCCGAATTCAAGGAATTCATGATCTGCAATGGGGTCAAACATATCACGTCTGCCCTGTTTAAGCCAGCGTCCAATGGTCAGGCAGAACGAGCAGTTCAAACAATCAAGCAGAGCTTGAAAAGGGTAACTGAAGGCTCACTGCAGACTCGCTTATCCCGAGTCCTGCTTAGTTACCGCACAAGCCACCACTCGCTCACCGGGGTCCCTCCTGCTGAACTCATGAAAAGGGCACTTAAGACAAGGCTCTCGTTAGTCCACCCTGATCTACCGAACAGGTAGAGAGCAGGCGGCTTGTAAGGTTCTGCAAAACCAACCATGGAGACATGTGGCAGGGAGAATGGGAAGGTGCCATGTTTAAAATGACCAACTGCAACCAACAGCCTGTAAACCGTGGAGGATGATGGGACTCTGGCCACCCAGTGTTGCAGGGGCACGGAACCGGACAGGGGATGAGCCAGCTACCGTATGTTGACGGGTCCAGCACGGTGGTGGCAGGGGAAAGGCTCACAGGGTGCAGGATTTATCATCCCCAGGCAGGCATTGCCAGGGCCATCAAGCTCCCAACCACCATGAGCGCTCAGCATGCTGAACTGCCGGCAGTCATGTATGTAGTCACCCAACTTGACGAATTCCCATGGCCCTATACTATCTGTTCAGATAGTATGTTCACCTGCAATGCCTGCATGGAGTACCTAGCCATCTGGTCCCGTCGCGGGTATACATCTGCAGATGGTAAGCCCCTGGCCATAAAACCCCTACTGCAGCACATCATGCAGGCAGTAGGGACCGGGGCAGACATTTGCATTCACAAAGTAAAGGCCCATTACAAACATGAGCCCAGGGCTGCAGGGAACCAAAAGGCAGATCAACTGGCCAAAGAGGGAGCCCGAACGGGAACCAAGTGGAACCCGCTCGAGGCAGGCCCCATAGCAGCTATCCAGGGCGGACAGGGGACACAAGGGAGCGCAGGGGTGGCTTTGGTCCCGGACCTCCAGCAGGTACAGGCGCGAGATCCCATCCTCAAGTCCGTCATGGACAAGCTGACTGCGGGAGAAAAGGTCGAAGGACTGTACGGAGGCACAGGCATCCATGTTAGGGAGATGATGTTGTTTAAAAGGAAAGCAGTGGATAGTGCCCCAGCAGCACCAGAGGGAGTTCCTTCAGCTGGCCCATGCAGACCCTGGAGCCGGACACCCCGGACCGGAGGTCACCTGGCAACGGGTGGAACAGGTCGGGTGGTGGCCCCAGCTCCGGGCAGACACTCGTGAATTTTGCGCGAACTGTCTTGTCTGTGCAACCAATAATCCAGATCCCCAGAAAAGAAAGGTGTCTCTAGGACATGCAAGGAGGGTAGAGGGACCATGGCAATCGATACAAATCGATTACATAGGGCCCTTACCTGTGGCTAAGGGAGGGTACCGGTACTGCCTGGTTTTGGTGGACACTTTCACAAAGTAGGTTGAAGCCTTCCATTGCCGAACAGCCACAGCAGCGGGGACCGCCAGGATATTGGTTAGGGAGGTGTTCTCCAGTTGGGGACTTCCACAGTACGTGGAGTCCGACCAGGGGAGCCACTTCACGGGACAGGTCATGCAGGCAACCCTTAAGGTGCTGGGGATTGAGGGGAAGGGGCACGTCGCCTACAACCCCCAGTCCTCGGGGCTAGTGGAGCGTGTGAATAGGACCTTGAAAGAAAAACTCAGGAAGGAAACTGGGGATTCTCCGCAGAGGTAGGTGGAGAGGTTGCCCCTGGTTTTGATGGGGATCTGGGCCAGCGAGTTGAAAAGCACGGGGTATTCCACATACGAGCTCATGACTGGAAGAGCCATGCGAACCCCCACCCATGTACTTGCCCCGGTCCGGACAGAAGCTCAGGTAATCGAGGTGAATAGGGACCGCTTTACCTAGAGTCTGTTGGAGCACCTCAGGCAGATTCACTGGCAGGTGGCCACTAACATGGGGAAGCAGCATCAGACCAACCGATTGTTGCTGGAACCGAGCAAACACCACGAGTGGCAGGTGGGGAACCAGGTCATGGTCCGCAACTTTGCCAGGGTGGGAGTCTTTGAGCCACTATACATGGGGCCTTACAGCGTTGCCAACAAGGCAAGCCCCATGGTATACGCGGTCAAGATGGTTTCACATTAACCAATGTAAACTGTTTAACCCCAACAAGGCAAAACCTCGTGGGAAAGGGCAGCCCGGAGGGATAATCCCGACGGGAAGCCCAGGCCCCCAGCCCACCACTGCAGCCCCACCGATCCCACCACAAGGAGCAGCGAGTTGTTTCACAGGTACAAACTACCCACAGATTTGGGACCCACAGGAAGGGGGATTCCCACCTTACATATGGGACGAGGACTCACCTCCACCAATTAGGAGATCCACTCGGACTCCGCAGCCAAGGGTGCCACCGTCCCTAGCAGCCTGTTTTACTTTCCTGAGAGGTACTAGGGGAAAAGGGCCGCGCAGGGCAGGCAGCCAGTCACTGGACGTGACCCCGCAGCCAAGGTCTCCTGACGGGGAAGGGGTTGTACCGGAGACAGGGGCCGCCGACAGTGAGGAGCCTGTCGGGGCTAGCCTAGCTTTTGGTGCAGACAGCCTAGAGCCTGCAGGAGAGAGGGTGGCGGCAGGTCCTAGTAGTGAGTGGTCCCTAGAAGAACTGAGGAAACACTGTGAGAGTATCAGCTGTGAGTGGTTTCGGGTGGAACCCTTGTGCAACCCAAAGCCCCCCAGAGGATACGGGAGTCCCGGCAGTGAGGAGCCTGCCGGGGGAATTTACTTGCTCCCGAGGGCAGTGAGCCATCCCTGGAGGGGCTGTACCAGCCCAGTAAGCACCACCCGAAGCTCGGGGGACACCTTTGCAGGGGAGACAGAGGGGCCGCGGAGGTCGGTCCGGCTCAAGAGGTCAAATGGGAAGATGCCATGTTCAAAATGACCAACTGTAGCCAACAGCCTGTAAACCGCGGAGGATGATGGGACTCTGGCCACCCTGTACGGTAACAAACAGTGTTGCAGGGGCACGGAACCGGACGGGGGATGAGCCAGCTACCATAAGGGAGAAGAGTGTACATTCAGTTCTTCCAGGAAAATGGATACAAGGCAACTTTATATTTTAAAAGGACATTTCTCCAGCTTTTCGTGTAAAACCCTCACAGAAGAGGCAACATGTCCAGGCAAAATCTCCCCAGTAATACACAAGGCAACACAAAGGGTGTCAGTTTGAATAATTAAACAAAGGCCCACAGGTCTGATTCAATCATTTTGGCCAGCCCAGACAAGTGGCACCTGTGTTGAGATAGTGAACAATTCACCCCATCAGTGAGCGACAGGATACAGGAGGTGTGGCTAATCTCCCATTCCAGACAGATCGATACACATCGAGCTGCCATTCACACCCTTTTTTATTCAAGGAAGACCCAAGGCAATGGCATGCAGTTTTGGCGCGAAGATGAACGGACTATAAGAAAAAGCTGCAAAAACACACAAGATTTTTTGGGGGTTGGAGGTTGGAGGGGTTGGAGGTTGGAGGTTGGAGTCAGCTTTTGCATTGAGGTGTAGAGTTGAGTTAAGAAGGGGGGAGTCAGTTTTCGTTGTGGTTAAGTTGAGTTAAAGGGGAGTGGAGTCAACCCTTCACAGGGCCCTTGCTCTGGGGAAGGTGTGCTTAACTCCAGCAGCTTTTTGCTTAGGAGCCAACCGAGAGGCAAATAGAAGAAACCACGCAACATCGAGGAGGAAAACTGAACCGACCAACAACGTAAAACCCACCCCAGAGGGACCCCGAGCTGAAATAAGTGCCCCCAGAACCCCGGAGTTAATAGGATTGTGAGTAGAGCCAAAACCCCCTCAGACTCAATTTAGGATAGGAATTGGTAAGAAGGGTGGAAGTGGGAGGTGGGGTTGTGTGTGAGTGGAATGTTTCAACCTTTTATCTTCCCCTTCCCTGTTGCGAGAATTTTTCGTGTTGTTGAGTGAGCTTGTGCCATTATTGCTATTTACAACCTCTTCCTATGCCCTCTATCTTTGTGTTTACTATTCTAAATAAACAACATTAGCCATTTTGCACTCTTACTCACTATGTCTGGTGCCTCGTTACTCAACCATCCTCATAAATCGCACGTACAGAACCTCGGGAGTGTGGATTCGAACCCACACCCCAAGCTCCCCTTACTGGCTTCAACAGAATACATATCATGATCGCGCAAATGTGTCATGCGAAATTGAAGTAAATGATCCTGTATTTGTGTTGAACTATGGACAAGGTCCCAAGTGGATTGCTGGCACTGTTTTGGCCAAAGAGGGGAGTAGGGTGTTTGTGGTCAAACCCGCAAATGGACTCACCTGCAGAAAACACTTGGACCAAACCAAACTCAGGTTTACGGACTATCCAGAACAACCCACAATAGACTCTACCTTTCCCGACCCTCCAACACACACACAAGTGGCAACTGACCCAACGGTTGACCACGAAGCAGAACCCATCATCTGCAGCAGCCCAGCAAGACTCACCACCCCCAGCAGTCCAGCAAGGCCAGCTGCGCAGCAGCCCAGCGAAGGCCCAACAAATGACTCACCAATACCAGCATTTGCACCGAGACTATCAACCAGGGAAAGGAAGGCCCCAGATCGACTCACATTTTAAATAGTTACACTATTGACTTTGCGGGGAGGTGTTATGTATGTAAACCTATAAGTACCTGTCTAACCACCAGACTGCTTATCCCCTGGAGTCCCAAGGGATCCCACAATCCCTTGGGAGAACCTGAATATAAGGAGGCCTCAGAGGCTAGAGAGGCACTCTGAGATCTGTAATAAAGGACTACGGTCACACCTTACTTTGAGCTTGCAGTATCTAGTCTGACTCCTTATCCAAGACATAAGAGAGAAAAACAAAGTAAAAGTTTCAGGTTGACGACCCTTCATCCGAATTATTATGCCTTAACCATGCTCCTACTCCAATTGTCGCAAAGATTGTTGTTCTGAAATTGGATACCGTGCATTGTTTGGGGCAACAGTAGAGGAAACTTTACTCTGTAACTGGCCCCATTTGTACCTGACCAGCATACATTAGTTCTACAAGCTGGAAAAGTACTTCATTTCCCCAAATTGTGATGACCTTCCACTTGCTTGATAAGCACAGCCCCACTCCAAAATGTTTCTAATAGATCAAGGTTGTTTACTGCATTTTAATAGGGTTGTGCCTTTAAATAGGTTGAACTGTTTGGTTTTATATAGTGATAGCAGAGCTTGGCTATATTTGTGCTTCAATTATATTACAAGTCACGAACTGTGATCTTGCTCTTGGTGTATGTTTAGGTTGATAATATTTTGACTATTATAAATGTAGTTTTATTATTTCAATAGTCATGTTACACTGATTACTTGAATGCTTTAGCTGAAGGAATACTGGGATAGGGAGAAGAAGCCTGCTTTGAACATAGAGTTTTAGTTGTAACTTATATTTTTTTCGTTTGGGAGATGTGGGCATTGCTGGCATGGCCAACATTTATTGCCCATCCCTAACTACCCTTGAGAAGCTGGCAGTGAGCCACTTTCTTGAACCTCTGCAGTCCATGTGGTGAAGGTACTCCCACAGTGCTGTTAGGGTTGGGGTTCCAGGATTTTGACCCAGCAACGATGAAGGAATGACGATACATTTCCAACCCGGGGACATAATTGTCGGGGCGACATAGCAGTCGGCCGACAAAATAAAACATTGCGGCAGCGGCAGTGCATCCTCCCCTTTAAGGGAAGCCACACCGCCATTGCAAAAGGTGACAGCCTCACTGGACCACTGGGAAAAAACAGGTTTTGGTACCGCCGGGCGGGCCGAAGATTTTCAAAGGGGAATGTTGCGGCGGGGGGGGGGGGTGGGGGGGGTGCGGTGGGTGGTAAATCGGCGGTTCGCACGGGGATGACGCACTTAAGACAGATTGGCAGCAGCAGAGCAGTAGGAGGGGAATCGGGGCACTGTCGGGAAAACTCGGAAGGATAATTGGGCTATCAACGGCCATTCCACCAAAAGTCAGCGGCCACTCCACTTCACAGCATGGCTGCCGATTTGCGGCGATAACAAGTCTTTCAGCCCCCCCCCCACTTCTGACCGTATGATGGAGAGAAAGTCATTGATGAAGCAGCTGAAGATGGTTGGGCCTAGGACACTGCCCTGAGGAACTCCTGTAGCGATGTCCTGGGGCTGTGATGATTGACCTCCAACAACCACAACCACCTTCCTTTGTGCTAGTTATGACTCCAGCCAGCCGAGAGTTTTCCCCCTGATTCCCATTGACTTCAGTTTTACTCGGATTCCTTGAAGCCACACTCAGTCAAATGCAGTCACTCTCACCTCACCCCTGGAATTCAGCTCTTCTGTCCATATTTGGACCAAGGCTGTAATGAGGTCTGGAGCTGAGTGGCCCTGGTGAAACACAAACTGAGCATCAGTGAGCAGGTTATTGGTGAGTACGTGCTGTCTGACAGCACTGTTGATGACACCTTTGATCATTTTGCTGATGATTGAGAGTAGACTGATGGGGTGGTAATTGGATGGATTGGATTTGTCCTCCTGTATGTGGACAGGACGTACTGGGCAGTTTTCCACATTGTCGGGTAGATGCCAGTGTTGCAGCTGTACTGGAACAGCTTGGCTAGAGGCGTGGCTAATTCTGGAGCACAAGTCTTCAGCACATTAGTCGGGATGTTGTCGGGACCCATAGTCTTTGCTGTATCCAGTGCACTCAACCGTTTCTGGAGCACAAGTCTTCAGCACATTAGTCGGGATGTTGTCGGGACCCATAGTCTTTGCTGTATCCAGTGCACTCAACCGTTTCTTGATATCACATGGAGTGAATCGAATTGGCTGAAGACTGGCTTCTGTGATGTTTGGGACCTCAGGAGGAGGCCGATATGGATCATCCACTCAGCACTTTGGCTGAAGATGGTTCCAATGCTTCAGTTTTGTCTTTTGCACTCACGTGCTGGGCTCCGCCATCATTGAGGATGGGGATATTCATGGAGCCTTCTCCTCTTGTTAGTTGTTTAATTGTCCACCATCATTCACAACTGGATGTAGCAGAACTGCAGAGCTTTGATCTGATCTGTTGATTGTGGGATCACTTAGCTCTATCTATAGCATGCTGCTTCCACTGTTTAGTATGCATGTAGTCCAGTGTTACAGCTTCCCCAGATTGGCATCTCATTTTTAGGTTTGCCTGACGTTGCTCCTGGCATGCTCTTCTGCACTCCTCATTGAACCAGGGTTGGTCCTGTGACCTGATGGTAATGGTAGAGTGAGGGATATGCCAAGCCATGAGGTTACAGATTGTGGTGGAATACAATTCTGCTAATGATGGCCCGCAGTGCCTCATGGATGCCCAGTTCTGAGTGGTTAGATCTGTTCTGAATCTAGCCCATTTAGCACAGTAATAGTGCCACACAACACGATGGAGGGTGTCCTCAGTGTGAAGTAGGGACTTCATTGGCATAATGACTGTGCGGTGGTCACTGCTACCAATGCTGTCATGGATGGATGTATCTGCGACAGGTAGATTGGTGAGGACGAGGATTTGGATTCTTGGCAGTTAAATTTCTGTTTCTGGTTGTTCAAGCATTGAATAATCAGCTCTAAAATAATACATATGAATAAAGAGTGTAACAGGATCTAAATTGAAAGAAGATAAAATTCGAAACCAAAGAAAACCAGTTACATTCCTTGGTTTGTCTACGCTGCCACAATATCTCACATGAGCCTGGTGTCAGAGCAAGAAACACTGAAACATTAGATTTGGCATCTAACTCCTTTGGAATACTGAGATGGGACTATGTAATGTGCAACCCATGTTGGAACATCCCTACTTTCCTTTCCATATGTTTTGCAATATTCAACAGCAGAATCTCAATTTTCTATTGGCATTAATAGCTGGAGAGATTGATCATATGTCACTTTGTCAGCATTGCATTTGGATTAGAAAGATCTGGATCAGAAAGCTGTTTGTCTGAATCCCCACACCGAGACTTGAGTGTGTAGCTTAGGCTAATGCTCCAGTACAATACAGAGAGAATGGTAAGTTGTCAGGGATGATGTCCTGTATGCATCTCCTTCACAAAGACCGTCTACACCCACCTCCGTAATATCACATGTCTCTGCCTATATGCTGCTGAAACCCTCATCCGTGCTTATGTTACTTCCAAACTCAACTATTCCAATACTCTCTTGGCTGGTCTTCCATCTTCCACCCTCCATAAACTTGAGCTCATCCAAAACTCGTATCCTAACTCACACCAAGTCCCGTTCACCCATCATTTCTGTGCTCCCAGTTCGCCAATGCATCGATTTTTAAATTCTCATATATGTGCTGAATTCTTTCCATGGCCTCACTCCTCCCTATCTCTGTAGCCTCCTCTAACTCCACATCCCTCCGAGAACTCTGCCTTTCTCCAACTCAAGCCTCTTTTGCATCCCTCACTTCCTTTGCTGCACCCTTGGTGGCCGTGCCTTCAGCTGTCTTGTCTCTAAGCTCTGAAATTCCCTCCCCAAACCTCTTTGTCTCGCCAGGTCTCTCTTTTCTTTTAAGACACTGCTTAAAACTTAACTCTTTGACCAAGCATTTGATCACCTATCTTAATGTTTCCTTCTTTGACTCAGTGCAAATTATTATTTGATTATGCTCCTGTGAAGCTCATTGGGACATTTTAGCATGTTAAAGGCACTAAATAAATGAAAGTAGTTGTTGCTGAGTTGTTTTAAATTGATGTGGCACTATACAACTGTAAATATTATTTAGTACTGCACCACAAGCTCAGTAAGCACACTGCCAGAAAGATTAACGGCAAAACTCATAATTAAGAGATAGAACAGCTGTAAAATCATTATAATTTTCAACAATAAATTCCACTCTTAAATATTATCTTTATTTTGTCCAAATTGAAAGAAATATAAGAGAGCCTTACAAAAGTGCTCACTGAAGTTAATCCTCTCAAATTACTCACACAGCAGAAATATGATGATAATGATCCCTGACACAAGAGGAAAATGTATCAGCTTCCAAGCTAACATAATATAATATTTCTTATTGAATGGTAATGCCGAAGGTGTTTTAAATTCAGCTTGTATCTCCTGAATAAAACAACTGATAAACAGCAAATTGAATAAATATTTTACTTTTGTTTATACTGTAATGTCAGGTACCTTTAAAGTGACAAGGCCTAGTGGGGCCGAAATTGTTTCTTCCCTTAAGGCCTGTTAACACTGGAAATCGGCGGCCTTGCTGCGGAGTGCAATGGCCGCCGATTTTTCGTGTAATGGCCGCAATTATCAAAATTCCACTCCTGCGGTATCCTGACCCGCTCCCCTCACCGCTCCGCTGATGCCAAGCCGCCCTAAGTGCGTTTTCAGCGTGCGCACCGCCGATGATCCCCACCCCCCCGCCCGACAGCGAATTTCGGCTGAGAAAATCTTCCTCCCGCCGGGCGGTGCAAAAACCTGCTTATTTTGAGACGCTCCAGTGTGGCTAAGGCCTTCTAAAATGACGGTGCGGCTCCCATTAAAGAGGAGGATGCACTGTCGCACGACTGCCAGATCAAGCCGACAATTATGCCCCTGGGTTCGGCCGGACCACCAACAGGCAGCCTGGCACCCCCTCTTGGCCCGGCCAAGACCCTCCTTGATTGCCCAGTGGGCCGAATTTTAGAAATCACGCAGGCTCTCCCCTTTAAGTGAATGGGAGAGCCGTGGTGACGTGGCGCCGTGATGATGTCATCAGCGCTATGCTGATGACTAACACTCCGCACCCTCCCCAACTTCCTCCCCTCAAGTTTGCACCGACCCCATTATTAGCGATATCCGGTCCGCCAAAAAAAAAGCCAAAGAGCGGAATTGCGGGAGACAATTTCGGTCCCAGTGACAATGTGCTACTTGCTTTTTCTATGTTCCTAGACTGACAGATATTGGCTATCATATCTATGTGCAAGTGAACCTGATGTTAGGAGTATCATATGTACAGCCCTCCAGAAGAAAAATAACAGGACTATGTACTCCTGTTGTAATTGGATAAAATTTTAAACTGCTGAGAACTTTTTAAACTTATATATGCACAAAAGCCAAATGAAAAGTAAAGTCCTGAAAATAATGTACTTCAAACAAAATACAGAAAAACATTTAATTTCAAGTGCTTTTTAAAAAAAAAGGCCAATTATTTGAAGTTAATTTGTTTTGATGCTGCTTTGTGTAGAACTATAAGTGAACTGGCTGGAAGTGAATTAAAACCTTCTTAAAACCTACCACTTTGACCAAGCTTTTAATCACCCTTCTTAATATCTCCTTATTTAGCTTGCTGTCAATACTTGTCTGATTATGCTTCTGTAACGCACCTTGGGACGTTTTCCTACGTTAAAGGTGCTATATAAATGCAAATTGTTGTTATTGAATAACCAGGTGATGCTCAGAAATGTGAGTCACATTATCAACAATGACACTTGAGATTGCTTTAATATCCGAAGCAACTTGCAAAATCTCATGGGCCAGTTGACTAACAAGATACTTGACGTACATAGAAGAAGATGTGCGAAGGAAGATTAGTTCAGGGGTAGGGAGGGATTTCAATTCAGTCAGCAGACTGATGTACGAGACAACCAGCTCAGCTCAGCCAATTTGTAAAGCTTTAAGTTTCACGGGTTTTGTCTATCGAGCCAAAACTAGTCTTAAAGGGTTGCCTCTAATTCTCCCACCCTGATCTGGGAATTCCCCAGAAGCTGCACCCTCAGGAAGGGATCATTCTGTTTCAATCACTACCTTGTACTTTTTTGTTCTTGCAGCAGCTTATGTTTGCATTGTGTTTTCCCTGTGAAGGTTCCTGTTTCACTCCTGTTTATTTGGTTTACTGCCATAGTTCTCAGCTCTTTACTATTGTAGGAAGGTTGAAATTTCTACTCTTTCAGGGGGCCTCTGTTTGGCCCAGTTGACCTTGTAGCTGCTCCGTCCCACTTTGCCACTGTTCTAGTGGCTTTGTTGCCATAAAATCTTTCTGGATTAGGGTTGGGAGAAAGTATAAGATTTAATGAGGGGCTTGGGGGGGGTGCAGGGATTCGGTTTGGCTTTAAGATAAGGTCAGGTTTAGAGTTAGTCTTAGAGTTAGTATTAGAATTAGGTTTGATTTTAGAATTAAGGTTGAGCTTAGAGTTAGGGTGAATTTATTTCAGGGGTGACTTTATTTGAAGGGAATAGCTTATTTTGCTAGGAAAGATTTGTTGGATGGTATCAATATAGCGAGGGGATTATTGGCGCTTGATATATTTCATGGAATCAGCCTTGCTGCTCTTATTACTCTCCTATGCTGTGGGCTGTGCTACTGCATGGGTCAACATTTCCACAGTTGTGGTCAAATTGGGCTAACCAATCTGGTAGCAATGTGGTGGAGGAGGATTTCCTGGAGTGTATTAGGTATGGTTTTCTAGACCAATATGTCGAGGAACCAATTAGAGAGCTGGCCATCCTAGACTGGGTGATGTGTAATGAGAAGGAAATAATTAGCAATCTAGTTGTGCGAGGCCCCTTGGGGAAGAGTGACCATAATATGGTAGAATTCTTTATTAAGATGGAGAGTGTGATATCTTCACAGAGCACAACCCACACAGCTTCCTAAGATGGCAGGCTGCTCTCTCTCAACTCTCCGGAAAGCTGCCTGTTGTTTAATGATTAACTATGCAGCTGGAGTACACAATACGTCCACATCCACAGTGTGGAGCTACAAGCATTACAAGCTTACAGACATTACATTTCTCCCTCCTTAATGAAAAAGCCATCATAACAAGCATCATAAATAACTTTCATTTTTATACATATTTACAAATTTAACTTTACCACTTGTTTTCTGTTTCGAAGAGAATACCTTCCAGTGCCTCTGTGTTGTCAGAGTGCTTCTCTGATATCCAATCATGGGGGAGCTTCAGTTTTGTCCAGTTCAATATTCGGAAAGACATCAGAAACTCCATACCCCTTACCAGCCATTGTTTCAGGCTGAACCAGCCTATTTGTAATCTCCAGCTCCTATTTGACCCCAAACCAGAACCTGTCCATTACAAAGTCTGCCTACTTCCAACTCTGTAACATCATTCACCTCTGCCTCAACCATTCCGTCGCTGGAACAGTCATTCATGCATTTGACATCTACAGGCTTGATTATTCCAACAGGCTCTCCTGGTTGGCCTCCCATTCCCCACCGTCCGTGAACTTTAGCTTATTCCTTACCGACCTCCAATGGTTCCAATTACATTTTCTTATGCTCATGTTTCAATCCTTTCATACCTCGCCCAACCTTCTCTCTGTAACCTTCTCCAGCATTACAACAATCCCTCAGAACATTCCATTCTTCTGACTGTGGAATGGTGTGTATCCCCCCCACCCCCCTTCCACCCCACCTTTGGTGGCCATGCCTTCAGGATTGTAGGCCCTGTGCTCTGGAGTTGCCTCCCTGGACCGCTCCACCTCTCTGCCTCCATGTGTCTTTGGGACTCTCATTAGGTCCCAGCTCTGACTAAGCTTTTGGTCACCCCTTTTATATCTCCATCTTTGGCTTGGCATCCATTTTTGGCTTGGGATGTTTTTCAATATGAACAAATAATTCCGATAGGCAAATTTATCTGAATTCAGAACTCTAACTTTTTCTGGGATAAGCATTTCTAAGCGAAATTTTAAGCCAGAACAGTCATATCTTTGTTTCTTGCGTTGGATAGCATTTTAAAAAATGTATTCTCATTCCTAATTAACAAACACAATGGATTATTTGTCTGGAATCATAGATGATTTAGGAAAGAACTGGTACCAACATGTTTGTACCAGAGTTATAGGAGACAAAATAAGCAGTGTGATACCTTTAATAGGAGTCAAAATACACATGGGCTTTATAATTAGTACCATAAATCATTGCTGAAAATTTTATAGAATCTCATTTTAATGCTCGTGGATCTAAACTTCTCACTAAAATTCATTCATTTCCAACTAACAACGACAACAGTAATCATTTGGAGCAGCATTTGTAATGTTGCTGGCCCTTCATAGAAAGCAGAAATGTAATTCCTTATTCTCTGTCTTTATCCAAAAATATATTATATAATCCTCTAGAATAAAAATAAATTATCTCTTAAACCCTTAAATTTTCTTTTGTACAATAACATTGCTCAATCATGTAGAATTGCATTAGGGAAGGATTATTAGAATTTGTCCAATTTCAAATTATTACCCAAGGTCATATATTATGCCATACTTAATAAAACCACTTTCCCACATTGGACCTTCAGTGTCAGTGTTACCCATTCCCATGTCAGATATAGAGTACCGGTGGACACCGCATGCTCCATCTCCAGGGACACCCTGGCTCGGATATAACTACGGAAGAGAGGCAGGCAGTTGGGCTGAATGACCCCCCTGACCGCCCGCTGCCTGGACCGGCTGATGGTCCCCTTGGCCATGCCCAGGAGCAGTCCTATGAGAGGGCCTTCTGACCTGCCCGCTCCCCTCCGCACAGAGTGCCCAAAGATCAGGAGTGTGGGACTGACGTACAACCAGAATTTGAGGAGCAGCCCCTTCAAATAATGGAACAGGGGCTGCAACCTCGCACATTCGATAAAAACATGGAACACGAACTCTTCCAGACCGCAGAAATTGCAGGTGGCCTGGGAGCCTGTGAACCGACTTAAAAACTTATTGCACGGGACTGCTCCGTGCAACACCCTCCAAGCCAAGTCCCCAATAAATAGAGGGAGGACTCCCGCGTAGAGTGCACTCCATTGGGGACCCCCGCCTCCTTTGGACGGCAAGATGGTGCGCTATGGCATGTCCGGATGGCAGACGAGGATGGCAAGGCGGAGAGTGTGCAAGAGCAGCCCGTACAGGAAACCCCTCCGCGCAGAACTGAAAGGCACAGAGGACATTTCCCCGAGGAGGCTCAAGTTGTGAGCCGCTGGCTCCCGAGGGAGGTTTCGGGGCTTGGCGCCGATGAGGAATTTCGTCCGGACGGGGGTCAGTTCGGACGGGATCTCCCCACATGCTTGAACCTCTTCGACACACTTAACGGAGTCAGGGCCCAGCGCTGTTTTTAACGACTCGATGGCATTGGCCACGCACCGGATGTTGGCCCAGTTTAGGCGCCATGCCAGCACGTCTGGCGCCATCCAGCCCGCTCCTCCTCCATCGAGCAGGTCCCTGACCGTGGTCACCTCGCCAGCCACAGCCCTCGCGTCCGCCTGCCATCTAAAATCACGGTCGTGGAGGTACGGATTCCAGACGGTGGAGAGCTGTGCTTGGTGGCGACTCTGTTCCAGACCCTGATGAGTTCTTGGTAAAAGACAGGCTCCTGCTTGGCGGTCCTGACAGGAGCTTGCATGTCATAATTGCGGCTGTACTGCTGGCGGAAGAAATACAGCGCCAGCGCACGCCACCAAGGAGGGGGCTCGATGTAGAGGTATCTCTGCAGGGTCTGAAGACGGAAAGTCGCAAGCTGGGTGCTGACACACACCAACGTCTGACCGCCCTCCCTAAGCGGGAGACTCAAAACCGCAGCAGAGACCCAGCGCTTTGTTGTTCCAGAAGAAGTCCATCAGCTTTTTCTGTATCTTGGCGACAAATGCAGGGGGAGGGGTCAAAGTGACCAGCCGGTACCACAGCATAGCGGCCACCAGCTGGTTTATGACTAGCGCTCGACCCCTGTAGGACAGCACTCAGAGGAGTCCTGTCCAGCGCCCTAGGCGAACGGCGACTTTGGCCTCCAGCTCCTGCCAGTTCGCCGACCAGGCTTCCTCATCTGGGCTAAGGTAGACTCCCAGATAGAGGAGATGGATCGTACTCCAGGCAAAAGCCCTGAGCTCCTCCGGCAAGGAGTCCACCCGCCACTGACCCACCAGGAGTCCGAAACATTTCTCCTAGTTGATCCTGGCAGAGGATGCGGCCGAGTAAATCTCCTGGCACTCACGCATCCTCCGCAGGTCAATGGCATCCTCGACTATGAGGAGCACGTCATCGGCGTAAGCCGAGAGGACGACCTCCACGCCCGGCCCTTGCAGAGCCAGTCCCATCAACCTCTTCCGCAAGAGGTTCAGGAAAGGCTCCACGCATGACGCATATAACTGGCCGGACATGGGGCATCGCTGGCGCACCCCTCTCCCAAAGCGAAGGAATGCCGTCAAAGACCCGTTAACCTTAATCAAACACTCTGCGGTGGCGTACAAAAGTCGGATCCGGCAACAAAATGCATCCCGAACCCGAAAGCGCGCAGAGTTCCGAACAGATACTCGTGATCCACCCTGTTGAACGCTTTCTCCTGGTCTAGGGAAAGGAAGGCGACCGACAGATCAGCCTCCTGGGAATGGTGGACCAGGTCCTGGACTAGATGGATGTTGTCGTGGATTGTCCGGCCTGGGACCGTGTAGGACTGGTCAGGGTGGATCATGTGGTCCAGCACGGCGCCAAGGCGAACAGACATCACCCTGGCAAAAATGTTGTAATCCGTGCTGAGGAGGGAGACGAGGCGCCAGTGCTTAAGTAGGCGGAGATCGCCCTGCTTAGGCAGCAGGGTGATGACTGCCTTGCGCCAAGAGAGGGGCATCTCCCCGGTCACCAGATTTTTCCCCAGGACCCGCACGTAGTCGCCCCCCAAGACATCCCAGAATGCCCTGTGGAACTCCACGGTCAGCCCGTCCAGCCACGGGGACTTTCCCCTCGAGAGCTGGTTGAGAGCACCAGTCAGCTCCACCAGGCTTAGCGGAGCGTCCAGATTTTCGGCGCCCTCCGAGCTGACCTTCGGCAGGTCCTCCCACAAAACTCTACGCACTTCCTCGCTGGATGGATCCGGAGAGAACAGAGCCCCGTAATAGTCTCAGGTCCTGTTACTGATGTCCCCCAGATCCAAGACCAGGGATTGGTCATCGGCCAGCAGCATCAAGAGCTGCTTACGGACCCCCCGTCTTTTTTCCAGCAAGTAGAAGGGGGAGCCGCGGTTCAGGTCCTGAAGGAACCGGATCCGCGACATCACGAACGCGCCTCGGGACCCGACAAGCTGCAGGTCCTTCAGCGCGGCCTTCTTCACTATGTACACCGTCTGCAGGGCCGGGTCCTCGACGACTTGACCCAGATGGGCTTCCAGGTCGAGCACCTCCTTCTCCAGACGCCCCACCCTGGCCTCCTGCCTCTTGGTCGACCCCGTCACGTACTCTTGACAGAAGAGACGGACATGAGCCTTGCCCACGTCCCACCATAACCTCTAAGAGGGGAAGCCCCCATGCTTCCTTCTCCAGTTGGCCCAGAAGCGACGGAACAAATCCTGGAGCCGCTCGTCCTCCAGCAGCAGGTTGTTAAAGTGCCAGTACGCGGACCCCACCTGCGTGCGGAGCAAAGCAAGGTCCGCCCACACCAGGTAGTGGTCCGAGCACGGCGGCGGCTGCATGGAGGCCACCAGAATGCAGGAGACGTACGCCCGAGACACATAAAGGCGGTCGATTCTGGACCGTTCGCTTCCAGGCCTCACCCAAGTAAAGGCGCTGGAGTCGGGGTGGAAATTTCGCGGACGTCCACCAAGTCAAAGGACCCGACCAGGTCCCTCAATTTCTCCATCGCCGTCATGTTCTGTGGGACACTGGAGCGGTCCCTCGCTTCAAGGGTGCAATTAAAATCCCCCCCGAGGACAATGCAGTCGCCGACGTCGACGGAGCCTAGAAGAGTGGACACTTCTTCGAAGAAGCGCACTTGCTGCGGGCCGGGCTTGGGGGCGTACACGTTCACTAAATGGAGCGGCACGTCCCCCAGGCGAACCGTGACATGGAGCAAGCAGCCTGGCACAGGCTCCTCAACCCCCAAGATCTCCGGCTGAAAATGTGGGGCCAGCAAGATAGCCACCCCACAAGAAGTGGCGGTGAGGTGGCTCATGCGGACCTCTCCTTGCCATTCCAGGAGCCACATGACCTCGTCTCCCGGAATGGTGTGGGTTTCTTGCAGGAAGCACACCGCATATTTCCTCTTCCGTCGGAGCGAAAAATTGTTAAATCTACGGTGCGCCTCTCTGCTGCCGTTGATGTTGAGGTTGGCTTTGGTTATCTTCATGACAAGAGCATAGTGCAATCTCTAACTTAAACTACCGTGGGGGGGTTGGGGGGCGGAGTCGTTTGATGACCACCCCCTCAGCAACCCAGTGAGGAACGTTCTGAGCCGGCGTAGCTCAAGGGTCTCTGGTTTTGATAGGGTCCTGTCTGCGCCCATGATTTTGATGGCGGCGCGGACGGACCTGATGAGCAGCTCTGGCTTGGAGCATTTGTCCAGGGCCAGATGGGCTCTACTGCGGCGACCCTGGCATTGTGCCAAAAAGTCCCGGAGCTCCTTGGCAGGAATGAGCGGGGACTCAGCGGCGGGTACGAGGAGATCCACCACCTCACTGGTGATGGACTCCAGATCTTCTCCCGCGCCCTCCATCGAGTCCCCGTCCCCCTCTGGGAGGTTGCCACCAGCAGCCGGTCCGTTGACGGCACGGGGTACGGCAAACAGCCGAGCCACACCATCCGGCCCTATTTCTGTCACGATCCCGTCCCCATTGTCGTTGGCAGAGGAGTCCTCCCTGGGCTCCCCCTGGGATGCCGGGTCAGGAAACGGCAGCAGATGGGGGTACCCCTCCACCCTAGACACCAGGGAGTATGGGGAGACCGGGCCGACAAACAGCTCCAGGTACTCCAAGTCCCCCAGCTCCTCGCTACTACCCCCCGGCCCAGCGGGTGGATGTTCATGAAGTGCATTAAAATCTTGTTCTTTTTCCGCCAGGTCGGGCAGATCCCGGGGGACGTCAATATTTGGCTGGACGAGCTTTGACTCGGACTCATCGGCCCCGCCCGCCTCAGTCCCCAGGACGCTCGACCCATCGGCGACATTTTTTTTCGGGGACCCGCGCCGCCCGCAAGTGGCAGTTCTTGTTCCCCATCATCGGGAGGCTCAGGCTGGGCAGCCTTGGATGTCTCGCCCTCCCGAGGGACAGACTCCCCACGCCTTCGGGGCGCATTGGGAGCGTTGGTGGGGGACGCGGGACTCGCGCTGGGCACCAACTCCCCCACGGAGGGACCTTGGTCATCCTCTGCCTCCTTTTTTTTCCCCAGAGGGACACGGAGACAAGGAGCTCTCCATGTCTGCTGGGGCTCCCGTCTCCGCTCTCTCCTTCCGATTATCTTGCCCGCGCCCGAGCCCGACCACGGGAGGCAAACTCCCAGCAAAGGCGAGTGTGGTCAAGGGCTCAGGCCCGGGCTCAGAATGCAACGCGCTCACCGGCGATAGTGGGGGGTGGGGGGGGGGCGAGCGCATTGACTGGGCTGTGTGGCCCGCTAGGGGGACAGTCCGGAGTGTGTTTATTTGTTTTCTTCCGTGCCTTCCTTCTGTGGACGCTCTTCCCTCCCCCACCGCTGGAGGCCACGAAGACAAAAGCCTCCGACGGTGTCCGCGCACCTACGGCTCCCGGCATGCGGACGGTACTGGGGGAAGAGTGGCAGCGGCACTAGCCTTGGCCGCTTTGGCTATTTTAGCGGCCTTGGAGGCGGGGCAGTTCTTGCGAACGTGCCCCACCTCCTTACAGGCGTGGCACTGCACGCCGTCCGACATCCAGAAGATGCGGTAGGCAGTCCCCTCGTGGACCACACTGAATGTACTCTCTTTTACCTCCTCCCGGGCCAGCTGAACGAAAAGCAGACATCGGAAGGAGAACACCTGATGGAGGCTGGCCTCCCTGAAGCCAAGCGGTATTGGCATTACCCCGGCCTCACCTCCCCCAGTTGACGTAGGTGGGGGAGGAGGAGCTCACCGGGAACAAAGGGTGGGCCATTCGAAATGACGACCCTCTGCGCAGTGGCCTCGAGAGGGTCCACCGGTAGGAAGGTCCCGCCCACCGTGAGCCCTCACTGAGGGCCAGGAACACCGCCCGCTCTGACCCCAGGAAGAACACAGCCTTCCCGTACATTTTGGAGGCGGCGACAATGGCCGAGGGGCCAACTACCCCAGCCATTGCCCTCACGCATTCCTCGATGGTCATGTTGGCATGAGTGTAGCTCTAGACCCCGTTCTTTTTAGTAATGAGTCTGAAAGGTGGCGGGGCAGCAGGAGCCCCTGTGGCCTTTGCTGCCATGTGCACATAAGTTTGTGCTGGCCCCGCCACCGGCAAAGATGGACTCGCCATGTCGGGGTCCCTTTAAAGGCTATACTCACCCCAAAGTCACAGGCTTGAAAGGTCTTGATTGGTCTCGTTAATGAGCAAAGGGAGCTCTTAATGAGGCACACCTCTCCCCAACTTTTGACAATTCTTGTGAGAGAGAGAGAGAGAGAGAGAGAGAGCACTCCGCACCGCACAGTGTTGGGTGGGTGCTTGCAGGGGTTGCACTCCCCGGATCACACATAAAGTCTTTATATTATTTCTGGTGAGGGGGAGAAGATGTTTTCACCTGGGATGGCTGGAACCACCCAGGCACAGTCCTCCAAACAATGTTAAATAGTTAATTAAAAAAGCACCCAGGTAGCTCCAGCCAACCCGGGCCAGACAATGGCGGAGGGATGCTTTCAGTGGTGTGTGGGGCCTAGTTGTTTGCAAGAACCTCACACACTTGCATGCACTGCCACCCCCACTCCATGATGTTCTTATTAATCTTCTTTCCTCCTCCCACCGATTAAGCAAAGTCTTTTTTGGGGAGTGCACCAAAATACACCCACTTGTTGATGTTGACAATGGCTCTTCCTCCTTCCACACAGCCGGTGAATATTCAAATGGTAGCTATTCCTTCCCTGTCTCTCAAACTCTGCAGCAGTAACAGGAGTATTGGCAGCTCTCCCTCCTCTCCCTCCTCTCCCTCTCCAGGCAGCAGGCCTCCTCCTCCTCCTCCTCCTCCTCCTCCTCCCAGATGCTCCCAGACTCCCTGTAGATGTACCTAGAAGGCACCTTTTCCTTCTCCTCTCACAGGGTCCTGGGTTCACTCTCACTCTCACTGTAATTGTAGCAGTATTAGCAAAGTTTAATAATCACACCGTTCAACTATTTTAGTTGTGCACTTTAAACAAATGCCCCCTGCAAGGGGGGCACACTCTAAAATAATTTTTTTTCCCGTGCCCCTTTTTTTTTAGGGCACCAACACACAAATTATACAAGTGCCCCTGGCTAAAAGGGGGGAGGGGGGGGCACTAAAACCGACAACTTAAACGAGTTAAACTTTAGACATTAAAATAAAATTAAAATTTGGTTGCCAGGGGTGATGATGCACTCCAGTCCCTCCGACGCCCACCTCTCACGGAAGGCCGCGAGCGTACCGATGGACACCGTGTGCTCCATCTCCAGGGACACCCTGGCTCGGATGTAACCACGGAAGAGAGGCAGTCAGTTGGGCTGAACGACCCCCTCGACCGCTCGCTGCCTGGACTGGCTGATGGCCCCCTTGGCCATGCCCAGGAGCAGTCCTACGAGGAGTCCTTCCGACCTGCCCGCTCCCCTCCGCACAGGGTGCCCAAAGATCAGGAGTGTGGGACTGAAGTGCAACCAGAATTTGAGGTGCAGCCCCTTCAAATATTGGAAGAGGGGCTGCAACCTCACACATTCAATAAAAACAGGGAACACGGACTCCTCCAGACCGCAGTAATTGCAGGTGGCCTGGGAGCGCGTGAACCGACTTTAAAAACTTATTGCACGGGACTGCTCCGTGCAACACCCTCCAGGCCAAGTCCCCAATAAATAAGGGGAGGACTCCTGTGTAGAGAGCACCCCTGCCTCCTCCGGACGGCAAGATGGTGCACCATGGCATGTCCAGATGGCAGACGAGGATGGCAACATGGAGAGTGTGCAAGAGCAGCCCGTACAGGAATCCCCTCCACGCAGCCCAACAGCTATAAACCTGTGAGCAATTACTTTAAATCTTTGCCCCCTGGTTATTGATCCCTCTGCTGAGGGAAATAGGACCTTTCGACCCACTCTATCTCGGCCCCTCATATACACGTCAATTAGGTCTTCCCTTAGCCTCCTCTGTTCCAGAGAAAACAACCCCAGCGTATCCAATCTTTCCTCATAACTATAATTCTATAGTCCAGAGAACATCCTCATAAATCTCCCCTGTACCCTCTCTCGTGCAATCACATAGTTCCTGTAATGTGGTGACCAGAACTGCACGCAGTACTCTAACTGTGGCCTAACTAATGCTTTATACAGTTCAAGCATAACCTCCTTGCTCTTATATTCTATGCGTCGGCTAATAAAGGCAAGTATCCTGTATGCCTTCTTCATCACCTCATCTACCTGTCCTGCTACTTTCAGGATTCTGTGGACATGCACTTCAAGGTCTCTTTGTTCCTCTACACTTCTCAGTGTCCTACCATTTAATGTGTGTTCCCTTGCCTTTTTAGCCCTCCCCAAATGCATTATCTCACACTTCTCCAGATTGAATTCCATTTGTCACTGTTCTGCCCACCGGACTAATACATCGATATCTTCCTGCAGTTTCCAGCTTTCTTCTTCATTACCAATCACACGGCAATTCTTATATCATCTGCAGTGATCTCTCATGTATCACGTAGTGGGGAGGAGAGACCAATTGCTTTTGCTTCACGCACTCTCAGTGCCAGTGAGAGTAATTATGCACAAATTGAAAGGGAATCTTTGGCATTAATTTTTGGGGTCAAGAAGTTTCACAAATACTTGTATGGTCGTAAGTTTACCATCGTTCTGGACCATAAGCCCCGAACAGCAATCCTCCATCCAAAGTCCCCAGTTCCAACATTAGCTGCAACCCGAATGCAGAGATGGGCTTTGATTTTGTCAGCATATACATATAATATAGAATACAGATGATCAGCTGATCACAGTAATGCTGATGCAATGTCTATATTGCCTTCCCCATCACAAGTTACACCGGATAGGGAAGAAGTGTTTTATTTTTCATACATTGATGAACTGTCAGTCACAGCTGAAGAGATTGGTAGAGCAACCAAACGTGACCCAGTGATGTCAAAGGTGTATGAGTATATTGCAAATGGATGGCCAAACCAGGTAACAGACAAAGATACACATCCATTCTTCATTCGTAGGAATGAATCATCAGTCGATAAAGATTGTATCATGTGGAGTACAAGAGTGGTTATACCAAATAAATTCAGGTCCAAATTATGAGAAGACCTCCATGACCAGCACCTGGGAATGTGCTTGACCAACAGCTTTGCATGCAGTTATTTAGGGTGGCCAAGTCTTGATAAAGATATAGAGTACATCGTGAGTCAGTGTACGACATGTCAATCGGTAAACAAGCAACCACCATCAATACAATTGTAGCCATGGAAATGGCCTCCCAGGGTGTGGCAAAGGCTACATATTGATTTTGCTGAGTTAGAAGTACAACAATTGTTCATTGTGATTAATAGCCATTTGAAGTGGGTTGAGGTGTTCCCAATGTGGAAAATAACAAGTAAAACATTGGACATTTTACGAAGATTATTTTCTTCATTTGGCCTCCCTGAAGAAATTGTTTTGGATAAAGGACCACAATTTCGTTCAGAAGAATTTGCACAATTCACAAGCAAAAATGGCGTGAAACATACCAAGGTTCCACCATACCATCCTGCTTCGAATGGTGCAGCAGAGCGCACTGTACAAATTGTAAAACGTGCCCTCATAAAACAAATGTTAGACCCAAATCCAAGGAAATGACAGTTGTCATTGGATCACAAATTGGCTAATTTTTTGATTACATATCGTAATACTCCTCTTACAACTACTGGTAGAACACCAGCAGAGTTGTTTCTCAAATGACAGCCACGAACCAGATTCTCGTTGTTATTTGGCACTGTCCGTAGAAGAGACACAATTAAGACAAAAAGAGAATCATGATAGAGGTAGAGTAAAAGAGAGAAGTGTGAAATTAAACCAGAAGGTGAGAGTGAAGAACCATCACAAAAATGGTTAAAGTGGTTACTAGGAAGAGTGGTGAAGATATGTGGTCCTCGCACATATTTGGTAAAGGTGTTTGATAAGGAGAGAGACGGGAGTCGAGAGAGGCAGCGGCCTATAAAAGGCTCAGCAGTCCGGGGAGCGTCGAGTGAGGCGGGAATCGAGAGAGACAGCGGCCTATAAAAGGCTCAGCAGTCCGGGGAGCGTCGAGTGAGGCGGGAGTCGAGAGAGACAGCGGCCTATAAAAGGCTCAGCAGTCCGGGGAGCGTCGAGTGAGGCGGGAGTCGAGAGAGACAGCGGCCTATAAAAGGCTCAGAAGTCCGGGGAGCGTCGAGAGAGGCGGGAGTCGAGAGAGGCAGCGGCCTATAAAAGGCTCAGCAGTCCGGGGAGCGTCGAGAGAGGCAGGAGTCGAGAGAGGCAGCGGCCTATAAAAGGCTCAGCAGTCCGGGGAGCGTCGAGAGAGGCGGGAGTCGAGAGAGGCAGCGGCCTATAAAAGGCTCAGCAGTCCGGGGAGCGTCGAGAGACGGGGGAGTCGAGAGAGACAGCGGCCTATAAAAGGCTCAGCAGTCCGGGGAGCGTCGAGAGAGGCGTACCTGTGCAACTCCAGCTGAGAGAGAAGGCAAAAAAGAAGTAGAAAGAAATCAAAAGGTGACGTCACAGCCAACGTGGTAAGTGATTGGCTGGTGATTGGTGAGTAGTTTTTCTTTTTCTTTATTAGTCAGTAACTTTTAACAGTGTTGTTGCCAATTTAAGTGTATCTAAGGGTTAAGTCATGGCAGGACAGCTCGGTCACATGATATGCTCCTCCTGTACCATGTGGGAACACGGGGACAACACCAGTGTCCCTGACGACTACATGTGCGGAAAGTGTGTCCACCTCCGGCTCCTGACAGTCCGCGTTGCGGAGTTGGAGCTGAGGGTGGATTCACTCTGGAGCATCCACGATGCTGAGAATGACGTGAGTATCACGTGTAGCGAGTTGGTCTTACCGCAGGAGAAGGGTCCACAGCCAGCGAGGGAATGGAAGACCAGCAGGAAGAGTAGTGCAAGGAAGGTAGTGCAGGGGTCCCCTGTGGTCATCTCACTGCAAAACAGATACACTGCTTTGAGTGCTGTTGAGGGGGATGACTCATCAGGAGAGGGCAGCAGCAGCCAAGTTCATGGCACCGTGGCTGGCTCTGTTGCACAGGAGGGCAGGAAAAAGAGTGGGCGAGCGATAGTGATAGGGGATTC
The DNA here is from genome assembly GCF_044704955.1 of Pristiophorus japonicus. NCBI lineage: Eukaryota > Metazoa > Chordata > Chondrichthyes > Pristiophoridae > Pristiophorus > Pristiophorus japonicus. Next base: position 241,833,802 of record NC_091980.1, on the reverse strand, counting down.
AATTGTAAGGGGAATAGATAGGCGTTTCTGCAGCCGCAACCGAGACTCCAGGATGGTATGTTGCCTCCCTGGTGCAAGGGTCAAGGATGTCTCGGAGCGGGTGCAGGACATTCTAAAAAGGGAGGGAGAACAGCCAGTTGTCGTGGTGCATGTTGGTACCAACGACATAGGTAAAAAAAGGGATGAGGTCCTACGAAATGAATTTAAGGAGCTAGGAGCTAAATTAAAAAGTAGGACCTCAAAAGTAGTAATCTCGGGATTGCTACCAGTGCCACATGCTAGTCAGAGTAGGAATCACAGGATAGCTCAGATGAATAAGTGGCTTGAGCAATGGTGCAGCAGGGAGGGATTCAAATTCCTGGGGCATTGGAACCGGTTCTGGGGGAGGTGGGACCAGTACAATCCGGACGGTCTGCAGCTGGGCAGGACCGGAACCAATGTCCTCGGGGGAGTGTTTGCTAGTGCTGTTGGGGAGGAGTTAAACTAATATGGCAGGGGGATGGGAACCAATGCAGGGAGATAGAGGGAAACAAAAATGAGGCAAAAGCAAAAGACAGAAAGGAGATGAGGAAAAGTGGAGGGCAGAGAAACCCAAGGCAAAGAACAAAAAGGGCCATTGTACAGCAAAATTCTAAAAGGACAGAGGGTGTTAAAAAAACAAGCCTAAAGGCTTTGTGTCTTAATGCAAGGAGTATCCGCAATAAGGTGGATGAATTAACTGTGCAAATAGATGTTAACAAATATGATGTGATTGGGATTACGGAGACATGGCTCCAGGATGATCAGGGCTGGGAACTCAACATCCAGGGGTATTCAACATTCAGGAAGGATAGAATAAAAGGAAAAGGAGGTGGGGTAACATTGCTGGTTAAGGAGGAGATTAAGGCAATAGTTAGGAAGGACATTAGCTTGGATGATGTGGAATCTATATGGGTAGAGCTGCAGAACACCAAAGGGCAAAAAACGTTAGTGGGAGTTGTGTACAGACCTCCAAACAGTAGTAGTGATGTTGGGGAGGGCATCAAACATGAAATTAGGGGTGCGTGCAATAAAGGTGCAGCAGTTATAATGGGTGTCTTTAATATGCACATAGATTGGGCTAACCAAACTGGAAGCAATATGGTGGAGGAGGATTTCCTGGAGTGCATAAGGGATGGTTTTTTCGGCCAATATGTCGAGGAATCAACTAGGGGGGAGGCCATCTTAGACTGGGTGAGAGAGGATTAATTAGCAATCTCGTTGTGCGAGGCCCCTTGGGGAAGAGTGACCATAATATGGTGGAATTCTGCATTGGGATGGAGAATGAAACAGTTAATTCAGAGACCATTGTCCAGAACTTAAAGAAGGCTAACTTTGAAGGTATGAGGCGTGAATTGGCTGGGATGGATTGGCAAATGATACTTAAGGGGTTGACTGTGGATGGGCAATGGCAGACATTTAGAGACCGCATGGATGAACTACAACAATTGTACATTCCTGTCTGGCATAAAAATAAAAAAGGGAAGGTGGCTCAACCGTGGCTATCAAGGGAAATCAGGGATAGTATTAAAGCCAAGGAAGTGGCATACAAATTGGCCAGAAATAGCAGCGAACCTGGGGACTGGGAGAAATTTAGAACTCAGCAGAGGAGGACAAAGGGTTTGATTAGGGCAGGGAAAATGGAGTATGAGAAGAAGCTTGCAGGGAACATTAAGACGGATTGCAAAAGTTTCTATAGATATGTAAAGAGAAAAAGGTTAGTAAAGACAAACGTAGGTCCCCTGCAGTCAGAATCAGGGGAAGTCATAACGGGGAACAAAGAAATGGCGGACCAATTGAACAAGTACTTTGGTTCGGTATTCACGAAGGAGGACACAAACAACCTTCCGGTTATAAAAGGGGTCGGGGGGGTCTAGCAAGGAGGAGGAACTGAAGGAAATCCTTATTAGCCGGGAAATTGTGTTGGGGAAATTGATGGGATTGAAGGCCGATAAATCCCCAGGGCCTGATGGACTACATCCCAGAGTACTTAAGGAGGTGGCCTTGGAAATAGTGGATGCGTTGACAGACATTTTCCAACATTCCATTGACTCTGGATCAGTTCCTATAGAGTGGAGGGTAGACAATGTAACCCCACTTTTTAAAAAAGGAGGGAGAGAGAAAACAGGGAATTATAGACCGGTCAGCCTGACATCGGTAGTGGGTAAAATGATGGAATCAATTATTAAGGATGTCATAGCAGTGCATTTGGAAAGAGGTGACATGATAGGTCCAAGTCAGCATGGATTTGTGAAAGGGAAATCATGCTTGACAAATCTTCTGGAATTTTTTGAGGATGTTTCCAGTAAAGTGGACAAGGGAGAACCAGTTGATGTGGTATATTTGGACTTTCAGAAGGCGTTCGACAAGGTCCCACACAAGAGATTGATGTGCAAAGTTAGAGCACATGGGATTGGGGGTAGTGTGCTGACATGGATTGAGAACTGGTTGTCAGACAGGAAGCAAAGAGTAGGAGTAAATGGGGACTTTTCAGAATGGCAGGCAGTGACTAGTGGGGTACCGCAAGGTTCTGTGCTGGGGCCCCAGCTGTTTACACTGTACATTAATGATTTAGATGAGGGGATTAAATGTAGTATCTCCAAATTTGCGGATGACACTAAGTTGGGTGGCAGTGTGAGCTGCGAGGAGGATGCTGTGAGGCTGCAGAGCGACTTGGATAGGTTAGGTGAGTGGGCAAATGCATGGCAGATGAAGTTTAATGTGGATAAATGTGAGGTTATCCACTTTGGTGGTAAAAACAGAGAGACAGACTATTATCTGAATGGTGACAGATTAGGAAAAGGGGAGGTGCAAAGAGACCTGGGTGTCATGGTACATCAGTCATTGAAGGTTGGTATGCAGGTGCAGCAGGCGGTTAAGAAAGCAAATAGCATGTTGGCCTTCATAGCAAGGGGATTTGAGTACAGGGGCAGGGAGGTGTTGCTACAGTTGTACAGGGCATTGGTGAGGCCACACCTGGAGTATTGTGTACAGTTTTGGTCTCCTAACCTGAGGAAGGACATTCTTGCTATTGAGGGAGTGCAGCGAAGGTTCACCAGACTGATTCCCGGGATGGCGGGACTGACCTATCAAGAAAGACTGGATCAACTGGGCTTGTATTCACTGGAGTTCAGAAGAATGAGAGGGGACCTCATAGAAATATTTAAAATTCTGACGGGGTTAGACAGGTTAGATGCAGGAAGAATGTTCCCAATGTTGGGGAAGTCCAGAACCAGAGGTCACAGTCTAAGGATAAGGGGTAAGCCATTTAGGACCGATGCGGAGGAACTTCTTCACCCAGAGAGTGGTGAACCTGTGGAATTCTCTACCACAGAAAGTTGTTGAGGCCAATTCACTAAATATATTCAAAATATATTCAAAAAGGAGTTAGATGAAGTCCTTACTACTATGGGGATCAAGGGGAATGGCGAGAAAGCAGGAATGGGGTACTGAAGTTGAATGTTCAGCCATGAACTCATTGAATGGTGGTGCAGGCTAGAAGGGCCGAATGGCCTACTCCTGCACCTATTTTCTATGTTTCTATAATGGACAGGTTAGGTTTGTTCATATTGATCATATTTTACCTACAGACATAGAAGGAGTTGAAGGTGGGATTGATTCAATTATTTCTGACTCATCAGATAGTTTTGATACACCAGTAGCAAATCCTAAATCCAATGTACTGGAAACAAATCCAGGAGAGAATCAGAATGAAAGTCTGAGTCCGATTCAGGAAAACAAAGAGCATGAAGTTAGAGCGAGTTCAAATGAAAATCAAGCAAATTCCATGGAGGAAAATGTTCCTCAGGATGAGCCTCGAATGAGTGTGAAATCGACACTATGTTTGGAAGGTTCTGTTCGTGAGCGAAGGTATCCTCTTCGAAACAGAAAACAAGTGGTGAAGTTAAATTTGTAAATATGGAAAAAAAAATAAGTCTATATCCTATGTTATGTATAAAAATGTAGGATGTTTGTTATAATAACTTCTTCATTAAGGAGGGAGAAGTGTAATATCTGTAAACTTGTAATATTTGTAGCTCCACACTGTGGATGTGGACGTATTGTGTACTGCAACTGCAAAGTTAATAATAAACAGAACCAGGCTGTTCCAGAGGCTTCCGACAGAGCTGCCTGCCATGTTAGGAGCTGTGCGTGCTGTGCTCTGTGAATATATCACAGGTACCATCTACTTGTCACAGTCGTATGTTTTTGCTGTATAACTAATGTGTTATATTCCATCCTAGACTCTGATTAAACACAATATACCCACTAGATTGGTTTACAGTCGAACCTCATTATTAAAGTGACCAGAGATAGCCTTAACTTGGCTATTTATAACATTTTAAATAGAGGGCTAAGATGTTTGCTTCAAATCCTGCAGAACCTACACCCAATGATTCTTTCATAATTATAGCCATTGCACAAAATATCCTTCAAATTTTAATATAAATGCGATTTGGCCCAGGGAATTTGATGCTATTCAGCCTTTTTAACCTATAAAGCAAAGTTGATACATTTACAACAATCATCAGCCAAAAGTGGCAAGTGGATGAACATTCCCAGCCTCTTCCTTGGGGCCACACCATCACAGATAACCAGTCTTCAGCCAATTCAATTCTGCTATCAAGAAGTGAATGAGTGCACTGGACATAGCAAATGCAATGGGCTCTGACAACATACCGACAGTAGTATTGAAGACCTGTGCTCCAGAACTAGCTGCACTCCTAGCTAAGCTATTTCAGTACAGCTATAACACTGGCATCTACCCGACAATGTGGAAAATTGCCCAGATATGATCTGCCCAAAAAAGCAGGACAAATCCAACCGGGTCAATTACAGCCCTATCAGTCTACTCCAAGTTACACACCATCCTGCCTTGGACATATATTGCTGTACCTTCATCATCGCTAGATCAAAATCATAGAACCATAGAATAGTACAGCACAGAATGAGGTCACTCGGCCTATCGAGTCTGCACTGGCTCTTTCAAAGAGCAATCCAGTTAGTCCCCTTCTCCCATCTCACTGACATTTTTTCTCCTTCAAGTATTTATCCAATTACCTTTTGAAGTCTACAATTGCATCTGTATCCACCATTCTACCAGGCAATGCATTCCAAATCCTAACCACTTGTTGTGTAATAAATGTTTTCCTCATGTCAACTCTGGTTCTTTTGCCAATCACCTTAAACCTGTGCTTTCTGGTTATTGACCCTACAGCCATTGGAAAAAGTTTCTCTTTATTTACTCTATCTAAACCCTTCATGATTTTAATCACCACCATCAAATCTTATTTTAGCCTTCACTGCTTTAAGGAGAACAACCCCAGTTTCTCCAGTATATCCACATAACTGTAATCCCTTATCCTTGGACCAAATCTAGTAAATCCCTCCTGTACCTCTCAAAGCCTTCACGTCCTTCCTAAAATGTGGTGCCCCGAATTGGACACAATAGTCCAGCTGAGGTTGAAATAGTGTTTTATATAGATTCAACATAACTTCCTGGCTTTTGTAAACTCTGCCTCTATTTATAAAGCAAAGGATCCCATATGCTTTATGAACTGCATTGCTAACCTGTTCTGTGTAAGCATCGGCTCCCCAAGGATTTGTTGGACATTTATCTGGACATTGTGTTTTAATATTTTTCTCACTGCAGAAAACCTGGAAGCCTGTTTGTGGGAGGGGCCCAGGTACTTTTCCATGGAGTGCTTGAAATCCACACCTGATGGGCAGGGGGTCTGGGAAGACAATGGCCAAGATAAGGCAATTCATCACATGTGATGGGCAAATGGACGGTCCATTGTTAAGCAATGTGAACTCGTCAAAGGTAGATCAGATGAACTGATCAGTGATCGAGCCATTACCTGGATGAGATACCAGAACAATAGAAAGCCATGAAGCTCAGACCGGTCAGAAGCGAAAACCCATCACTGGCAAAACAGGAAGCCTCGAAACAAAGGAAAAAACTTTATTGGGCCAGAAGAAGACACACAAACAGGTAGCTTCAGAACAAGAACAAATTTTATTCAGCTTGAAAAGGCAAACGAACTGGGGTTATAAAAGAGGCCATGTGGCCACAGCTCTCTCTCTCTTGCTCTCGCTGCTTCACCTCTACAAGAACCGAACCCTCCGTGTGGGACGGGGAGAAGAAACCAGAAGAGACTTATTTTCATCAAGAGAAGCAGCGAATAAGCCAACGAATTGGTGAGCATCATCTCTGTACATGCATCTTTTAAGATCACAGCCACGGTGTGAGGAGGTATCGTGTGTTCTCCCAACCAAATCTTAGGGATTTTCAGGGGAGGTTTTAGATGTGGGTACTTCGCGATAGGCGCTTGTTTAGATGGGCCAGACTGTGTGTTGTACTGTATTTGTTTGTTTTACACACCAGGGTGCGTTGGTTTTACTGGGTGCAGGTGTGTGTGTTAACTTTAATAAAAGCATTGCCGGTTGAGACCAAGGTATTCGTCCCTGGCTCATTCATCTGTTCAGTACAGTAATCACTCCCAGCTCTAGAACTATTGTAAAGTGGGGGGGGTGTCGGAAACACCTGAGGGAAACCACTTACAGAATCTGGTGACCGCGGCAGAACGCTGGGTTTACTGAACAGAGAGTTATGGAAGATATTAAGGGCAAGAGATCAGCAATGGGGGATAGGATTTCCTCATTTTTCTTCGGGAATGTTAACGTAACACAACAGTGCGTACTAGACCTTTTGCAGACTGAGTGTCTGGAGGACAAAGGTGCTGAGTGGATGGGTAGTAAGGAGCATAGAAAGGCAAAAGAAAAGGCCATATGACTCCTGTGTCTGCAGAAGCAAGTCCAACTGCTTAAGGAGCAGGTTGGTAGGCTTAAGGCAGAGCTCAAGGAATCCGAAGAGCAGTCAGCCGCAAGGGCCATGTAAGGAGTGAGGCTTTTAGATGAGTTGAGTGAAGAAAAGCAGGAGAGGCACACTCAGGAGGAAACCTCCTGTAACAAAAGGGAGTATCTGCAGTGTCAGGTCACAGAGGCCAAGCTCAATGAGCAGGTCGCACGGGAGGAGACCGCTCGTCTAGTGGATAAAGTAAACGGGCTGGAGGGGCAACTGAAGGATATTAAGACAGCGTATAGGGTAGCCACCAGTAATGGTTTTGAGAGTGGGAATTACGGGCCCTGCCAAGAGAAAATCCAAAGCTTGACCCACGCTCTATCCAAGGCCAAAGGAATGGTCTGCCTAATGGCCCCATGGGGAGCCCAGGTGGACTGGGAAGAGGAAGGGGAATACAGTGAGGATTGGAAGCTGGATAGGGGTGCACGAACTCCACCAGAGGCGCCGGGACCCATGTGTCCCATATGGCAGCGGAAATACGGTGCACCCAGTAGACGGCCAAGGTCAGGGGGCGCTGCAAAGTGATTTTGTGGTCCCATTCACAACCCCACAGCTGCAAAATATGATTTCAGGGGTACCTAAGCTTACCAACGAAGGAGACCCATCGGTCTACTTCATGGAGGTGGGAAAGATTAATGGTGTAACGATAGAGGTTCACAAGCTACTATTATTTTCCCTGGAGGGGAAGATGTATCAGGCCCTATCTGCCAAAAGCAAGATGGGGCAGGGAACCATAGCAGGCTTAAAGGAGGAAATCCTAAGACCCATGGGCCACACCCAAGGTCGTCCATTCTCCAGGGTGGAAAGGACGCTGCAACTGGCTGGGGAAGCACCTCGGGCTTTTGCGGACCTGGTCTATAATAAAGCCTGTCATGGAGTGCTGGACCGAGCGCAGTTGCAGGGGGAGCCAAGGAACCATTGGCTCAGGACCTTAGTGTCAAAGAGTTTGCCCCGGATTAGGGTAAAGTCCGAGAACTGGTTTGATCCTGAGGATCTCCAGAACACGGAGGTCAGTGTGCTCTGTCACATGAGGCATTTAAGGCGGTGTGGAGGAGGAGGTCAAACCAGTTAAAGGGAAGGTCCATGAGATGAAGCCCAGTGGGGGTAGTAAAAGGGAATGGCGCCAGGAAGGGGGTAGCTCAGAGAGGGTTAGGACGTGTTTTGGGTGTGGGAAGCAGGGCCACTGGAGGAAAGACTGACCAGCCCTGAGGAAGGGGCAAGGGAAAGAGAATCCTCCGACACCCATGGAAAAACCTATTGAGGCGAAGGGGCCGAACCCCGAACAGTTCAATGTTCTGGTGGCCGCCCTTTAAACAGTTTTTGTGCCGGGGCAGGGAAGGGTAGACGCTGCGGTGAGCAGAGAAGTCCCGACTGCTCCGGTAAACCCAGCACCCTGACTAGCGCACGCCCAGCATGAGTACCTGTGTCCGCTCATTTATGACGAGTGGAAGAGACCTTGTGTGAAGATGGGGGTGGAGAAGGTAATGGGGAAGTATTTGTTGGACACCGGAGCTTCCAGCACGGTATTCACACAAATAATCCGACTACCTTACTTTTGTCTAGCAAGGTTCCACACAGTCTGACAGGATTCACAGGGAACAAGCAGGTGGGGTCGATCTCCAGGCAGCTAGACATTGATTTAGGATCACTCCACGCAAAATGGAAGTGCGTCCTGCTGAAATGGGAGCAGCCGGGGTCAGGAGTCCTATGGGCCAACTTTATGTTGGGCCCACGGAATCATAGTGGATTTGAGGAATCACTGCCTTTGGGGAGCAGTGGGTTCCGAAAAGGAGGGAGAAGTTGTAGTAATCCCAAGGAAGGGGGAAGGTAAAGGCACAGTGTGTACAATGAAGCCGAAGGATAGTTACGATCTAGAGCAATTGGTTAATACTACCCCGGCCGAGTACCAGGCTTACGTGCAAGACAATCTCACATCGTTCGCCACACACAAACACGACTGCGGTAGGGTGACAGGGGTAGAAGTCAGGGTACAAGGAGACCCTATGTCCCGGCCGCAGAAAGAGTATAATTTCCCCAGGGAGGTAGAGGCCAACTTAGAGACAGCACTGGGATCCCTGGTAGCCCAGGAGGTGTTGAGGCACATAGTCACACACGTCAACTCTACTTTGGCCGGTTCAGAAACCGGACCAGTCGTGGAGGGCCACCGTGGACTATCGGGTGCTCAATAAGATCATTCCAGCTTGCGTGCCCACTGTCGTGGCTGCAGCCAACCTGATAGGGAGCGTTCCAGCATCCGCGACCACATTCACGGTGCTGGATATATCGAACGGGTTCCGGTCAATTCCCTTCAAAAGGGAGGACCAGTGGAAGTTCGCCTTCACATTTAAAGGGCAGCAGTATACCTGGAAGTGCCTTCCCCAGGATTTCCACAACAGCCCCTCCATTTTTCACCAATGTATGTGTCGTGTATGTATGCTTGGGGTTACTAGTCGGAGGTCATTGGGCTGTACGCATGTGTGTGCAGCCCAGGTATAAAAGGCAAGCCATCATGTTATGTAATCACTTTGGGCCCTAATAAAGCAGAGCCAGGTTTGTACCTGTGTTAGTTTACAGTATTCAGTCTATCGAGTTAGTACATACATAACATTTGGAGACGAGGTAACTTAAGAACATTTGCATGCAAAACTGAGCACAATTGGAATTCTGGAGAGATTCGTGGAGGGAGAGGACTGGACAGATTTTGTAGCTCGCCTGTGTGGAACCTTGCTAGACAAAAGTGAGATAGTCGGATTATTTGTGTGAATACCGTGCTGGAAGTTCCGATGTCCAACAAATACTTCCCCATTACCTTCTCCACCCCCATCTTCACACAAGGTCTCTTCCACTCGTCATAAATGAGTGGACACAGGTATTCAGGCTGGGGGTGCGCTAGTCAGGGTGCTGGGTTTACCGGACCAGTACTTCGTGACAAACAAAATGGAGAAACCCACTGACGCAGTTAGGCGTAGGGCGGTCTTCCTCACGGTTTGTGGTCCGAAAATCTATGGGCTCATAAAGAATCTTCTCTCACCTGCAAGTCCAATGGACAAGGACTATGAGGAATTGTGTGCTCTGGTACGTGACCATCTCAAACCAGAAGAAGGCATCCTCATCTCACGATATCGATTCTACACGCACGTTCGTTCTGAGGGCCAGGATGTGTCGGAATTCGTTGCCGACCTAAGACGTCTAACTGGACTGTGTAAGTTCGAAAACACATTGGGAGACATGCTGCGGGACTTCTTTGTAATTGGCATCAACCACGAGGTGATCCTGCATAAGCTACTGGCGGCGGAAACGCTGGACTTGAGCAAGGCCATCATGATTGCCCAGGCATGCATGATGACGGACAAACACTTAAAGCAGATATCATCGGAAAATCGGAACTCGGCAAGTACTGTAAATAAAATTGTATCGTCGTTTGGCAGAGCTGCATATGGCAGGGCCTACTCAACTGCATATGCGAAACCTGTGGCTGCTCAAAGTCCGCCAACGGGAATTAATCTGACTTCACCATGTTGGCGTTGTGGGGGCAATCATCGGCCTCATCAGTGTTGGTTCAAACAGTATATTTGTAAAGGCTGTTTGAGACGGAGGCATCTCCAGCGCATGTGTCCACAACTGAGCAAGCGTGCTGCGACACACCAAGTGGAGGATGATGACCAGTATAGCGCGGATCCGGATATGCAATCTGAGATACCAGAGGAGGAAGTGTATGGACTGTATTGATTCCGAACAAACAGCCAACCAATAATGATTAATGTGAAACTTAACGGGGTGCCGGTACCGATGGATTTGGACACGGGTGCGAGTCAATCAATAATGAGCCAGAGGACATTCGACAAGCTGTGGGATACTAAGGCTGTGAGGCATAAGCTGAGTCCAGTCAATGCCAAGTTGCGTACGTACACTAAAGAACTCATAACGGTGATTGGCAGTGCAATAGTCAAGGTGTCGTATAATGGTACGGTTCATGATTTACCATTATGGATTGTTCCAGGCAATGGTCCAATGCAGTTCGGCAGGAATTGGCTAGTAAAAATCAAATGAAATTAGAATGATATCAAAGCGTTGTCGTCGGAGGATGATACTCCATGTGCTCAAGTGCTGAGCAAGTTCCCCTCAGTGTTTTAACCAGGCATTGGCAATTTCACAGGAGCCAAGGTGCAGATCCACGTGGACTTGGATGCAAGACCCGTCCATCATAAAGCTCGGGCGGTTCCGTGATGAGGGAGAAGGTCGAAATGGAAGTGGACAGACTCCAGCGTCATGTTACCGGTCAAATTTAATGAATGCGCCAGTCCCATTGTTCCTGTGTTGAAAAGTGATGGCACTGTCAGGATTTGTGAAGACTACAAGGTTACGATCAACTGAGTTTCAAAACAAGATCAATACCCATTACCGAAGGCTGATGACCTGTTTGCAACGCTAGCCGGGGGGAAGTCGGTTCACTAAACTGGATCTGACGTTGGCCAACATCACACAGGAGTTTATCGAGACGTCGAAGAAACTTAAGTGCATCAACACTCATAAAGGACCGTTTAAAGTTTGAGAATAGGTTGAGATCGTTTCGGCCCCAAGACCTCTAATCATTCGCTTTACCAGATAAAACTGTGTCCTTTCGGAATTCGTTCGGCTGCAGCCATATTTCAGAGTCTGCTGAAGTCTGTTCTTAGAACCGTCGTGTTCCAAGATGATATCTGATCACAGGTCGTGACACCGCCGAACATCTGAACAACCTGGAAGGCATTCTACATCGTCTGGACAAAGTGGGACTCAGATTGAAATGTTCGAAGTGCGTCTTCATGGCACCGAAAGTCGAAATTGCTGCTGACGGCATCAGGCCCACGGACTCGAAAACCAAGGCCATCACAAATGCACCCAAGCCTTAGAATGTGATGGAGCTGCTTTCGTTCATTGTTCTACTCAACTACTTTGGTAATTTCCTACCGAGATTGAGTACTTTATTAGAACCACTTCACATGCTGCTAAGAAAAGGTGACAACTGGGTCTGGGGTGCGTCTCAAGGTAGAGCTTTTGAGAAAGCTACTAATCTGCTTTGCTCTAACAAGCTGCTGGTACATTATGATCCGTGCAAGCGTCTAGTATTGGCCTGTGATGCTTCGTCATATGGAGTTGATTGCGTGCTCCAACAAGCTAATGAGTCGGGTAAACTACAACCTGTTGCGTATGCTTCTAAAAGTTTGTCAAAGGCGGAAAGAGCCTACAGCATGGTAGAAAAAGAAACATTAGCCTGTGTGTATGGGTTTAAAAAGATGCATCAGTACCTGTTTGGTCTTCGGTTTGAACTGGAAACAGATCACAAGCCACTCTTTCATTGTTTTCGGAAAACAAAGGTATCAATACGAATGCATCGTCCCGCATCCAGAAGTGGGCGCTGACATTATCTGCCTATGTTTATGTCATTCACCATAGACCTGGCACCGAGAATTGTGCCGATGCACTGAGCCGTCTGCCGTTGCCCACACTGGAGGTGGAGACGCCACAACCTGCAGACCTACTGTTAGTTATGGATGCTTTTGAAAGTGAAGGAACCCCTGTCACGGCTCAACAAGTTAAGACCTGGACCAGTCAGGACCCGATATTATCGGTTGTAAAACGTTGTGTCCTTAGTGGTGATTGGTCTGCCATACCCAAGCAAATGGGTGATGAGACCAAATTTTACAACCGTCGCAAAGACGAACTATCCATTCAGTCAGATTGTTTACTGTGGGGTAATCGTGTTGTTATGCCTAAGAAAGGCAGAGAGAAATTTGTACATGATCTACATAGCACTTATCCCTGTCTTCTTCATAGGCGGCCCTTCGATTCAAGGATGACTTGCTTCCACACCAAAAAGGGATGAGTTCCCAGGTGTGTCAATGAAGGACCTGACATTCCAGGTCCTGAACTACATATTGAAGGGTGAAAGATGCCTGTGCGAGGATTTTTTTAACATGTGGTGGCCATTGCACACCAGCCACCACATGGGCTTAACAGAGCTAGGTCTTGGTCCAGTGGCAAGGATTAACCAAGACGACTGGAGACCAGCTCTGCTGCACGGACCTAGTGTACACAAATAATGATGGGTTATAAGATAGTGATAACCGAGAGGTCATCACTATCAGAAAAGATTGAATAGGCTGGGGCTCTTTTCTCTAGGTTTATGTAATGGGATTGCAACTCTTCAGGTACAGTTGATATAGAATTGTAGAAATTACAGCACAGAAGGGGGCCATTTGACCCATAGTTTCGGTTTTGATGTTGGCTTTTGAACTGGGGCTTTCTACTTTTAGTTCAATTTTCCTGCCCTTTTATCATATCCTTTTTATATATTTTTTCAAATACTTACCCAATTCCGTTTTAAATGATCAAGTTACTGCCTCAATAGCTACTTGTAAACTATTTCCTAAGAACTCTGAGAAGGAAATTTTTCTAACTTGCCCCTTCATTCTTTTTGTGATAATCTGGAGTTTATGCCTGCTTTTTGCTGATTCACTCATCCCGGTATTGTCATGACGAAAGTCATTGCCAGGTCTCATGTATGGTGGCCTGGAATTGACTCTGATCTGGAATCATGTATGCATCAGTGCAGCTAAGTAAAGCACCAGCGGAATCCTGCTGAGTCTGTGGTCGTGGCCATCGAAACCATGGTCCGGGATCCACATCGACTTTGCAGGTCCCTTCCTGGGAAAGATGTTTTTAGTTGTGGTGGATACATGTTCCAAGTGGATAGAGTGTATAATCATGTCATCCAGTACATCCACAACTATCATTGAGAGCCTTCGTGTCATGTTTGCCACTCATGGTCTGCCCGACATCGTTGTAAGCTACAACAGATCTTGCTTTAATAGTTTGGAGTTTCAAGAGTTCATGAAACTCAATGGGATCAAACATGTGAGGTCAGCACCATTCAAACCCGCATCTAATGGTTAAGCAGAGGTTGCTGTCCAAACCATCAAGCAGAGTATCAAACATGTAACTCAAGGTTCACTGCAGACTCACTTGTCATGCATATTGCTTAGTTATAGGACAAGACACCACACACTTACTGGGGTCTCCCTGCTGAACTATTTATTAACGTAGAAACATAGCAACATAGAAAATAGGCGCAGGAGTAGGCCAATCAGCCCTTCGAACCTGCAGCACCATTCAATAAGATTATGGCTGATCATTCACCTCAGTACCCCATAAGGGCCATATCTAACTTCCCCTTGAATATATCTAACGAACTGGCATCAACAACTCTCTGTAGTAGAGAATTCCACATGCCCACAACTTTCTAAGTGAAAAAGCTTCTCCTCATCTTGGTCCTAAATGGCTTACCCCTTATCCTTAGACTGTGTTCCCGGTTCTGGACTTCCCCAACAAAGGGAACATTCTTCCTGCATCTAACCTGTCCAGTCCCTCAGAATTTTATATGTTTCTATGAGATCCCCCCTCATTCTTCTAAACTCCAGTGAATACAGGCCCAGTCGATCCAGTCTCTCCTCATATGTCAGTCCTGCCATCCCGGGAATCAGTTTGGTGAACCTTCGCTGCACTCCCTCAATAGCAAGAACGTCCTTCCTCAGATTAGGAGAACAAAACTGAAAACAATATTCCAGCTGAGGCCTCACCAAGGCCCTGTACAACTGCAGTAAGACCTCCCTGCTCCTATACTCAAATCCCATAGCTATGAAGGCCAACATGCCACTTGCCTTCTTCACCGCCTGCTGTACCTGCATGCCAACTTTCAATTACTGATGTACCATGACACCCAGGTCTCGTTGCACCTCCCCTTTTCCTAATCTGCCGCCATTCAGATAATATTCTGCCTTCATGTTTTTTCCACCAAAGTGGATAACCTCACATTTATCCACATTATACTGCATCTGCCATGCATTTGTCCAAGTCACCCTGCATCCTCTTAACATCCTCCTCACAGCTCACACTGCCACCCAGCTTAGTGTCATCTGCAAACTTGGAGATATTACACTCAATTCCTTCATCAAAATCATTGATGTATATTGTAAATAGCTGGGATCCCAGCACTGAGCCCTGCGGCACCCCACTAGTCACTGCCTGCCATTCTGAAAAGGACGCGTTTATCCCGACTCTCTGCTTTCTGTCTGCCAACCAGTTCTCTATACACATCAATGCATTACCCCCAATACCAATAGCTTTAATTTTGCACACCAGTCTCTTGTACGGGACCTTGTCAAAAGCCTTTTGAAAGTCCAAATACACCACATCCACTGGTTCTCCCTTGTCCACTCTACTAGTTACATCTTCAAAAAATTCTAGAAGATTTGTTAAGTATGATTTCCCTTTCATAAATCCATGCTAACTTGAACCGATCCTGACACTGATTTCCAAATGCGCTGCTATTTCATCTTTAATAATTGATTCCAACATTTTCCCCACTACTGACGTCAGGCTAACTGGTCTATAATTCCCCGTTTTCTCTCTCCCTCATTTTTTAAAAAGTGGTGTTATATTAGCTACCCTCCAGTCCATAGGAACTGATCCAGAGTCGATAGACTGTTGGAAAATGATCACCAATTCATCCACTATTTCTAGGGCCACTTCCTTAAGTACTCTGGGATGCAGATTATCAGGCGCTGGGGATTTATCGGCCTTCAATCCCATCAATTTCCCAAACACAATTTCCTGACTCATAAGGATTTCCTTCAGTTCCTCCTTCTCGCCAGACCCTCGGTCCCCTAGTATTTCTGGAAGGTTATTTGTGTCTTCCTTCTAGAAGACAGAACCAAATTATTTGTTCAATTGGTCTGCCATTTCTTTGTTCCCCATTATAAATTCACCTGATTCTGACTGCAAGGGACCTACGTTTGTCTTCCCTAATCTTTTTCTCTTCACATATGTATAGAAGCTTTTGCAGTCAGTTTTTATTTTCCCAGCAAGCTTCCTCTCAGACTCTATTTTCCCCCTCCTAAATAAATTGTTTGCCCTCCTCTACTGAATTCTAAATTTCTCCCAGTCCTCAGGTTTGCTGCTTTTTCTGGCCAATTTATATGCCTCTTCCTTGGATTTAACACTATCCCTAATTTCCCTTGTTAGCCACGGTTGAGCCACCTTCCCCATTTTATTTTTACTCCAGGCAGGGATGTACAGTTGTTGAAGTTCATCCATGTGATCTTTAAATGTCTGCCATTGCCGTTCCACCGTCAACCCTTTAAGTATCATTCGCCAGTCTATTCTAGCCAATTCACGTCTCATACCATCGAAGTTACCTTTCCTTAAGTTCAGAACCCTAGTCACTGAATTAACTGTGTCACTCTCCATCTTAATAAATAATTCTACCATGTTATGGTCACTCTTCCCCAAGGGGCCTCGCACAACAAGGTTGCTAATTAGTCCTTTCTCATTATACATCACCCAGTCTAGGATGGCCAGCCCTCTAGTTGGTTCCTTGGCATATTGGTCTAGAAAACCATCCTGAATACACTCCAGGAAATCCTCCTCCACCGTGTTGCTACCAGTTTGGTTAGCCCAATCTATATGTAGATTAAAGTCGCCCATGATAACTACTGTACCTTTATTGCATGCATCCCTAATTTCTTGTTTGATGCTGTCTCCAACCTCACTACTACTGTTTGGTGGTCTGTACATAACTCCCACGAGCATTTTCTGCCTTTTAGTATTCCGCAGCTCCACCCACACAGATTCCACATCATCCAAACTAAAGTCCTTCCTTACTATTGCGTTAATTTCCTCTTTAAACAGCAGCACTACCCCACCTCCTTTTCCTTTCTGGCCTATTCTTCCTGAATGTTGAATACCCCTGGATGTTGAGATCCCAGCCTTGGTCATTCTGGAGCCATGTCTCCGTAATCCCAATTATATCATATTCGTTAATAGCTGCCTACGCAGTTAATTCATCCACCTTATTACGAATACCCCTCGCATTGAGGCACAGAGCATTCAGGCTTCTCTTTTTAACACACTTTGTCCCTTTAGAATATTGCTGTAATGTGGCCCGTCTTGATTTTTGCCTTGGGTTTTTCTGCCCTCCACTTTTACTTTTTTTCTTTCTATCTTTTGCTTCTGCCCCCATTTTATTTCCCTCTGTCTCCCTGCACGGTTCCCATCCCCCTGCCATATTAGTTTAACCCCTCCCCAACAGCACGAGCAAACACTTCCCCTAGGACATTGGTTCCGATCATTCCCAGGTGCAGACCGTCCAGTTTTTACTGGTCCCACCTCCCCCAGAACCGGTTCCAATGTCCCAGGAATTTGAATCCCTCCCTCCTGCACCACTCCTCAAGCCACATATTCATCTTAGCTATCCTGCTATTTCTACTCTGACTAGCACATGACACTGGTAGCAATCCTGAGATTACTACCTTTGAGGTCCTGCTTTTTAATTGAAGTCCTAGCTCCCTAAATTCAGCTTGTAGGACCTCATCCGTTTTTTTACCTAACGTATCTCTGCCTTTCTTGGGCAAAACCACGTGATTGCCCCACAACAGACAGTCCACCTACATTTCGTCTTTGCGCCTGTGGAACAGATTAATCGGCGCCTGCATCGCCACTGGGACACCGGACTAGCTCCCATGGAGGACACAGTTTTTTTTACCAAGGACAGTAAAGGATCCTGGCTGTTCCAGCTCCTGATCTGGTGGACCGTAACGGGGGACTTTTCGTTCTCGAATGCCTCCATGACCATGAGCAACTCCGCTGGCAATGCCATTTCCCCCCGGTGGTGGGCAATGGGAGCCGACTGAGAGCATCTGCGTAGTTCTCTGTGCCCGGTCTGTGGCAGATTACATAGTTGTATGCCGACAGCGTGAGTGCCCATCTTTGGATGCGGGCAGAGGCATTGGTGTTAATCCCTTTGCTCTCAGAGAACAGCGATATGAGCGGCTTGTGGTCAGTTTCAAGCTCAAACTTGAGGCCAAATAAGTACTAGTGCATTTGTTTTACCCCATAAACGCATGCCAGAGCCTCTTTTTCAATCATGCTGTAGGCCCTTTCGGTGTTGGACAAGCTCCTGGACGCATAAGCGACCGGTTGCAAGATCCCGGATTCATTAGCCTGTTGTAACACACACCCGACCCCGTATGACGACACATCACAAGCTAGCACTAATCTTTTACAAGGGTTATACAGGACAAGCAGTTTGTTTGAACACAACAGATTTCTGGTTTTCTTAAAGGCAATCTCTTGTGAAATCCCCCATACCCAGTCGTCTCCCTTAAGGGTTCTAGCAGGGTGCTTAACCCAGGTAGGAAATTACCGAAATAATTAAGGAGTCCCAGGAACGACCGCAGCTCCATCACATTCTGTGGTCTCGGCGCGTTCTTGATGGCCTCCGTCTTGACGTCGGTGGGTCTGATGCCGTCTGCCGTGATTCTTCTTCCCAAGAACTCGACCTCCTGCGCCAGGAAAACACACTTCGAGCATTTCAATCTGAGCCCCACGCGATCCAACCGAATAAGAACCTCTTCCAGATTCTTCAAGTGCTCAATGATGTCCCGACCTGTAACCAGTATGTCGTCCTGGAAAACCACGGTGCGAGGAACTGACTTTAGCAGGCTCTCCATGTTCCGTTGGAAGATTGCCGCGACCGACCGAATTCCGAACGGGCACCGGTTATAGATGAACAGACCTTTGTGCGTGTTGATGCAGTTGAGGCCTTTCGAAGACTCCTCCAGCTCCTGTGTCATGTAGGCCGAGGTCAGGTCCTGCTTGGTGAACGTCTTCCCTCCAGCCAGGGTCGCGAATAGGTCATCTGCCTTGAGTAGCAGGTACTGGTCCTGTCGGGAAAAACAGTTAATCGTTACTTTATAGTCCCTACAAATTCTAACCCTGCTGTCCTATTTAAGTACTGGGACAATCGAACTAGCCCACTAATTGAATTCCACCGGCGGGATGATGCCTTCTCCAGCTTGTATAGCTCAATTTCCACTTTCTCACGCATCATGTACCATATCGCCCGTCCCTTGTGATGGATGGGTCGCGTACCAGGAACCAAATGGATCTGCACTTGCACCCCCGAGAAGCTTCCAATGCCTGGCTCGAACAACGATGGGAACTTGCTCAGAACCTGGGCACATGACGGACGAAAGCGCTCGGATGTCGTCCCAGTTCCAGCAGATTTTTCCCAGCCAGCTTCTGCCAAACAATATGGGGCCATCGCCTGGCACAATCATTTGTTCTAGGAAACCCTCAAATTCACAATGTCCTGCGAGGAGCCTTAGTTCGGTGACATAGCTCGCCACTTTTTGATCCTCCGATTGTTGACAGGTGTAGAACCGATATCTCGCCATCAAAACGCTTTCCTTAGGACTTAGGACCAGCGTACACAATTCTTCATAGGATTTCTTTGTTGATTTTGCCGGAGCTAGAAGGTTCTTCATGAGGCCATAGGTTGTTGCCCCATAAACAGTTAGGAACTTCGCCCTTCATTTGGTAGCGTTCTCGTCCCCTTCCAACTTGTTGGCCACGAAGTATTGGTCGAGTCTCTCCAGGAAGGCCTCCAAATCGTCCCCTTCTGAGAATTTCTCCAGGATACCAACTGTTCTTTGCATTTTCGCGCAGTTGTTCATTACCTCGTCACCAATTGCTATGCTCATAATAATAGGAATGGGGTACTGAAATGCATGATCAGTCATGATCATATTGAATAGGTGGTGCAGGCTCGAAGGGCCGAATGGCCAACTCCTGCACCTATTTTCTATGTTTCTATGTTTCTATGTTTTTATGTTTAAATGATGAAACTGAGTGCTGTGTACAATGAGCAAGTGTGACCTTAGCTCCTTTAATAAGACTCCAGAGTGCAGGTACCTCGTGGGTGGCCTGCTTATATACCGTGCTCCCAAGGGATGCTGGGATCCCTTGGGACTCCAACAGGTGGCCCTCTGGTGGTAGTGTAATACAGGTTACAAGGGGTTAAATACATAAAACGAACCATTGTAACCTTGGTCTCTTTAATATAACTCCCTTTAGTGAGGCAGCAGCATGTTGGACAGCCTTTTATACCTGCTTGCTCCAGGGTGCACAGGTGACCCATAGGTCTTCCACAGGTATGCCCCCTAGTGTCAAGTCTTACACATAGGTGAGGTTTGCATACATAACATCACTTACCCCCAAAGTCTGAAGTACAAGTTATTTGCAGGTTGAGGCGTTCTGGCGCTCTGCGTTCCCGGGTCGATTGCCTGAGTTGAAGTCCTGGCATGGGTGAGTTGGTCGGATCGGACTGTCCGACTGCTACTGATCGGATTGTCGGGCATGATGGATTCATCCTCGTGGTTGACAGAGAGGTCGATTGCTGGTTGGGTGAGTGTTGATGGATCATAGATGGTAAAGTCTTCTTCAAACTGTTTTTGGTTGTCCGTGAATCGCAGCTTGGTCTGATCCAAGTGCTTTCTGCACATTTGGCCATTCAACAATTTAACAACAAACACTCTATTCCCCTCCTTGGCTAAGACAGTGCCAGCAATCCACTTGGGACCGTGACCGTAATTTAGAACAAACACCGATCATTAACCACAATGTCACGCGATACAACCGCGCGATCGTGGTACACGTTATGTCTGTGCCGCCGGGTTTCTACGTGATCATTGAGATCCGGGTGAACTAAGGAGAGCCTGGTTTTGAGTGCTCTCTTCATTAACAATTCTGCTGGGGGAACCCCGGTGAGCGAGTGGGGGTGCGTCCGGTAGCTGAGCAGGACCCGAGATAGCCAGGTTTGCAGGGAGCCGTCCGTTTCGCATTTCAAGCTCTGCTTGATGATTTAGATTGCCCGTTCCACTTGACCGTTGGATGCGAGCTTAAATGGGACAGACCTGACATGCTTAATGCCATTGCGGGGTCATGAACTCGTTGAATTCTGAGCTGGTGAAACATGGTCCATTGTCACTGATAAGGACATCGGGCAAACCATGGGTGGCGAACATGGCCCGGAGGCTTTCAATGGTGGCAGTGGATGTACATGATGACATTATTATACATTCAATCCATTTAGAATAAGCATCCACTGCTACTAGAAACATCTTTCCTAGAAAAGGGCCAGCAAAATCTACGTGGACCCTGGACCACGGTTTGGAGGGCCATGACCACAGGTTCAAAGGGGCCTCCCTGGGTGCGTTGCTCAACTGTGAGCAAGTGTTGCATTGGTGTATGCATGACTCCAATTCGGAGTCAATGCCGGGTCATCAAACATGCGACCTGGCGATAGCCTTCATCATGACTATGCCTGGATGGGTACTGTGTAGGTCACGTATAAACGTTTCCCTGCCTTTTTTTAGCAAAACCACACGATTCCCTCATAGGAGACAATCCGATTGGATGGACAATTCGTCCTTACGTCAGTGAAACGGCTTAATTTCGTCTTGCATTTCCGCGGGAACCGCTGACCAGCTCCCATTGAGGATGCAGCTTTTTACTAGTGATAGCACAGGGTCCTGGCTAGTCCAGGTCCTGATCTGGCGAGCCGTGATGGGTGACCCCTCGCTCTCAAAGGCATCCATTACAAGAAGCAAGTCTGCGGGTCGCGTCATTTCCACCCCAGTGGTGGACAATGGCAGCCGACTGAGGGCATCAGCACAGTTCTCAGTGCCTGGTCTGTGGCGGATTACATAGTCATAAGCAGACAATGTTAGTGCCCATCTTTGGATGTGGGACGTAGCTTTGGTGTTGATACCTTTGCTTTCTGAGAGCAGTGAAGTAAGCGGTTTTGAGCTTGAACCGGAGACCAAATAGATATTGGTGCATTTTCTTAACCCCGTTTTCACATGCCAACGCTTCTTTCTCAACCATACTGTAGGCTCTTTTAGCCTTGGATAAACTCCTGGACGCATATGCAACCGGTTGCAGTTTGCCTGATACATTTGCTTGCTGTAACCGAGTTGAGAAGGAATTTCTTCTCCCAGAGGGTTGTGAATCTGTGGAATTCTCTGCCCAAGGAAGCAGTTGAGGCTAGCTCATTGAATGTATTCAAGTCACAGATAGATAGGTTTTTAACCAATAAGGGAATTAAGGGTTATGGGGAGCGGGCGGGTAAGTGGAGCTGAGTCCACGGCCAGATCAGCCATGATCTTGTTGAATGGCGGAGCAGGCTCGAGGGGCTAGATGGCCTACTCCTGTTTCTAATTCTTATGTTCTTATGTTCTGTAACACACAACCAACCCCGTACGACGACGCATCACAAGCTAGTACTAAACGTTTACATGGGTCATACAATATACATATCTTGTTAGAGCATAGCAGGTTTCTGGCCTTAGTAAAGGCTGTCTCTTGAGATTTACCCCAAACCCAGTCGTCATCCTTGCATAGCAATAAGGGTTCCAGCAAAGTGCTCAACCCCGGTAGAAAGTTACCAAAATAGTTGAGGAGTCCCAGGAACGAACGCAGCTCCGTCACATTCTGTGGTCTGGATGCAATCTTGATGGCCTCCGTCTTGGAGTCGGTAGGTCTGATGCCATCTGTCGTAATCTTTCTCCCCAGAAATTCAACCTCTGTCACCAAGAAAACACAATTGGAGCATTTCAGCCTGAGTCCCACTCTGTCCAGTCACTTTAGAAGCTCTTCCAGGTTGTGCAAGTGTTCGGTGGTGTTGCGACCAGTGATCAAGATGTCGTCTTGAAATAACACGGTGCATGGAACTGATTTCAGCAGACTCTCCATGTTCCTCTGGAAGATGGCCACAGCCGAGCGAATCCCAAAGGTGCACCTGTGGTACACGAACAGTCCTTTGTGCATGTTGATGCACGTCAATTTCTTTGATGGTTCAGCCAGCTCCTGTGTCATGTAAGCAGAGGTTAGGTCTAGCTTGGTGAATGACTTTCCCCCTGCTAGCTTTGCGAATAAGTCCTCCACTTTGGGTAGTGGGTACTGGTCCTGTAATGAGACTCGGTTGATCGCCACCTTATAGTACCCACAGATTCTGACCGTCCCATCGCTCATTAGCACAGGCACAATTGGACTGGCCCACTCGTTGAACTCAACTGGCGATATGATTCCCTCTCATTGAAGTCTGTTCAACTCGATCTCGAGTTTCTCTTGCATCATATATGGGACTGTTCAGGCCTTGTGATGAATAGGCCGTGCCCCAGGAACAAGCTGGATCTGCACCTTGGTGCCTGTGAAGTTGCCGATACATGGCTCGAATAACGACGGGAATTTGTTTATCATCTGGGCGCACGGGACGTCATCCACCGAAGACAGAGCTTTGATGTCGTCCCAGTTCCATCAGATCTTTCCTAGCCAGCTTCTGCCGAAAAGCACTGGGCCATCGCCTGGTACAATCCATAGTGGTAAATCATGCACCATTTCATCGTACGATACTTTCACTGCCGCACTGCCGATAACAGATATGAGTTCTTTGGTGTAAGTACACAGTGTTGTGTGAATCGGGCTCAGTTTTGGCCTCTCCTCTGTGCCTTGTTGCCCCACAGTTTCTCAAAAGCCTTCTGGCTCATGATTGATTGACTCGCCCCCGTGTCCAATTCCATGGAGACTGGAATGCCGTTAAGGTTAACTTTTAACATTATCAGAGGCTTTTGGTGGTGAAGGTGTGTACCCCATACACTTCCTCTTCATCCTCAGGTTGAGTTGCCTCTCCTGCTCATTCAGCGTGATCGGCGCTGGATCAGTCATCCTCTGCTGACTCTGCCACGTGGTGAGTCAGAGGTCGCTTGCACAGTCGCTGGAGGTGCCCCATTGTTACACAGCCCTTGCACACATAGTGCTTGAATCGACATTGATGGGCTCTATGACTGCCCCCGCAGCGCCAACATGGTGTTAATGGATTTGCATTAGCACTCCACAGCGGTCTCTGAGTCACCCTCGGCCTGGCCTCTGCAGTTGTGTGGGCCCTACCATGCATAGTTCTGTCTGCTGAAGGCATTATTTTATGCACAGTACTTGCCGGTGAGCTACGATTTTGTGAAGATATCTGTTTCGTGTTGTCGCTCATGGATATGAAGATGGCCTTGCTCAGATGTAAGGATTCGGCAGACAGCAGTTTACGAAGAATGACCTCGTGGCCGATTCCAAGCACGAAAAAGTCCTGCAACATTTCCCCCAAAGATCCTGCAAATTCGAACTGTCCTGCGAGGCGTTGTGGTCAGCGACAAAGCTCGCCACGTTCTGGCCCTCGGAGCGATGATGTGTGTAAAAGCGATACCTGGCCATTAAGATGCTCTCCTTCGTCTGGAGGTGTTCCCGAGCGAGCGCATACAGCTCTGTGTAAGTCTTGTCCGTTGGTTTGTCCAGTGCCAGCAGATTTTTGAGGAGGCCATATATCGAAGACCCACATATGGTGAGGAGAATCGCCCTGCGCTTGATCGTCGTCTCAGCCGTGTCCAGCTCATTGGCACGAAGTACTGGTTGAGATGCTCAATGAAGGCTTTCTAATCATCACCCTCAACAAATCTCTCAATTTCCACGTGAAAGTTTGTGATCTGTAACTCGTCGCCAGTTGTTAAGTTCAGAATAACTCCATGAGACTGTGTTGTAAGCTCAAACCATTGTGACCTTGTTCTTGTTAATATACCTCCCTTTAGTGAGGCAGCAGCATGGTGGACTGCCTTTTATTCCTGCTTGCTCCAGGGTGCACAGGTGACCCATAGGTCTCCCACAGGTGTGCCCCCTAGTGGCAAGTCTTACACATAGGTGAGGTTTGCATACATAACACTATTGATGAAGAGAGGTCTCAAGACCAAGCTCTCTCTTGTCTACCCTGATTTGAACAATCATGTTGAATACATGTTGAATACAAAGTCAGCAGTGGTATCATGATCACGCTGCTGTGCCATGCAACATTTCTGTTAACGATCCTGTGTATGTACTAAATTATGGTCCAGGTCCTAAGTGGATCGCTGGTACTGTCACGGCCAAGGAGGGTAACAGAGTGTTTATCGTCAAGCTCAAGAATGGGAAAACATGCAGGAAATATGTTGATCAGATAAAGCTGCGGCACACGGATAAACCAGAACAGTCTGAGGAAGACACAATCAGTAACCAACTAACCTACCCTCAGTCATCAGAGGACTCCGCTGTCATCAATGAATCTGGACTTTCAATCCCTGATATGGTCATTGCCACTCCCATCAGATCAGCTACCCAGCCCCCAGTCATAACGGACTCACAACGCTCGCCCAAGGTTGGAGTTGAATTGAGACGATCAACTCGGGAGCAGAAAGCCCCAGACCGTCTCAATTTGTAAAAAAACTGTTACTAATATCTTAAAGAGGGCTATTGTCATGTATGTATGCTTGGGGTTACTAGCCACCAGGTGGCGCGACTGTCGGAGGTCATTGGGCTGTACGCACGTGTGTGCAGCCCAGGTATAAAAGGCAAGCTATCATGTAATGTAATCACTTTGGGCCCTAATAAAGCAGAGCCAGGTTTATACCTGTGTTAGTTTACAGTGTTCAGTCTATCGAGTTATTAGATACATAACAGTATAGCCAACAGTTTAAAGGGTTTCAGCTGGCCTCAGCAGTTGGTGCAGTATGTAGATGACCTGCTTTTGTTCTCTGACGAGGGGGAGGAGCATGGTCTGCTGCTGGCCTAGCTGCTGGAGCTGTTGAAGGATACTGGGTTCAAGGTCAATCCCAAGAAAGCTCAGATCAGTCAGAAGGAAGTAAAATTCCTCGGGTTGACCGTAAGGGCTGGGGAAAGGGCTATAGACAAGGCAAAACAGAAGGCGGTACTGGAGTTACCAGCCCTCACGACCGTGACGGGGGTGAGATCTTTCCTGGGGCTTACAGGGTACTGCAGGGATTTTATTGAGGATTACACCGCCACAACAGCCCTTCTACTTCGGCTCATCCGCAAGGGAGTCAGATGGGAGTGGGGTGAGGACTGCAGGGCAGTGCTTCAATTGTCTCAAGAGACACCTGCAGATGGCACCTGCACTAAGGGCGAATAATGGTGGGGAGGACTTCTTTGTAGAAGTAGCAGCCAGCGGGGACCGTTTGAGCGCGATGCTGCTCCAGGAGTGGCACGGCAAGCTGAGGCCCATCGTGTACTCATCAAGAGTCCGCACAGATGTAGAACAGGGATATTCCAATTGTGAGAGGCATCTCCTAGCCACCCATTGGGCCGTAAAGTGCTCACAGTCCTTTACGGGATCAGCCTTGATCGTTCTACTAACCCACCATACCCCCACTCAGATGTTATTAGATGGGAGGATAAAGGACAGCACAGTGAGCAGTGCTCACATTGCTCGCTGGACTTTATTGCTCTCACAGATGAATCTGAGAGGTGCACACAGGTGAGCCCAAGCTGGCAGCCAACATGATCTATGCAGGGACGGCCCATAAATGTTCGGTAGAGGGAGTATGGGACGTAGACATAGGATTTCAGGCCAGGTTACACCCCACGGGCCGCGAAATATATGTCAACGGATCTAGTTTCACCAGGTGTGGGACTTATGACCAGACGGCAGGCATTGCAAGGGCCATTAAACTCCCGAGCACCCTGAGCGCTCAGCACGCTGAACTGTCGGCGGTGGTGTACGTCGTTACCCACGCCGACGAGTTCCCGACCCCATACACCATCTGCTCGGATTCCATGTTTACATGCAATTCGTGCACCGAATCCCTGGCCATCTGGTCTCGTCGCAGTTTCACATCCGCAGACGGGAAGCCCTTAGCAACCAAACCACTGTTGCAAAGGATCTTAGAGGCCATGGGAACCCAGGAAAGCCATTACATTCATAAAGTAAAGGCCCATTCCAAGACAGAGCCCAGAGGAGAAGGCAACCAAAAGGCTGATGAGTTAGCCAAGGAGCAAAGAGTTTTGGGATCCATACAGGTCCAACCCAGTAGCAGCGATCCGGGACAAGGGAGTGTAGGGGTAGCATTGGCCCCGGACTTGAGGAAAGTCCAGGCACAGGATCCCATCCTCAAGGTTGTCCTGGAGCAGCTAGCTAGGGGAGAAAAGGTAGAAGGCCCATTCGGGGTAGCGGGCATTACTTTAAAGGAGGGAATGCTTTTCAGGGGAGATCAGTGGGTGGTCCCAGAACAGCACCAGGGGGAATTCCTCCAGATAGCCCACGGGGTCCAGGAGCGGGGCACCCAGGGCTGGAGACTACCTGGCAGAGGGTAGAACAGGCAGGGTGGCAGCCACAACTGAGGGAGGATGTCTGCGATTTTTGCGCAGACTGTCTGGTGTGCGCAGCGAACAACCCCGATCCCCAGAAAAGAAAGGTTCCCATGGGACACATGAGAAGGATAGAGGGACCATGGCAGTCGGTATAGGTCGATTACATCGGGCCATTGCCCACCGCAAAGGGGGGTTACAAGTACTGTTTGGTCCTAGTGGACGTTTTCTCGAAGTGGGTTGAAGCCTTCGCTTGGTGATCAGCCACGGCATTGGTGACGGCAGGGATCTTGGTGAGGGAAATGTTCTCCAGTTGGGGACTGCCGCAGATCCTGGAGTCCGACGAGGGGAGCCACTTCACAGGGCAGGTCATGCAGACTACCTTGAAAGTGCTAGGGATAGAAGGGAAATGGCATGTGGCTCACAACCCACAGTCATCAGGGATTGTGGAGCGACTTAATCACACCATCAAAGAAAGGCTGCGGAAGGAAACGTGACAGTCCCCGAAAAAGAGGGTTGAGGTCCTGCCGTGTGTCCTGATGGGGGGTCCGAGCCAGCCTCTCCAGAAGCACAGGGTATTCTCCGCATGAGCTCATGACTGGTAGTGTCATGCACACACCTACCCATGTTCTGCCGCCGGTTCTCACAGCGGGGCAGCTGAGACAGGTAAACCGGGACAAGTTTATCAAGAATCTGTTCGAGCACTTGAAACAGATTCATTGGCAAGCTGTCAGCAACATGGGGCAGCAGCACTGGAGCAATTGGTTGCTGCTCGAGCCCCGGAGAACCCACGAGTGGAAGGTAGGGGATCAGGTCATGGTCCACAATTATGCTCGGGTGGGCACGTTTGAGCCTTTGTACATGGGACCCTACAGCATTGTAGATAAGCCCAGTCCCATGGTGTATGCGGTTAAGCTTCCGAAGCGCACAAAGTTGTAAAATTTCTAAATCTCTGGCATTTAAGTTCGACAGTGAGACGATTTTATCTAAACAATTGGAGCAGTTTATTAAAAAAACACACACACATGCACATTCACCTTAGTTAGAACAGATGCAATGAGGTTATAATAAAGAGTGATATGCGTTACTTCCCTTTGGCTGGTTCAGGAGAGGAGAGGAGAGAAGAAAGACCAGTTCCTGGATTGCGTTTTTTATATTCCTCAAGTTCATTGTCTCTCAGAAAGCCTTGGGGCTGGACCTTTGGTTCCAGGGCAGTTCCTTATCAGCTCTCCTCACACATGTGGCTGTCTGCAGAAACTGGTGCCATTCCTTGATCAGGTTAATTGCTTTCCTATTAACACAATACACATAAGCCATGCTGCAGCCTGTGGGGGCTTTCATTTTGTTTCTTACAAAACTTAGCCCATGCTGGCAACCTGTGGGCTTCCATTTTATTTCAACACAAACAGGCCTTTCCATATAATCTAAACTTTTAACATTTATACATACACAGGATCAATTAATAAACACTTTTATTCTTACAAAGTGGTTCCATGTGAACCAGTGCAAGTTGTTTAACCCGGGGGAAAGAGCGAGAAACAGAAAGAAGCACCAAGACGCGGATCTTCCTCCCATAGTTTGGAACAGTGAGGAGCCCATGGTGGTGGTGGTTGGGAGGAGTGGCAGAATCCCACGGCCGAGAATGCCGTGGTCACCTCCTTACACACCACCGAGGAGCCGTAAAAGGCCAAGGGTCAAAGAAACATAGAAACATAGAAACATAGAAAATAGGTGCAGGAGCAGGCCATTCAGCCCTTCTAGCCTGCACCGCCATTCAATGAGTTCATGGCTGAACATGAAACTTCAGTACCCCCTTCCTGCTTTCTCGCCATAACCCTTGATCCCCCGAGTAGTAAGGACTTCATCTAACTCCCTTTTGAATATATTTAGTGAATTGGCCTCAACTACTTTCTGTGGTAGAGAATTCCACAGGTTCACCACTCTCTGGGTGAAGAAGTTTCTCCTCATCTCGGTCCTAAATGGCTTACCCCTTATCCTCAGACTGTGACCCCTGGTTCTGGACTTCCCCAACATTGGGAACATTCTTTCTGCATCTAACCTGTCTAAACCCGTCAGAATTTTAAACGTTTCTATGAGGTCCCCTCTCATTCTTCTGAACTCCAGTGAATACAAGCCCAATTGATCCAATCTTTCTTGATAGGTCAGTCCCGCCATCCCGGGAATCAGTCTGGTGAACCTTCGCTGCACTCCCTCAATAGCAAGAATGTCCTTCCTCAAGTTAGGAGACCAAAACTGTACACAATACTCCAGGTGTGGCCTCACCAAGGCCCTGTACAACTGTAGCAACACCTCCCTGCCCCTGTATTCAAATCCCCTCGCTATGAAGGCCAACATGCCATTTGCTTTCTTAACCGCCTGCTGTACCTGCATGCCAACCTTCAATGACTGATGTACCATGACACCCAGGTCTCGTTGCACCTTCCCTTTTCCTAATCTGTCATCATTCAGATAATAGTCTGTCTCTCTGTTTTTACCACCAAAGTGGATAACCTCACATTTATCCACATTATACTTCATCTGCCATGCATTTGCCCACTCACCTAACCTATCCAAGTCACTCTGCAGCCTAATAGCATCCTCCTCGCAGCTCACACTGCCACCCAACTTAGTATCATCCGCAAATTTGGAGATACTGCATTTAATCCCCTCGTCTAAATCATTAATGTACAATGTAAACAGCTGGGGCCCCAGCACAGAACCTTGCGGCACTCCACTAGTCACTGCCTGCCATTCTGAAAAGTACCCGTTTACTCCTACTCTTTGCTTCCTGTCTGACAACCAGTTCTCAATCCACGTCAGCACACTACCCCCAATCCCATGTGCTTTAACTTTGCACATTAATCTCTTGTGTGGGACCTTGTCGAAAGCCTTCTGAAAGTCCAAATATACCACATCAACTGGTTCTCCTTTGTCCACTTTACTGGAAACATCCTCAAAAAATTCCAGAAGATTTGTCAAGCATGATTTCCCTTTCACAAATCCATGCTGACTTGGACCTATCATGTCACCATTTTCCAGATGCACTGCTATGACATCCTTAATAATTGATTCCATCATTTTACCCACTACTGAGGTCAGGCTGACCGGTCTATAATTCCCTGTTTTCTCTCTCCCTCTTTTTTTAAAAAGTGGGGTTACATTGGCTACCCTCCACTCCATAGGAACTGATCCAGAGACCTAGCGTGGCCACCCAGAGACGGGTGGCGGTGTATATAGTTTCCTTCTCAGTTTTGTGTTTTACAGAGTGTATGTTTTGATGAAGCCAGACATGTGGAGGTATACCCTCTCACAGAAAGGTTGTTGTTTCTTTGTATCTTCATAGGAAGCCGAGAGAAAGGTGGAGACAACCCTGGTAATCGTTCTTTGGAGCTTGACCAGAACAGGCTACAGCAGGAGGGGGGATGCCGAGTTGTCCTTCCTCTATGGATGTAATGGGTGGAACGGACCCACCATGTCACAGGCGGGTAGGACAGGGGACGCGGACGGGGTGGCAGCCTACTTCCACGAGGGAAGGTGACCAGGGTGGCCGGGGTCGAATTCGACTAAATACTCCAGCCACGCCGGGTTCACATACAGGGAGGCTTCCATACTGTGTCCCACGGGTTGGGGTGACCGAGGGCAAGCGTGTATGCTTGAAGTGCAAGGGACACATTCCCCTGGGACGGTGGTGGTGGCTCAGGAAATTGAGTCAGGACACGGGAAACCAGACAGCGGACTGGGAACAAATGGGGAATGATACGTACCGACAGATCACGGGGTCAAAGGGGGAAGTGGAAGTGCGCTGGGACAAGTGATGGAAGGAGGAACAGGGAATTTATGTGTGTATGTGGGGGTCAGAGCGGATCTGCCCAGCAGGTGTGTCGATTGCCGGGGCTGGGATAAGATGGGATCGAAGTATGGACTCCTGTGTGATCCCAGACGCTCCCAACACAATAAATCCCACTGAACTTGTAGCACAGAAGAGGAAGCCCCTGCCCACAGCCCCACCGGTACAGACGACAGAAGTTAGGTGTTCAGCCACCACACCAGGCCCAGGGAATGGTTTCGTTTTAGTCACGGGTGGATAGGTTTTATTCCAGGGGATGCATTACACGGTCGCGTTAGTCATTTTAAACCTAACCGGGGTACACCTGCCCAAGTGGTGTCCAAGATAAACTGAGCAGCTGTATGAGGTTCTTTGAACTCAGTTACAGGGATGTGAGTCGGGAAAGATTGTACGATATGGGAGTGTACGATAACATTAGTCCGGGGAGGCAGAGGCGAGGGGTGCTCAATGATGTCGCAACGGCGTTTAGCGTGGGTAGATCTCTCGTCAATAGTATGGACGACGTGCAGCTGCAGATGCAGACCATGGGGATAGTGTTGCGTATGTCGGTAATGGGCGGGACATCACAACCAGCGCTGGTATACAGGGCGGAGAACATTGGGGTCATACGGGAAGGGGTGCATGTGCAGTATCATGCGGTCCCACCATTTGTTATAAAGTGGGAGCACGCCATGACCAGCACTGACCTCAAGGGGTGCCAGAGCAGGGGTGCACACGTCATATTGTGTCCCCTGCATTTGAACACGTTCGATCGGCCAGAGTGCGGGTTTGAATCCGAGAGTCGAGAGCCCATTGCACCATGGAGGTGAGGGCCCAGAGCCACGTTCCACCTCAAGTAGCATATGCGGGCAACGGGACATACTGCGTAACCACGAGTGTGGATCGGTATCGAGTGCACAGGACACTTGGTGTCTGGACACCGATAGCACTTTCTGCTTCAAACCCCATGCCGAAGTTCAAGTGGCACAGGAAAGTATTATTCCGATCCCAGAACCATCCATAGTACGCATTATGGTAAACGACACGATCCCGAACCTGCAGCAGTGCATTACCCAGTTCGGGTATCAGATTCCTTTTCTGCCAGAACACCTAACGACGTTATTAAAGGCTGTCGATCTATCCCAAAAACATTATTTCACACTGAAACAGACAAACCAGACACAGGGGAAAGAATTAAAGAGATAAATTCCCCACCCTGGTGGGACCTTGGTATAAGTGTGGAGGTTCCTCCGTGGATTCGGATATGCTCACCTGCTCTCGTCATTGTACAGCTTTTGATTGTGATATATCTGTTGTGTATTTCTCGTAAAAAGAGAAGTCAGGCGCTCCGGAGTCGATGGGAGGCCGTAGTTAACGAACCTTGAATGTAACTTTCTGTATCTATATGGTAACAGTGCAATGCATGGTTGTATTTCGGAGACGTATATTCAGGGTGTTTTAAAAGTAAAAAGGGACAGGATTGGTTGGGAACCACAATGCTTGCTCACCAGCGGACATTGATATGTTCTAGAAGACTCTTGAAATATCATGGGGGGACTGTAAGCATTGGCTCCCCAAGGATTTGTTGGACATTTATTTGGACATTGTGTTTTAATATTTTTCTCACCGCAGAAAACCTGGAAACCTGTTTGTGGGAGGGGCCCAGGTACTTTTCCATGATGTGCTTGAAACCCACACCTGATGGGCAGGGCGTCTGGGAAGACAATGGCCAAGATAAGGCAATTCATCACATGTGATGGGCAAATGGAGGGTCCATTGTTAAGCAATGTGAACTTGTCAAAGGTAGATCAGATGAACTGATCAGTGATCGAGCCATTACCGGGATGAGATACCAGAACAATAGAAAGCCATTAAGGCCAGACTGGTCGGTAGCGAAAACGCATCACTGGCAAAACAGGAAGACTGAAAACAAAGGAAAAAACTTTCCTGGGCCAGAAGAAGGCACAGAAACAGGAAGCTTCGGAACAAGAACAAACTTTATTCAGCCTGAAAAGGCAAACGAACTGGGGATATAAAAGAGGCCGCATGGCCACAGCTCTCTCTTGCTGTCGCTGCTTCGCCTCGACAAGAATCGAATCCTCCGTGCGACGGGGAGAAGAAACCATAAGAGACACATTTTCATCAGGAGAAGCAGCGAGTAAGCCAACAAATCGGTGAGCATCATCTCTGCACTCACTGTTGTATATGCAGGCACCTTTGGTAATGACTCCACGAGGCAGGGTAAGGTACATAAACTGTGTAGACTGTGGTCCTTTATTTGCAGCTCCTCGAGTGAGGAGACCAAGCTGTGAGCTTCCTTTTATACTGGGTTGCCTGCGGTGTGCAGGTAACCCTTAGGTCTCCAGCAGCAGCACCCTCTGGTGTACACTAAGGTGTGTACAGTGTAAGGTACATTCAGTGTTACAGACATCATACAACAATGCAAGCATGCCTACATAACACTCACAATTTTAAGATCACAGTCACGATATGAGGGGGTATCGTGTATTCTCCCAACCAAATCTTAGGGGTTTTCAGGGAAGGTTTTAGGCATGGGTACTTCACGATAGGGGCCTGTTTAGATGGGCCAGACTGTGTGTTGTACTGTATTTGTTTGATTTACACACCAGGGTGTGTGTGGTTTTACTGGGTGCAGGTGTGTGCGTTAACTTTAATAAAAGCATTGCCGGTTGAGACCAAGATATTCGTCCCTGACTCATTCATCTGTTCAGTACAGTAATCACTCCCAGCTCTAGAACTATTGTAAAGTGGGGGTGCGTTGAAAACACCTGAGGGAAACCACTTACATCTGTCACCTTCAAATATTTGTGCACCACCACTCCCGGTGTCTCTCTTCTTAAATCCCCTTTAAAATTATACTATTTAGCATGTATTGTCTCTCCTCAGTCTTCCTTCCAAAATATATTACCTCATACTTTGCTGCATTGAATTTCATCTGTCATGTGTCTTCCCATTCCATCAACCTGTCTATGTACTCCTGAAGTCTATTATTATCTTCACCTCTGTTTACTACACTGCAAATTTAGAAATGTTGCCCCCAAGTCCAAGTCATCAATCTCTACCCAACAGGATTGTGGAAGGACCTTCACCACATAGATTGCAGCGGTTCAAGAAGGTGGCCCACCACCGCCTTCTCAGGGAAACTAGGGATAGGGAATAAAGGCCAGTTTTGCCAGCGACACCCACATCACGAGGTGAATTAAAAAAATACTCCTGTGTTCAAAATCCTCTAGCGTTTAAATATTACTTAGATTCAGATAATAATGTCCGGTGGATTGACCTTGTTCATGTAATGTCAAAAAGTTGTTTTCAAGTTATCTGAAAGAACTTCCATGCTCACTTTTGAATCAATGCAGAATATTGCGTTGTAAGTGCTGTCGAATTCCAGCCACAAACATAGGAAGCCTGCCTGAATGATCAATAATCTTGGGGAAGTGCTTTGAAACTAAAGTACTACCCCTCCTCCTGAAAATTTGTTAAAAACATTGTTTGAAGTATTTCCTCCCTAAAAAACGACAATTTCTGTTCTGCACATACTGGCGGCCCACCATGTTGAGTCCTTCAAGCAGGAAAGACTATCTCAGATGACATAGCTGGTGTTTTGATCTTTGACTTTCTATCATTACTGATTGGAAACCATCCTTCCTGGTGCTGAATATGAATCTCTGTACCGAAAACCAACTAAAATGTTCAGTACCCAGTCAAGAATCCTGAGCCAACATTGAGCTGTTTCACTGGATCTAAGCACTGGGGTCAGCATCTAGATGTGACAGAATTCACTTGAGGAGTGATCCTCCAAACACATCATCAAAGCATTTTCACTAAATGCAACTAACAACCAGAAATTCAGAATACGTTCGAGGTAGTTACCCTCCAGTGCTAGGCAATTCATGAGTTTCATTTGCAGTACTGTAGTGGTGTAGCTTTAAGACTATTTCACTTGTGAAGCCTCAGTGGTCTAACCAGCTGCATCATCAAATGCAAAGTCCAGACTGTAGAAGGTTTACAAGCAGATGTTACATATTATGCTCCAGGTGAATGTATTTAAGCTTACTGTTCAAAATAGAATACAGGTGAAACAGCAGTAGACCTGCATTATTTGAAATGAAAGAGTGAGGCAAGTTAATGATGTGCCAGGTCACTTCAGCGCAAATCCTTTATCCGTTGCCAAATACCTAAAAGTTTCTAAACTAAACAGAATTTTCAGCTTCACTACTTTTCTGAAGAAGATTTCAGAGTAACTTCAATTCAGCTGTCTCCAACAAATTATTCAGAAGTTGTCAGTTCTACTCCGTGGCCCGAAATTTCCGAGATTCCATGGACACAGAACTTATATCTAAATTTACACTGTTTTTTGTGCCGATCTTGCTAATGGGAACTACAGCAAAAATTTCTTGCAGAGCTCACTTTCCTATGCCAGAACATAAAAACCAGCATAAAACAAGCTCAAATTTAGCGGCATTAGTTTGCATTCTAATTTTTATATTCTAAATGACTGAAGCTTACATTTATTGCTGTTTTAATCATGTCCTAATAAAGTTGATCAAAACCATATACCTGTTTTATAACATTTTTACTTCATTGTATATTTCTTTAAATAATCAAACTTGCTAATAAATTAAACTTTGTTGTTCACCAATTATTGGTCTTTGATATGTGCAACTCATAGAATGATACAGCACAAGAGGAGGCCATTCAACCCATTGTGCCTGTGCCAGTTCAACTAATTGGAGAGGCTGTGAAATTTTCGAAATGTGAATTTTTCGAAGACCAGATTTGAATAGTAGTTCCAACTGGATCATAGTAATTGTATTGCTGAACTGGATCAGTATTTAATTATTTCGATATATACTTGACCAGAAACTTAACTGGACCAGCCACATAAATTCAGTGGCTACAAGAGCAGGTAAGAGATTGGTATTCTGTGGCGGGTGTCTCACCTCCTGACTCCCCAAAGCCTTTCCACCATCTACAAGGCACAAGTCAGGAGTGTGATGGAATACTCTCCACTTGCCTGGGTGAGTGCTGTTCCAACAACACTCAAGAAGCTCAACACCATCCAGGACAAAGCAGCCTGCTTGATTGGCCCCCCATCCATCATCTTAAACATTCACTCCCTCCACCATGGCTGCAGTGTGTACCATCTGCAATTTGCACTGCAGCAACTCGCCAAGGCTTCTTCAACAGCACCTTTTAAATCTGCCACCTCTACCACCTAGAAGGACAAGGACAGCAGGCACTAGGGAACACCATCAACTCCAAGTTCCCCTCCAAGTCACACACCATACTGACTTTGAAATATATCACCGTTCCTTCATCGTCACTGGGTCAAAATCCTGAAACTCCCTCCCAAACAGTACTTTGGGAGTACCTTCACCACACAGACTGCAGCAGTTCAAGAAGGCATCTCACCACCACCTTCTAAAGGGCAATTAGGTCATTAATGAATTAAAAAAACGTGCAAAAAATCTCCTGCTCAATGCATCAATCTCTATTTCAGCAAATCAAATAATAATAAAGAAGTAAGCAATTCTAAGAACTCTGTAGTTGTGCTTTAGTTACTTACAAAACATAAGTGTTAGAATGAGTAAGTTGTTACTTATATACACTAATAAAGTTTTGTGGAGAATGCTTTGGATAAATGTTCATTTAAATAAGTTAATGGTGCACAGGAGGGGAACTTGAAAAAGTATTTGAATCTCTAGGGCAGACATTGCAATTTCTATTTAATATTTAAAGTTATTTATATAGAAGGAAATAAAAATGGAATTTTGAAGA
The DNA here is from genome assembly GCF_044704955.1 of Pristiophorus japonicus. Lineage (NCBI taxonomy): Eukaryota > Metazoa > Chordata > Chondrichthyes > Pristiophoridae > Pristiophorus > Pristiophorus japonicus. The sequence goes on along the minus strand of NC_091980.1, from coordinate 241,797,236 downwards.
AGGGAATGTCAATAGTTACAGAAGCATCTCTTTCCTAACAAAAATGAAAGCTTCAAACCTGAAAAATGCAGTTACTCCTCTAGTTATGCTTATATCAGGTGACATCAGGTCCTGCTACGTCTAAATTGTGGGGTGGCAATCTACAGCAGGGCATTGCTGGTGTAAATGTAGGGTACACTCTTGAGCTGGGCTTTTGCATGGGGTGGAGCTATGTAAATGAGCAGTAGAAGATTTTGATGGACATATCTCTGAAGTGACCCAAATGCTTGAGGAAATTCGTGCGAAGGAATGTTTTGACGTAAAACCAGCATAAGTCAACTATACGCAGATTTCCTCAGGAAAAATATACAACTCTACTCTTACGCCGTAGTTATGCTGAAAAGCTTCAGGAAATTCCGGGCCAGCACCGCCACTTGTAACTCCAGATATAAAAGGATGTATTCGTTTCTTGTGAAAGCTAACCTCTGCAATCTATCAGAATCTTTATTACATCATCAATAGAGGTATATGAATTCTAGGTTTTTTCTCTGTGTACTTATAACATTTATTTCTCTTTGCTACTTTAGGTGACTCCCATGGCCGTCCTTATACCCTAGTCTCGAAGTTGGGTGCAGGGAGTGCAGGTGAGGGAAATGCAGGCAAAAGACTTGTTCCTGAGTCTCTACACCTCAAAATCATTCTGTCATTGGCTGCCAGGAGGTCCACAAGGTGAGCTATCTTTAGATTTTCCCTCTCATTCTGTAATAAATTGTCTTTCATTCTACTGAGCACTGCGCTGATATCAAAAACTCACCATACAGGGAACTGTGGATGATCCAATGTTGTAGCATTTCTTGGCTAAACAAATTGATATCTCACTACTGGACCACCTAAGACTTTCTTGTAATACTAAAAATTTAAAATACTTGAGTGGGCCTGACGCTCTTATACAAATATTGTCATGGAGGATTAATTGTATCAAGGCTAAAGTATGGGCTGAAAACAAAATACAACAGAACCTCAGTAAAGTTTAAAAATCAGACATGGTTTTGCAAGCACAGGCAGCTGTCCAATACAGTGTTAAGCCGGAAAAAATTGTTGAAAATAAATATTCTGGGTTGCGAGATCTTCACTGTTTTTCTGAGCCAAATTGGATTTTGGAACAAAATGAAAGCATTCCAGTCCCTTGGTGGTATTAATCAATTACATGCAGAGTAAAATGGAAAAGAAGGCAAGCTTTGACATTGTTTCAATTAACAGCAGGTAAGACTGACCTCATTGTGAACAATAGCACTTTATTATTAACAGTTGCCTTTCCCTGAATGCCCTGGATCAGTATTCTTTTTCATTTATTCTTTGTACAGGAAATGAGTTACCTGTCACAAGATGCATGTACCAGAAGATAAATCAGCATTCCGTCAATAAAATTTTACAGCAACCTGTCAACCCTCTGTTTTAGGAAGCAGTACTTTAACCAGGTAGTGGCTGGTAAAAAGGGGCCATGAAGGAAACTCACATTATATGCATTTAGTCATCTCTTTGGAGCCATAGCAAATTGGTTGCGAGTGTCCTCTAAATTGGCCCAGAAATTGAGGTCGGAGGCTTCCCTTGGGGCGGTGGCCTCCGATCTGAAAAATTTCTACGAACCTACCTGGTGGTCCTGGAGGTTCGGAGACTTCTGGCGCTGGGCCTCTACGTGAAGGCCTTCGTAGATGCATATGTATCCCATAAGCATCAGTGGGATCACATGGGCTGGCCCAAACTATCAGAGTTGGGGGATCCCCATTTATACATATGGAAATTCCGTATATACGGAATCACCATAAGTATGAATGGAAATATTCCCCAAAACACAGAAACACTGAAAATAACTTTGTAAAAAACCATCACATATTTCAAATGAATAAAAATGGAATTTAATTAATTATTTAAAACAAAAATGTACTTTTTTGAAAAATAAATTTACATATTTTAAAGGGTCTAAAAATAAAGTACCCTTATGTAACTGGATTTTAAGGGCTAGAAATTCACTGACATTGCAACCGAGTTTTTGCCGATATTTGACCCTCCGCGGTGAAAAACCGGTCGACGGGAACGTCGGGCACCTTTTTGCAATGGCACTTTCCACGTACCGCTGGGGAGAGGAGCGCTGCTGTGCAAGATCCGAAATAGCGTTGTCGCCCGGAATTTGACTCTCCGCACCCGAATACCGACAGGGAAAAACCTGTGTTCCAGCCTTAACAGCAGTGGTAAGTATGAACACCTGCAAAAAAGGTAAGTTAAAGTTTTTATTTTTTAATTCTTTTTCAGCGATTTAGTAAGTAAGAGTTTTGTGAATATTTTATGAATTTTCTCATTGTTTTTTCCAATTTTTTTTGTTGTTTTTCCCTTCTCCCAAGGTCTCTCTCGCACGGCTATTGGCCCCGGACTAAAGTTGCCAAAATTCGCAGTTTGCGCTGCGAATTTTCATGCAACGCCGATTTTTACCGCTGCGCAAATTAAAGGCTGACTATCTGGCCTACCAACGGTAGTGAAGCGAAATGGTAATTTTGGTGAAAAAATACCGTTTTTGAAAACTGAATTTCTAGCCCCAGATGTTCAAATTATTTTTTTTAATGTCTTTTTCTGTACTTTAAGGGGCCAAAAATGCCTCCCTCCTTAAGCTCTAAGAGGCGGCAATGGTGAGGATAGCCCTCAGAGGCCGGGAGCAGACGGATGGTCTGATCCATCCTATATTGCCCCCGGGCCGGGAGTGGTGGGAACGGGTTTCTGCGGCGCCCGTGTTGCCGCCCCGTTGGGCAGGAGCCAACCCCACAGCAACCGGCGGCGACCCCCTTTCTGACTAGCGTGGGAAATTGCCCCATGGGAGCAGTGCCGCCGTCGGTCGTTGCCACTGACAGCAGTCCCCTGCGGGAAGCTGTGTGTGGCTAGGCGGCGCGTCCGCCCTTAAATGACACTTCCATTTTATTTTAATTGTTGGGCTGACTCCGAGGTCAGCCCGATAATGGCGGCCACAGGTTTGGTCAGGCCGGCAACAGGCAGCCCCTCTTGGGTATCAGGCCACTGGCCCGGCTGGAACCCTCCCTGGTGGCTCAGTGGGCCTGAGTAAACTAAAGGCCGAATTCGCAGTGGCCCACCCCTTTAACTGAAGGTGAGGGACGCTGACATCAGCAGGACGGCACTGATGACTCGTTGGGGCGTCTGACCCGACCGAAGAGCGCTTCCGTCCCTCAGCATCACCCTGACCAGAAATAGAAATCAAAGAGGCGAATATCGCCGCAAGATCCACCCCATGGATTAGGACGCAGAAAAAACTACAAGATCGGCAAGTGCGCTGACTTTTTGATTAGGGGGCAATTTCGGCCCCTAAAAGTCTTACACTGATAAAAGCAGGCTTTATGCTTGCTTTTTTTCGGCCATAAGAATTTGAAGGATATTCGCTGGGCAGGAGTTAGGCAAATAGCCCAACTTTCCACCCGTGGAGGTCCTTTAGTTTCACATGCATGCGATCTGTCAGCAGAATTTTTGACAGATCGCAAGTGCCGGGTTTAGCCACATGTGCTTTGCATGCCTAAACTCGGAACTTGTGGGGGCCCCATGGGCGCGTGTGCACCTCGTACGCACCTGTAAAGAGCACAATTTCAGGCCCAATGTCTAAGCATCATCTAACATCATCTAATTAATGTCAGCTGTAGCTCAGTGGGTAGCACTCTCACCTCTGAGTCACAAGGTTGTGGGTTCAAGTCCCATTCCAGGTACTTCAGCACAAAAATCTCAGCTGACACGCCAGTACAATACTGCACTGTCAGAGGTGCTGTCTTTTGGATGAGATGTTAAAGTGAGGCCCTGCCTGTCCTCTCAGTTGGACGTAAAAGATCCCATGGCACTATTTCAAAGAAGAGCAGGGGAGTTAGCCCTGGTGTCTTGGCCAATATTTATCCTTCAATCAACGTAACAAAAACAGATAACCCCCTTGGTCATTATCATCATCATAGGCAGTCCCTCGGAATCAAGAAAGACTTGCTTCCACTCTTAAAATGAATCCTTAGGTGGCCTGAACAGTCCATTACAAGAGCCACAGTCCCTGTCACAGATGGGACAGATAGTCGTTGAGGGAAGGGGTGGGTGGGACTGGTTTGCCGCACGCTCTTTCCGCTGCCTGCGCTTGATCTCTGCATGCTCTCAGCGATGAGACTCGAGGTGCTCTGCGCCCTCCCGGATGCACTTCTTCCACTTAGGGCAGTCTTTGGCCAGGGACTCCCGGGTGTCAGTGGGGATGTTGCACTTTATCAGGGAGGCTTTGAGGTTGTCCTTGTAACATTTCTTCTGCCCACCTTTGGCACGTTTGCCATGAAGGAATTCCGAGTAGCGCACTTGCTTTGGGAGTCTCGTGTCTGGCATGCGGACAATGTGGCCTGCCCAGCGGAGCTGATCAAGTGTGGTCTGTGCTTCAATGCTGGGGATGTTGGCCTGGTCGAGGACGCTAATGTTGGTGCGTCTGTCCTCCCAGGGGATTTGCAGGATCTTGTGGAGACATCGTTGATGGTTTATCTCCGGCAACTTGAGGTGTCTACTGTACATGGTCCATGCCTCTGAGCCATACAGGAGGGCGGGTATTATTACAGCCCTGCAGACCATGAGCTTGGTGGCAGATTTGAGGGCCTTGTCTTCGAACATTCTTTTCCTCAGGTGGCCGAAGGCTGCACTGGCGCACTGGAGGCGATGTTAAATCTCGTTGTCAATGTCTGCTCTTGTTCATAACAGGCTCCTGAGGTATGGGAAGTGGTCCGTGTTGTCGCGCCGTGGATCTTGATGACTGGGGGGCAGTGCTGTGCGGCGGGGACAGGTTGGTGGAGGCCCTTTGTCTTATGGCTGTTTAGCGTAAGGCCCGTGTTTTCGTACGTTTCAGTAAATACATTGCCTATGACTTGGAGTTCAGTCTCTGTCTGTTCACAGACGCAGGCGTCGTCCACGTACTGTAGCTCGATGACAGATATTGGGGTGGTCTTGGACCTGGCCTGGAAGCGGCGAAGGTTGAACAGGTTCCCACTGGTTCTGTAGTTTATTTCCACTCCAGCGGGGAACTTGTTGACTGTGAGGTGGAGCATGGCAGCGAGGAAGATTGAGAAGAAGGTTGGGGCGATAACGCAGCCCTGCTTGACCCTGGTCCGGACGTGGATTGGTAAGGACCGTGGCCTGCATGTCGTCGTGGAGCAGGCGGAGGATGGTGACGAACCTTTGGAGGCATCTGAAACGGAGGAAGACGCTCCATAGATCCTCGCGGTTGACAGTGTCAAAGGCCTTTGTAAGGTCAAAGAAGGCCATGTACAAGGGTTGGTGCTGTTCCCTGCATTTTTCCTGCAGCTGTCGTGTTGTAAAAATCATGTCCATTGTGCCCCATCGGGGACGAAATCTGCACTGTGACTCCGGTAGGAGCTCCTCCGCCACAGGGAGACGATGTTGAGAAGGATCCTAGCGACAACTTTCCCTGTGGCTGATAGTAGGGAGATTCCTCTGTAGTTGCCGCAGTCGGACTTGTCCCCTTTTTTAGGTCATTATCATATTGCTGTTAGTGGGAGCTTGCTTGTGCACAAATTGGCTGCTGTCTTTCCTGAATTACAAGATTGACTACACTCCAAAAGTACTTAATTGGCTGTAAAGCACTTTGAGCACCGTGAAAGGCATGATATAAATCCAAGTCTTTCTTTCTTTTTCTTTTTAATATCAACTATAAATAAGCACTGCTTAAATAACTTTAAACACTGAAAACTGTCTTAATTAATTATGATACATCATGTTCACACATTACATTAAAATCAACTAAGTCAACATTAACTCATATTTCATACATGGTGCCTTAAATGATGTTATTCTTTACCAGTATACTACACTCTGATGTATTATGCCATCGCTCCACATTGTTACATTGTTTCATAGAAACATTCAGCCCCTCGAACCTGTTCCACCATTCAGTTCGATCATGGCTGATCTGTACCTCAACTTTATTTATCTGCCTTTGTTCCATATCCCTTAATACCTTTACGCAACAAAAATCAATCAATCTCAGTCTTGAAAATTTCAATTGACCCATCATCCACAGCGTTTTGGGGAAGTTCTGGATTTCTACTACCCATTGCGTGAAAAAATGCTTACTGGTTTTCCTCCTCAATGGCCTAGCTCGAATTTTAAGTTTACGTCCTCGTGTTCTGGAATCCCTATCGGAGGAAATAGATTTTCTGTATCTACCTATAGTATCCTATATAATTTTAAACACCACAATTAGATCAACTCTCAATCTCCGAAACTCAAGGGAATAGAAGCCATGTTTATGCAGCCAGTCCACATAATTTAACACTGTAAGCCCTGGTATCATTCTGATGAATCTGCGCTGTACCCCTTACAAGGCCAATATATCTTTCCTGTGCCCAAAACTGAACGCAGTTCTCCAGTTTGGGTCTGACCAAGGGTCTGTACATCTGAAGCATCACTTCATCACTTTTTTATTTCAACTCCCTTGAGATATAGGCCAATATCCCATTAGCCTTTTTGTACCTGTGCAATAGCTTTTAGTGAGTTGTATACATGGACACCCAAATCCCTTTGCTCCTCCACACCTTCTTATCTCCCACCATTAAGAAAATATTCCCATTTGTCTTTCTCAGTGGATGATCTCCCACCTCCCCACATTGAATTCCATCTGTCATATTTTTGCCCACTCACTTAGTCTGTCTATGTGCCTTTGTAACTTCCTGGTCCCATCCGTACAACTTACTGTGCCACCTAACTTAGTGTTTCCTATTTCTTTCTACATTGAATATTTGACAAGGTCTGATTAATTCTGTAATTAATTTAACTGATGATCAGTTTTAATATGCTTTCCAATACTGTCCTTTGCACTTGCTCTCCAACAGTATTTTCCTTTCCCCATTAGCACTTTTACATCATAAAGTGGCCCTGGGAAGGTAACGTTCTAATGGAGATCTGTGTCCTCCATTCGCTGCTTTCTCCTGGTTACTGTCCTTCCTGCTGTTACTCTAATTCAAAGCCAGAGGCTTCTGATAAGATAAAATAAAGGAATTCAGCATTGTGCTTTTAGGTTTAACTGGAGACCTGATAGCAGTTTGTGCAACCCACAAAGACATGTGGGTATCAGATGACATTACTGTCTTTGGAGGTAAAGATTGCCGCTGATGGTAGGTGCACCACGAGTCTGATATTGACAGCATTCCGTCAATGTGACATTACCTTCTAATCGGCCTTGTTGACAATCTCCCAGTCTGTTTATTTCCAATTCTTTTGGACCTCTTCCAAGATGGAGGACAACAGTATTTACCCACAATGCAGGGCCCATGTGCATTGGAGGCTTTGACTATGTAGAAATCAAACACTTTCACATCAAACAGCCGAGTGATGGCATGAAGCTATAGAACCACCTATAGGAAGGCGACGGCAGCGAAGAGTGACGTCATCAAGGTCCAGCTCAGTGATTGGAGCATGGGCAGATACAGCAGGAGCGGCGAGCGACTGTGGAGGGATGTGATTGGGACCCAGGAGAGGCGTGAGTTCGGGGCCAGGGGCAGCACGGGCCAGCCCACACTGTGATATGTATGCACACTAGGTCCATGCAGCAAACAGGTCTCCAGTCATCTTGGATAACCCTTGTCACTGGACCTAGACCTAGTTCTGTCAAGCCTGTGTGGTGGCTGGTGTGCAATGGCCACTCCACGTTAAAAAATCCACGCACAGGCATCTTCCACCCTTCAGAATGTAGTTCAAGACCTGGAATATTAGGTCCTTCATTGAAACACCAGTGAACTCATCCTTTTTTGGCATGGAAGCAAGTCATCCTCGTTTCGAGGGACTGCCTATGATGATGATGATAGAACCATAGAAATTTTAAGTATAGAAGGAGGCCATTCAGCGCATCCTGCCAATGTGATTCTATGCTAGAGCCATTCAAAACTAGTCCCACTGCACTGGTCTCTCCCCATAGCCCTGTATCTTCCTCTCCTTCAAATATTTTTCCAGTTTTCCCTTAAAAGATGCAATGGTCTCAGCCGCAACCACTTCCTGTGGCAAAACATTCTATGCTCCACCAGTACTCTGCATAAAGACATTTCTACTGCCTCTCTCCTTACTCTCTTACTGGCAATTTTGAATTGCTAACTCCTTGTCACTGACTGTCCAAAAGGAGAAAATAGTTTTTCCTTATTTAATCTATTAAAACCCTTCACAATTTAAAAAATTTTCATTGAATTTTCCTTTAGTCGTTTCTGCTCTAGTGGAAATAGATCTCAAGTCTCTCCTCATAACTGTAGTTTCCCATCTGGCATCATGCTCGTGACCCTATGCTGTAAGCTCTATATATCCTTTATATAATGGGGTGCCCAGAATTGCACACAGTACTCTGACTGTGACTCAAAGTCTTGCATAAATTCATCAATACTTCTTTAATCTTGTATTCTATGTCCTTATTTATGGTCTTGCCTGCTGTGCTCACAATTTCAGGGAATTGTGAATTCGAACCCCTAGCTCAGTATTTTTTCAAGGGCCTAGATTTTTGGCGACATTGCGACCGGGTTTTCGCCGCGATTTGACCCTCCATGGCAAAAACCTGATCGGCGGGATCCTCGGTGACCTCTTTGCAGCAGCGCTTTCATGTATCGCCAGGGAGAGGAGCGCCGACGTGAAACGACATACAACGAGGGAACCGTCGTACTCTCGGTTCCCTCAGGACTCGTATGCCACTCCTTACTCCTTACTCCTTCGAGCAGCAGTAAGTATAAAGATCTGCAAAAAGGTAAGTTAAAGTTTTACAGCGATTTAGTAGTTAAGTGTTTTTTGAATGTTTTGAGAATGTTTTTTTTTGCTTTTTGCAATTTCCCCCCCTGCCAAGGCCTCTCTTGCAGCGTTACCGACCTCGGACTAAAGTTGCCGAAACTTGCGGTTTGCGCTGCGAATCTTTGTGCAACACCAATTTTACCACTAAGTAAAGGCCGAAAATTAGGCCTGAAAACAGTAGCGCAGTGAAAACGGTAATTTAAATTACCGTTTTCACAAAAACCTGAAAATCTAGCCCATTGAATGCTTACTCCCATTCATTATTTTTTTCTCCCAAAATGTACTTCTTCACACTTTTCCATATTAAATTGCATCCAACACCTCTTAGTCCATTCCACTACCCTGCCTATATCCTCTTGTTGGCTTTTATAGTCTTCCTCGGTATTTGTAAATCCCCCTACTTTTGTTTCATCAGCAGATTTTGAGATTGTCTATGCCCAAGTCCAAATAATCTATAAATAATGAGAACAAAAGAGGACTCAGCGTTGGTCTCTGCCACACAACACCAGTTTGAACAACGGCCAGTTAGAATAACCCTTTGTTTTCTGACAGCTAGTTAGCTTTCTACCATGCTACTACTTTCCCTTTTATACCATAGACCTGCATTTTTGTGGCAAGCCTTCTGTGAGACATCTTATTGAACACCATCTGAAAATCCATATATTGCCTTTCCTTTAGCTATCCAATCAGCTACTCTATTAAAGTTGTCAAATATTAAAAAATCCTTCCTGGCTGTGCTTGATTAACCCATGCATATGTAAATGCTGACTCAAATAGTTCCAGCATATTCAAGGCCATACATGCTTTATAATCATAAAAACAAAATTCTATACATTACAGTAAAACAGTGAAGATTATAAAGAGAAAGATTTGCATTTATAAAGTGCCTTAACGTGCTTCTCAGAAACATTGTTCAGTCTTGAATAGAATGATTCATAGATATTCTGAATCTCCAGATCAGGTAGTGTCTTGATAATGTGGTACCAGAGGCCAAACAATGAGATTTTTTTTCCCTACTGTTTGCAGTATTGTCACAGCTAGTGGCAGAGCTAAGTTTTGCCAATGTGGGTGTTCAAACTCAGGATTTGGCCAACTGAGCTGGAAACTGGGGAATGCTGACATACCTAGTCCGAAGGCTGATAAGGAACAGCACAGACTTGAAGGTTGAACCTGGAGGCTGAAGATGAGTGACAGAGGTTCCTGGGAGCAAAATAGAGGTGGTCCTCCAAAACCACGATAGCCGACCACAAAATGTTTTAGGTGGTCATGACGCCCACTGGCCATAGCCCTTGTTTATTACATCACGTAGGAAGCAAAGGCAGCACAAACCAAACATAGTTTTGTTAATTTATGCTGAGACACCAGTCCACACACATGACGGTGCCTAGCTTTTGGATGTGGAATGTGTGGATCATTATACTTGATAGGGTTTCTTTATTTGTCCTGTGGAAGATCTGTACAATACTTACGATTCTGAATAGTCTTCTCTTGGTTTCTTTAACTGGAAAGGAAAGGGGGAAGGAACAATGTTGAATCCAAGTGAAAGGCACAGACAAAAGACATTGGCAACCAGATGATCGATTAAACTCAGATACAGGTGGGGAGTGACTTGATCCAAAACTACTACTGAATTTTAGGAAATATGGCACTGTCTTGCAAAATCTGTGACAGTTTATAGGTATGAAAAGATAATTTTTCTAAATGGAATGAACATTTTATTCTTTGGGTGGGGTGGATAGGGTAGAGATGAAGATACATTATAGGGAAATACAACTCATTATAATCTCATTGGCTGAAGCAGTGATGATGCACAAATGCCATACAACAGGCGATAACTATTATTTTATTCTCAAAGTGACTGTTTATTTTATTATTCTTGCCCTTGATTTAAAAGAAATATGAAACATAAATAAGTGGAGATGACTCACCATGACTACTAGTTGTACTGGAGCTATTTAAGTAGATCCAGTACTCACTTTTCATCAGCATTTGCCCTTGGCACCAGTTTTGGGGGAAACTGCTGATTCTCTAGTGGGCCAGTTTCAGTGAGAACATTTTGAACAAACATTAGTTCAAAAACCTTATCCTGAAAAATGCTGCTTCTGTAATTGAAATATCCAGATGACTGGAAGCTATGCTGAGTTAAAGGCTGGCAGTTGGCAGAGAAACCTAAGAACCATGGTTGGGTGTGTCATGCGTATGTGGGTAGCTACTGAGCCGCCTTTTCCATTCAATTATTCAAGTAAAGAAAGCTCATTGTTGTAATAAATTGTGAATTATGACAATCCTTGGTGCCCCAATCACTTTTTTGAAAACATGTTAGTGAACTTCCAAAATGTCAGCTTAGCTCATTCCTGCCTCAGAGTCAGGCAACTGTAAGTGATAATCCAGGTCTTGAGCACATAATCAAAGATGAGAGACAGAGAGTACTGCACCATCAGAGGTGATGTCCTTTGGATGAAATAATTAATCTGAAGTGGCTCATCACCACCTTCTCAAGGGCAACTAGGGATGGGCAGCAAATGTCGGCATTTTTAGTGACGTCCATATCCCAAGAAGGATTTATAAAAAATAGGTGGTTGGTGGTATTTTCAAAGGTGAGTAGAAGGTTCTCTCGTTGTCTTGGTTAATGTTTCCCTCTCAGCCAATAATACCAAAAACAGATTCATTGGTATTTGACTTCATTGCTTGTAGAATCCTGCCGAGTTTCACTACCTAACAATAGTCACAATAATTAATTGTACATAAAACATGTTTAAATATTTAGATGAGAGACATAATAGGGCAATTTAAAAATACAAACCTCTCTTTTTATCTTTATTACCCACTTAACAATGTTTTAGGCTAGATGGACCAGTTGGTCGTTTCCTGCCTGTCATATGGTTTAGATTTTATTTAAGATTATGGGAACACCCATGTTTTAAGCATTTTGTTTCCCCTGCACAGTTTCCAAGATAACATTCTCAATTCACAAAGTAATTAATTAGCAGCTTGGCCATTCAGACTCTTCTCAAGTGTTTGCAGTTTTTTTATGCTGCAGATTTTTTATAATTACTTTCTTGCTATGAGTAAAGCTATTTGAGATTTCTGTAGTAGTTATGCAAACCACTGATTATCAGAAAAATAATAATAGCCAAGCAGTTTTCACCCTAGACTAAACAACCGCCAACAGAAATGAGGAATTATCAGACTATGAAATCATGATGACTCAAGATAAATCCCCTTTAACGGGAACCTTAATGTTAGAAACTTTATTGGGTGACACACATGGTTGTAGTTGAAGTCATATTTGCTCCATTCTGCCTTCCCTTTTATGGTGATAATTAGACATGTGCTAATGGCAAGTGCAAACAAGTCTTTTGTCTTTTAACCGTGTATACTGGAAATGCCTGGGCTTTGATAGTTACAGGGAGGCGATGGGGGAGCGGGGGCGTGTGTTTGTTGAGGGAAAAACCCACAAATGGCAGGAACATGGTGGTCCTGCTGAATCTTACTCCATTTCCCACCTCACAGTCGGCCAGATTTGGGTCCATGGGAATAGGAGACATTTGGGGCTTGGAGCGCGGCAGCGAGGAAGGAGGGAAAGAACGTACCTGCTGGATCTGGCAGCTCCTGGCTTTCTTTAGCTACCTGGTTTCCCAAGTCCTGGAAAACCCGGTCCACAGCCGTTAAATATCAATGGCTCCCAAAAGCTGAGGAACCGAACGTCATTTAAATATTATAATCACTGACCCACCTCTCCAGAGTGGGTTACTCGGTCACCCCTCAAACATGCCGTGGTTAAACTGGAAGTAGGTACATTTGTGGCTGGGGTCAGGTTTCACATATTTACCGTTTTGGCAGCACGGGCCAGTCCACACTGCGATATATGTGCGCACTAGGTCCGTGCAGCAGAGCTGGTCTCCAGTCGTCTAGGGGGACTGGAGACCAGCTTGCCACTGGACCAAGACCTAGCTCTGTCAAGCCCGTGTGGTGGCTGGGGTGCAACGGCCACCACACGTTTAAAAAATCCATGCACAGGCATCTTCCACCCTTGAGGATGTAGTTCGGGACCTGGAATATCACTGAAACACCTATGAACTCATCCCTTTTTGGCATGGAAGCAAGTCATCCTTGTTTCGAGGGACTGCCAATGATGATGATGATGATTTATCGTTTTACTGTCGGTGCACTCCCCATCCCGATCTCTGTTGGAGCCCCATTCTGACAAGTGAAGGCAAGGTGCTTGTCCTGAGGAAGGGAGAATTGCATGGTGAGTCAACTTGAAATGCTCGTGTGCACAGCACAGAGCAGGACTAACAGGACCCAGCAGCAGCTCATATTTCTTCTCAATGTGAGGTGTGCATGCAGTGCGGGGGCAGGGGATTTACAAGTAGAAGTAAATGCAAAGGGGAACAAAAACAAAGATTAAAATGAGAGAATCGTGAATTATTTATAAATTTGGGCTATTTTTGTGAGGCAATTCAGGTATCATGAGAAAAAACCATTAAAAAAAACACTTAAAACTCTGAAATTACACATTTAAAAATTAACAAACCTGCTGTGACGCAATAAATTGTACAAGCCAGATTATGACAGCGCACTTTTCCTCAACATTGTGTACATGCTCAATTAGCCTTTTTATGCCTCCAATGATTCCACGAATAAATGCTCACACAACTTGGATATTTCCAGCATCCGCAGTATTTTGCTTTTGTATATTGGATATCTGCAGGATGCGTGACAGTGTATTGTCAAGTTGAGATAGTTGCTGAGCTCGTGACTCATTATAACACATACATTCATGAGGTGCCAAATTCTTTAAAGGGGCTCTATTTTCATGAACAAGAGTTTAGCAAATGTTATTTATTTATAAGCAGTTTAGTGATACAAATCATGTTGAAGCACATCATCATATAACTGCCCTTTAATGTCATTGTGACAAATATGACCTTCTGGCTTTTTACCTTCCCTAATCAACAACAACAACAACTTGTATTTATATAGCGCCTTTAACGCAGTCAAACATCCTAAGGCGCTTCACAGGAATGTTATAAGACAAAATAAATAAATTTGACACCGAGCCACATAAGAAGAAATTAGGGCAGATGACCAAAAGCTTAGTCAAAGAGGTAGGTTTTAAGGAGTGTCTTAAAGGAGGAATGGAAGGTAGAGAGGCAGAGAGGTTTAGGGAGTGAGTTCTAGAGCTTGGGGCCTAGGCAGCTGAAAGCATGGCCACCAATGGTTGAACAGTTAAAATCAGGGATGCTCAAGAGGGCAGAATTTGAGGAGTGCAGACATCTTGGAGGGTTGTGAGGCTGAAAGAGATTACAGAAATAGGGAGGGGCAAGGCCATGGAGGGATTTGTAAACAAGGATGAGAATTTTGAAATTGACATGTTGCTTAACTGGGAGCCAATGTAGGTCAGCGAGCACAGGGGTGATGTGTGAGCGGAACTTGGTGCGAGTTTGGACACGGGCTGCCGAGTTTTGGATGACCGGAAGTTTACATAGGGTAGAATGTGGGAGGCCAGCCAGGAATGCGTTGGAGTAGTCAAGTCTAGAGGTAGGAAAGGCGTGGGTGAGTGATTTAGCAGCAGATGAGCTGAGGCAGGGGCGGAGATGGGCGATGTTACGGAGGTGGAAGTAGGTGGTTTTAGTTATACAGTACCGTGGATTTGTGGCCGGAATCTCATTTCAGAGTCAAATATGACACCTAGGTTGCGAACAATCTGGTTCAGCCTCAGACAGATGCTAGGGAGAGGGTTGGAGTCCCTCAAAAAATATTTGCCTGAGAATTTTTTCATGAAGATAATATCCCTTTAACAATTTGAGTGGATTTAAAAAGAACATGAAGAAACACGTCTGAAATAAGCCCCAGGCTTGTAGTGCAACTTTCCTGCACATTGTATCACATTGTATCCTTATGGCATCTCAAAAGCACATTTTCAGGATCAGTGCAGAGAAAACTATTTAGTGGAAGAACACTGCCGATACCAGTGTGCGAGGGCAGGCGGGCTCCCCCAAAACTCGACGGATTCCTCCGGATTCTCACAGAAACAAGGGGCAAGGGGGCGGCGAGAATACAGCACTAGGCAACCATTTGCGGGATCACTCTGCTGGTTTCCCATATGGCCTATCTGCCCCTGCCAGCATGTGCATGGAGTCATAGTCCCTGCTCACACTACAGTGGAAAGGCAGTGGTGGACCTTTGCCCTTGCCCATTGAAACGCTTGGACAGACTGTGATATGTTGACCTTCTATGCCACCAGTGCAATGTTACTGATGAAAAAGAGCTAAAAGTCCCATCAGCTCTTTTCAACCTCTAGAAAATAAGACAGACAGATCGCGCCCAAAAACCGATGGTGCAGGAGGCGGGGCGGACGCTGCACGGGCCTGTTCACGTGGTCACAGCGACCACGTTAAATTGGTGCTGGCAGCTCAATATCATGAGCCAAATATGACACCTATATGACACTTGCGCTATTGATTGGCTTTGCGCCTGTTTGTGGGATGGTGCGGTGGGGGGGGGGAGGGGCGGGGGGGTGGTGGTGCTGGGGGGGGGGGAGGTGGAGGGGTGGGGAGGTGGGTAAATCGGGCTTTCCTGACGCCACTTAAGACAGCCAGCACTTCTTAAAGGGGCGGTGCACTTCGATTGCAGACAGCAGGGAAACCTTGTAAGGAGATAAATGGCTGCAAGAAGTCCAGTGAAGAGCATCCAGCTCCTCTAATGCAGTGCTGGAGGTCTCGGTCCGAGCAGTGGATAGGAGGGGGCGATCCTGGGGGTGAAATTGGATAGGGTCAGCCTGCTGGTACTAACTGAATGCAGAGAACAACTTCTGTGCCAGAACGGGGAGGCCCGAGACACACTCAAAATTTACATGAGACAGCCAACATGCCGGTCAAACGGATTCACATTTTGGGTCATTGCATCTCCGGCAATGGTCCTCAGGTAGCTTCTGGGTGAGGGGAGGATGATCATGAAGAGACTAACCGGCAATGGTCTTCAGGTATTTATTTTAAAAACTTACCTTTTTGGTGGCGGTCTCCAGTGGTCCCTTTAAGTTGGATCGCTGTAGACATGGTTATACTGAATGCAGCAGGCCCGATGTCGGCAGCATTCAAGGTAACCCAATTTCAGAAACAGGTCCTGAAAGAGGCATTAGGCTCTCTATTTGCATATGCAAAGGGGGTGACACTTCTTTCAGGCACAGGCCTTGGACACGTATAATTCAGCCTTTACCAATATGTTGGGCATGTCTTGGCTGCTCCGATTCTCTCTTGTCTTCTTGGCTGCTCCCCTTCATCCTCCAGCCCTAAATGCTATCTCTTTCTCTTCGACAGTCCCCCAGAGTCGAGCATGACTTGGCAGATCGGAGGTGCGAGTCCGGGGTGCGCGGTGAGGCCTATAAAGGCCCAGCGGCTGCGAGAGGTGGCGGCAGATTGGAGGCGGGAGCTCGAGGTGTGTGGAGAGGCCTATAAAGGCCCAGCGGCTGCGAGAGGCGGTGGCAGATCAGAGGCGGGAGTCTGGGGTGCGTGTTGAGGCCTATAAAGGCCCAGCGGCTGCGAGAGGTGGTGGCAGATCGGAGGCAGGAGCTCGAGGTGCTTGGAGAGGCCTATAAAGGCCCAGCGGCTGCGAGAGGCAGTGGCAGATCAGAGGCGGAGTCCGGGGTGCGTGGAGAGGCCTATAAAGGCCCAGCTGCTGCGAGAGGCGGTGGCAGATCGGAGGCGGGAGCTCGAGGTGCATGTTGAGGCCTATGAAGGCCCAGCGGCTGCAAGAGGTGGCGGCAGATTGGAGGCGGGAGTCCGGGGTGCGTGGTGAGGCCTATAAAGGCCCGGCGGCTGCGAGAGGTGGCGGCAGATCGGAGACGCGAGTCCGGGGTGCGTGGTAAGACCTATAAAGGCCTAGCTTGTGCAGCTCCAGCCGGGAGAAAAAGCAAAAAAGAAGTAGAAAGAAATCAAAAGGTGACGTCACAGCCAAAGGGGGAAGTGATTGGCTGGTGATTGGTGAGTAGCTTTTCTTTTTCTTTTTTATATCAGTAAGTAACCTGTTGACAGTGTTGTCACCAAATTAAGCGTATCTAAGGGTTAATCATGGCAGGAGAACTCGGTCACGTGATATGCTCCTCCTGTACCATGTGGGAACTCAGGGACACTTCCGGTGTCCCTGACGACTACGTGTGTGGGAAGTGTATCCGCCTCCAGCTCCTGACAGTCCACGTTGCGGAATTGGAGCTGAGGGTGGATTTACTCTGGAGCATCCACGATGCTGAGAATGACATGAGTAGCACGTGTAGTGAGTTGGTCTTACCGCAGGTGAAGGGTCCACAGCCAGCTAGGGAATGGAAGACCAACAGGAAGAGCAGTGCAAGGAAGGTAGTGTAGGGGTCCCCTGCGGTCATCCCCCTGCAAAACAGATACACTGCTTTGAGTACTGTTGAGGGGGATGACTCATCAGGGGAGGGCAGCAACAGCCAAGTTCATGGCACCATGGCTGGCTCTATTGAACAGGAGGGCAGGAAAAAGAGTGGGAGAGCGATAGTGATAGGGGATTCAATTGTAAGGGGAACAGATAGGCGTTTCTGCGGCCGCAACCGAGACTCCAGGATGGTATGTTGCCTCCCTGGTGCAAGGGTCAAGTATGTCTCGGAGTGGGTGCAGGACATTCTGAAAAGGGAGGGTGAACAGCCAGTTGTCGTGGTGCACATTGGTACCAACGACATAGGTAAAAAAAAGGGATGAGGTCCTACGAGACAAATTTAAGGAGCTGGGAGCTAAATTAAAAAGTAGGACCTCAAAAGTAGTAATCTCGGGCCACGTGCTAGTCAGAGTAGGAATCGCAGGATAGTGCAGATGAATACATAGCTTGAGCAGTGGTGCAGCAGGGAGGGATTCAAATTCCTGGGGCATTGGAACCGCTTCTGGGGGAGGTGGGACCAGTACAAACCAGACAGTCTGCACCTGGGCAGGACCGGAACCAATGTCCTAGGGGGAGTGTTTGCTAGTGCTGTTGGGGAGGAGTTAAACTAATATGTCAGGGGGATGGGAACCAATGCAGGGAGACAGAGGGAAACAAAATGGAGACAGAAGCAAAAGACAGAAAGGAGATGAGTAAAAGTGGAGGGCAGAGAAACCCAAGGCAAAAAACAAAAAGGGCCAATGTACAGCAAAATTCTAAAGGGTCAAAGTGTAATAAAAAGGCAAGCCTGAAAGCTCGGTGCCTCAATGCGAGGAGTATTCGGAACCCAGGAGAAGGCTCTGAGCTAGTTAGAGTGGGTGAGAGCTCAGATGAACAGGACCCCAAGAAAGAATGCAAAAGGCAGGAGGCAACAGAGCAGAGTAGCACTGGGGTAAGTGTAAACCACAAGGTGATAGGAAGGGACAATATGGATGAATATAAAGGGGTTGCAGGATGGGTCAAAATGAAAAATCATGGTTTAAAAGCTAGTATTAAAATACTTTACCTAAACGCACGCAGCATTCGAAATAAAGTAAATGAGTTGACGGCACAAATCATTAAAATTGGTATGATTTGGTGGCCATTACAGAAATGTGGTTGCAGGGTGGCCAAGACTGGGAATTAAACTTGCAGGGGTATCTGACAATTCGGAAGGATAGACAAGAAGGGAAAGGAGGTGGGGTAGCTCTGTCAATAAAGGATGATATCAGGGCAGTTGTGAGAGATGATATTGGCTCTAATGAACAAAATGTTGAATCATTGTGGGTGGAGATTAGAGATCGTAAGGGGAAAAAGTCACTGGTGGGCGTAGTTTATAGGCCCCCAAATAATAACTTCACGGTGGGGGGGACAATAATCAAGGGAATAATAGAGGCATGTGAAAAAGGAATGAGTGATCACAGTATGGTTGAATTTGTAATACAGATTGAGGGTGAGGAAGTAGTGTCTCAAATGAGCATACTATGCTTAAACAAAAGGGACTACAGTGGAATGAGGGCAGAGTTAGCTACAGTAGACTGGGAACACAGACTAAACGGTGGCACAATTGAGGAACAGTGGAGGACTTTTAAGGAGCTCTTTCATAGTGCTCAACAAAAATATATTCCAGTGAAAAAGAAGGGCGGTAAGAAAAGGGATAACCAGCCGTGGATAACCAAGGAAATAAAGGAGAGTATCAAATTAAAAACCGATGCGTATAAGGTGGCAAGGTTAGTGGGATACTAGAAGATTGGGAAAATTTTAAACAACAGCAAAGAATGACTAAGAAAGCAATAAAGAAAGGAAAGATAGATTACGAAAGTAAACTTGCGCAAAACATAAAAACAGATAGTAAAAGCTTTTACCGATATATAAAATGGAAAAGAGTGACTAAAGTAAATGTTGGTCCTTTAGAAGATGAGAAGGGGTATTTAGTAATGGGAAATGTGGAAATGGCTGAGACCTTAAACAATTATTTTGCTTCGGTCTTCACAGTGGAAGACATAAAAACCATGCCAAAAATTGCTGGTCACGGGAATGTGGGAAGGGAGGACCTTGAGACAATCACTATCACTAGGGAGGTAGTGCTGGACAGGCTAATGGGACTCAAGGTAGACAAGTCCCCTGGTCCTCATGAAATGCATCCCAGGGTATTAAAAGAGATGGCGGAAGTTATAGCAGATGCATTCGTTATAATCTACCAAAATTCTCTGGACTCTGGGGAGGTACCAGTGGATTGGAAAGCAGCTAATGTAACGCCTCTGTTTAAAAAAGGGGGCAGACAAAAGGCAGGTAACTATAGGCCGGTTAGTTTAACATCTGTAGTGGGGAAAATGCTTGAAGCTATTATAAAGGAAGAAATAGCGGGACATCTAGATAGGAATAGTGCAATCAAGCAGACGCAACATGGATTCATGAAGGGGAAATCATGTTTAACTAATTTACTGGAATTATTTAAGGATATAACAAGCATGGTGGATAGAGGTGTACCGATGGATGTGGTGTATTTAGATTTCCAAAAGGTATTCGATAAGGTGCCACACAAAAGGTTACTGCAGAAGATAAAGGTACGCGGAGTCAGAGGAAATGTATTAGCATGGATCAAGAATTGACTGGCAAACAGAAAGCAGAGAGTCGGGATAAATGGGTCCTTTGCAGGTTGGAAATCGGTGGTTAGTGGTGTGCCGCAGGGATCGGTGCTGGGACCACAACTGTTTACAATATACATAGATGACCTGGAAGAGGGGACAGAGTGTAGTATAACAAAATTTGAAGATGACACAAAGATTAGTGGGAAAGCGGGTTGTGTAGAGGACACAGAGAGGCTGCAAAGAGATTTAGATAGGTTAAGCGAATGGGCTAAGGTTTGGCAGATGGAATACAATGTCGGAAAATGTGAGGTCATCCACCTTGGAAAAAAAAACAGTGAAAGGGAATATTATTTGAATGGGGAGAAATTACAACATGCTGCGGTGCAGAGGGACCTGGGGGTCCTTGTGCATGAATCTCAAAAAGTTAGTTTGCAGGTGCAGCAGGTAATCAGGAAGGCGAATGGAATGTTGGCCTTTATTGCGAGAGGGATGGAGTACAAAAGCAGGGAGGTCCTTCTGCAACTGTATAGGGTATTGGTGAGGCCGCACCTGGAGTACTGCGTGCAGTTTTGGTCACCTTACTTAAGGAAGTATATACTAGCTTTGGAGGGGGTACAGAGATGATTCACTAGGCTGATTCTAGAGATGAGGGGGTTACCTTATGATGATAGATTGAGTAGACTGGGTCTTTACGCGTTGGAGTTCAGAAGGATGAGGGGTGATCTTATAGAAACATTTAAAATAATGAAAGGGATAGACAAGATAGAGGCGGAGAGGTTGTTTCCACTGGTCGGGGAGACTAGAACTAGGGGGCACAGCCTCAAAATACGGGGGAGCCAATTTAAAACCGAGTTGAGAAGGAATTTCTTCTCCCAGAGGGTTGTGAATCTGTGGAATTCTCTGCCTAAGGAAGCAGTTGAGGCTAGCTCATTGAATGTATTCAAATCACAAATCGATAGATTTTTAACCAATAAGGGAATTAAGGGTTATGGGGAGCGGGTGGGTAAGTGGAGCTGAGTCCACGGCCAGATCAGCCATGATCTTGTTGAATGGCGGAGCAGGCTCGAGGGGCTAGATGGCCTTCTCCTGTTCCTAATTCTTATGTTCTTATGTTATTATAAGAGGCGAGGACCCAGGGGCAGCACAAGCCAGCCCACACTGCGATATGTGTGCGCACTAGGTCCGTGCAGCGGAGCTGGTCTCCAGTTGTCTTGGGTAATCTTTGCCACTGGACTAAGACCTAGCTCTGTCAAGCCCGTGTGGTGGCTGGTGTGCAACGGCCACCACACATTAAAAAAATCCATGCACAGGCATCTTCCACCCTTCAACATGTAGTTTGAGATCTGGAATATTAGGTCCTTCATTGAAACACCTGTGAACTCCTCCCTTTTTGGCATGGAAGCAAGTCATCCTCGATACGAGGGACTGCCTATGATGATGATGAGGGCTTCCACACTAATATGAGTTTTAAATGGGTTTGTCCATGAGGGTCCTGATGTTCCAGGTCCCGAACTTCATTTTAGAGGGTGAAAGATGCCTGTGCGTGAATTCTTTTAACTTGGGGTGGCCATTGCACACTGGCTACCACACGGGCTTGACAGAGCAAGGTCTTGTTCCAGTGGCAAGGGGAACCCAAGACTATTGGAGACCAGGCTCTGCTGTATGGGAAAAGCAGACCAACGAGATCAGGCCTTCAATTAAACCATTTTAGGTGCCCATTTTACACTTGTAAAACAGGCGTGGAGCCAACAAAGATGTAAACCTAAGTTTAAAAAAAGGTTACAGATATGCATAGCTTATTCCTTTCTGATTTGTTTTGGATTATGAGTCAGGTTTCTTTGTTCTCTGAGCTCTTTCACCAGAATGAACTGCTGCTGAGGTTATTGTTGGTCTCCTAACAAGTTTCAACCAGTTGGGAATGTTTGACTGCCAATCTCTCATTAATTTAACTCTGCTCTTTCCTACAAAGCTGAGTGCCAAAAACTGCATGAATTCTTATGTGGAATAAAATGCGTGTGATGTGACAAAAATAATTGAATATGAAGAATAGACCTTTCTGTACCTAAGGACTTCTGTAAAAAAAATGTGAAGCCAAACATCAGTAGAATTTTTAAAAATTACCAAAAGAATTTACCATCTCCTTTTGCTTTGTACAATCATACATTTTATCATCTGATCACCTGTCTCCCACCCTATCACAGACCTTCCCTCTGGTTCTTTCCTCCCCTCCCCTCTTTCCCTGCCTCTGCACTCTTACATCTCTAACCTTTTCCAGTTCTGACAAAAGATCATTGACCTGAAAACATTGGCCGGAATCTTCGCAGCCCTGCGAGTGTGGGTTTGGAGGCGGGACTGCTGTCAAAATGGCCCTGATTGACAGCGGGTCAGGATCCTGCTCTGAACCTGCCTCTGTGAGAGCTTCTCAGCGTGCAGATAGCAAACCCGACAGCAAGTGGCGAGACAGGTAATTAACATCATTAAAAGGTACTTAAATGCTATTTAAAAGGCTTAAAAGCAGGCACTTACAATTTTACCAACCTTTGAGGGGTTTGCCGTCGCTCAGGTTTCACGCCAGGTAAGTGGAGTGGGGTTCTCAGTGACTCTCTATTGCTTTGGCTAGTTTACAGATGCAGAAGGGAATAAGAGCTACCATTTCACAGCTGTTCACTTTCCAATGTCAGAAGCTGAAGCCTTCATGATTTGGAAGAGACTTTTGAGCTGTATGCACTTTGGAAGCGTTTGCAGTGTACTCTCTACTCACTGTCACTTCCTTGGAGCAACCTCTCTCACCATTGACAGGGCACTTCTGTCACCTCAACCTCACCTGCCATCTATTCCAGCAGCATCGGTTAACTTGAAAAAATCTCACCTTGCTCCTTAGAATCCCACCACAATCAGCCGCAACACCAACATCATTAAACACACCAGCATCACTACCAACAACACCAACCTTCTCCGCAATCACCAGATGCTGCACAGGACACAGGGCCACATGACCACATTGCTGCCTGGGACACCAGGGATGGCCTTACCATGGTCACATTTACTTCACTTCATGCAGTACACCATGACTGCCACATCGTGTGCAAAGTTGGCTCCAGCCCACACCAACTCCATTAAGTATCCCAGCAATGTCCAACCCATTCCTTTCACACTCATCACCATTGTTTGGGGTACTCTTCTGTATCACCATTCATTTCAACCCACTAAGCCATTTCCAAAGGTGCACACAGATCTGTCCAAGAACACAAAGTCCTGAAAATAAAGATTTCAATGTTTGACAACACATCAACATTAAGCATACATGAACATTGGCTAAAGGACCCAAGTGCCCACCCTTGTGTGTTGTTAGTTGGTATGATTGGACAAGGATGAGGGTAAGTGTGAGGGGTAGCTAGTGAAATGGGGAACTGATAATGTAGATAGACAGAGAGAGAGAGGGATGGTTGGAGTTGCAAGGTAAGTTGGTGTGAGTAAGGATGTGCAGGGATAGATTAGGGAAGGCAGAGTTATGGGAATGTGATGAGTGGCCCAGCAGGATGAGGTTGAGTAACATTTTGTGATCTACTGAGATCATTGAAAGGTTTACGCCACTGCAGCCAGCTCCTTCAGACGACATCCCTGCTTGTGCCCTCCTGTGCAATGTGCAACCAGGCTGTGTTGGTCTCCTGGAGAGGTCTCTTCCATCCATTGGAATGGAAGAGAACCTTCCTGCGTACTGTGACTCCCTCCAGAAGCATCTGGAGGAAGTCATGGGAGAGCTTGGGTGCAGCCATGCACCTTTGTGCAGTGCTTGTCAGTGTTTGCAGTCGCTCAATGCTGCAAAAGACGGAGATAAACTGTCAAAAAAAAGTTGAGCATGGTCCCTTTAAGGAAACTGGCTGATGACGCGTCATCAGATGACGTCATCAGACCCGCTTCCAGTTAATTTGGATACTAAGGGAACCAAGGGATATGGGGATAGTGCGGGAAGGTGGAGTTGAGGTAGATCAGCCATGATCTTATTGAATGGCGGAGCAGGCTCGAAGGGCCAAATGGCCTACTCCTGCTTCTATTTCGTATGTTCTTATGTTCTTATATTATACTTAAGTGCATTGGATCGCCTGGGGGAAGCATGATGAGGAAAATTGGGTCGGGAGGATCATGTGCTGTACCCAAGCTCACCCATTGATTTAAATAGACAGGAAATTAGGCAGACTCTGTTACCAGTGTGTGATCCTCACCACCCAATTTTTTCCATGTCCTGTGCCCAGGTAATCTAATATACCCAAGCGCAATAACCAGAAAATCTTCCCTAATCCTGTTGAACCTATACAAATTCCAATATTCTGAACAAGTGTGTGAACCTGTTAGTGATTTTCATTGCTCGGGACAAAGGAAAGAATACAAGTCAATTCTGAATGCAGTCATGTTAGGAATTTGTCATTCCCTATTCTAATGGTGGGTAAGTGTTATGCTTTGAGTGGTCTCAAGATTCTTTTCTCATGCCCAATGGAAAGGTCTGCTTCCACAAACGAGCTTCATAGAAACATAGATACATAGAAAATAGATGCAGGAGTAGGCCATCCGGCCCCTCGAGCCTGCACCACCATTCACTAAGATCATGGCTGATCATTCCTTCAGTACCCCGTTCCTGCTTTCTCTCCATACCCCTTGATCCCTTTAGCCGCAAGGGCCATAGCTAACTCCGTCTTGAATATATTCAATGAACTGAATTGAAGCATGTTTTACTGCGCAAAGTAACTTGAGAGTCAATATGCCATGGTGAGCAATAGGACCCTTACACTGCTGATTAGATCACTAGAAATAGTGGGGGTGAAGATCGACAAACAGCTACCCATTCCTGAAACAAGCAGCCGGCAGTTGAAACTCAGGGATGGGCACCTTGGCATCCCCATTGACGCCCAAAATCCCAAGGCCTGTAAATGGTAAGCAGAATGACCACCTGTTTTTGTTGGGAGGCTGCTTAAATATACAAATTGGAGACACTCTGCCCAATTCTACCAGGTGGTGAGCAACCGAATCAGTGATCCTTAAAGGGACCAATGGTGGTTGCTCAAGAAAGGGCTCAGAAATATTTTTGTGAGGTCAGGAGGAGCGCATGCCCAACCTCCTTCTGCGATTGGCTCCCGTGCCTCAGCCCCTCCCACAACGGGCAAGCTGCACTGGGGCAATTTTTGGGTGCCGACAGCAAACCAGCAACATTCACATGAGGCCTAAAGCTGAAAATGGTTTGGACCAGCTGATGCCCCCATATCGGGTGGAAGTTGAAAATTACAGTGTCAGCAGTGGCTCAGTGGTAACACTCACACCTTTGAGCCAGGACATTGTGGGTTCAAGTCCCACTCCAGGGACTTGAAACCAAAATCTAGGCTGACACTCCAGTGCAGTGCTGAGGGAGTGCTGCACTATCAGATGTGCCATCTTTCGGGTGAGATGTTAAACCGAGGCCCTACCTGTTCTCTCAGGTGGACGTAAAAGATCCCATGGCACTATTTCGAAGAGCAGGGGAGTTATCCCTGATGTGCTGGCCTATACATATCCCTCAAACAACATAAACAAAAAAAACAGATTATCTGCTCATTATCACATTTGTGTTTGTGAGAGCTTGCTTGTGTGCAAGTTTGGCTGCTGTGTTTCCCACATTACAACAGTGACTACACTCCAAAAGTACTTCATTGGCTGCAAAGCGCTTTGAGACGTCCGGTGGTTATGAAAGGTGCTATATAAATCCAAGTCTTTCTTTCTCCTATATAAATGCAAGTCATTCTTTCTTTACCCCCAGTAACTCTGGACCTCCCTGATTGGCAGACAGCTTGTATATTTTAGGGTATAAACTATGAATCAGATTTATTAAGAAATAAAATTAGCTGACGCAAAAGTCAAATAACAGCAGAAAGATCAATTATAGTGGGTTTTTTAACTTATAAAATTGGTTTCAAAATATTAAAACAACTCAAAAATAAATAATTCTATTAAGTTGTGAGCACACATCTATGAGGGAAGCTTACACATGAAATTGGATATTCACAGGGTCTTTCCACTTGGTCTAACTCATAAACTGCTTAGCGAGGCAGATATTCATTTGATTATAAATCCTCATGCGGCCTGTTTCTCTTTTAAAGCAATAAGAGTCAACAAAGCTTTAACAGTTCTCTGCAATACTTTAAACTGCATCCTTGATAACATATTTTGATGAGAAAATAACAAACTTACTGATTCATCAATTTGTCTCCACTTGAGTGGCAGTATGGCAAAAAAGGAACTAATGAACTGGGAAAAGTGTGTGGCACATAAACCCAGATCAAACAGCTTCCAGCCTCAGAGCTGTCAATCAAAAATAGATTTCAAAGGTACCAGGATGGTGCTGTCCAAAGTCCGTTTTCTTCATTCATTCTCAGGACCAAGATGAATTGTGTGTCTGATAACCAGGGCCCCACTGTTGAGACAGGATTTTATTCATTCTCAGGACCAAGCCAAACAAACCTTACAGACACCACAGCTGCCAGCTCTATGATGGCTTGAGACAATAATACATGAAATAGATAACCAGGCAATATAAGACCCTTGACAATTCACATTAATTGCTTCCATTAGCTGGGTGAATTTTGAGTCTTTTCTCAAATACTGAACAGGGAAATAAAACTTCAGCTCTACCTGTTTTGCCTCCATCTACATATTTTCTGATACGTAATTAATGATGTACCACATCGTAGACTCAAGACTAAGGTCAAAGCATGTGGAGTCAGGGGACCAGTTGCAGTATTGATAGCAAACTGGCGACAAAGCAGAAAACGGAGAGTAGGGCTGAAGGGTAGCTACTCAGATTAGCAAAAGGTGGGAAGCAGTGTTCCACAAGGATCGGTGCTGGGGCCACTGTTGTTCACCAATTACATCAATGATTTGAACTCGGGAATTTGAAGTACAATTTCAAAATTTGCGGACAACACCAAATTGGGGGGTATAGACAACACTGAGGAAGACTGTGACACATTTCAAGAATACATTAGTAAACTTGCAGAATGGGCAGGTAATTGGCAAATGAATTTCAATATACAGTAGATAAGTGTAAGGTAGTGCATTTTGGTAGTAAAAATAAGGAGGCCACATGCTCCTTGGAAAAGAAAAATGGGGTAGAGGAGCTAAGGGATCTAAGGGTTCAGATATACAAATCACTATAACTAACAACAGAGGTTAATAAGGCCATAAAAAAGCAAGCACTGTGGTTCATTTCAAGAGGGATAGAATTGAAAATCAGAGAAGTATTTTAAAAATCTTGGTTAGACCACATAATGGCCCCAAATTTCCCCAGCCGCTTACAGCGGCGTATTTCGATTGGCGCACCGACTTCCTGGAGGAAAAAAGGCGGCAAAAATCTACCTGTGAATTTGGCCGCTCCCTCGTTGTCCAGATCGGCCGCAGCAGGGGGCGGGACTTGGGCCCAGCATGTTGTGTGCCGGCAGGGACACGCATGACTGCTTGAGCGTGCATGGGTGATTCAGTTTGTGCGTATGTGCAGTGTAACAGGAAGCTTGGCAATCGGCCAATTAAAGGGAGAGCGTCCTCAGAATAAGTGGTTATGGAACATATATAAAGGTGAAATCTGAATATTAATTTTTGTGTGGCTGAGGGAGTGGAAAAGAGTGCCGGACAGGTGTAAGAGAGGTGCAAGTGTGATCTTTGAACATTACCTGCGTCTGAGTCCACTGGACGAATGGCGCAAGAGTGTGCAAGACAAACCAAGAATTTCCTCCATGAGGAAGTGGAGAAATTAGTGATTGAAGAATTGAGGAGAAATGGCTGGAGCTGGATATCAGCAAGAGTGGTCCATCAAAGGTCTCCACCAAGGAAATGAGAAAAAGATGGAACCTCGTTGCAGTAGAATTCTCCGCTGGGGTCAACACCGCAAGATCTGGAAGACAGTTCAAGAAGAAATGGCAGGACATTGGTCAATTAGTGAGTGTCAGTAATATCTTCATCTTTAAATTGAATTGCAGTGGAAAATGTAAGCATTTGTATGTGTCCCACCTATCAGAAGCGCACCATGTCTGACAATTAATAATTTCATCTTTGCAGAATAAATTGGCCCACAAGAAGAGGGAGAGAACTAGAACAGGAGGAGGGCCGCCAAATCTGCACCAACTATCACCCTTGGAACAGAGGGTTGCTGCCTTGCTGACTCACACCGGCAGAAAAAGAATCAGCTCTGCACAAGCTGGACCCACATGTGAGGGTGAGGGTGAGTCATTAAAATACATAGTCGCCCTTCAAATCAACCTGCTGACTGGCCTGCTATGCGTGAGACTACTCATGCCACCCAACCTGCCCCCTCCTGTGCTGCTAACCATTTGACTGTTCTGCTGACTTTTGCAGAAGAAGACAACACTCCTCAAGATCCTGAGGATCCAGATGCATGCACTCCAGACCAAGGCGGGTGGGGGGAGGAGGGGTCCATGGAAATGTGTGCTCGGGAGAATACTGACCACGATATGGATCAGGACATATCACAGGGCATCACACTGCCAGAACCCATTAGCTCCTCGACAACCTTCCATGGATTCACACCTTCCGAGGTCACGGGTTCCAGTGGCGGACGGGAAATGCATCTTGGGACACCCAGTGCCCCACCATTCCAGCCTGCGCCTCGCACTGGAGGGATGCCACTAGGCAGACCCACGGTGAGGGGAAGGAGAAGCCAACCAGTCTCTCCTGAGAGGCAGCCCTCAGCAGAGGTTAATCAGTTTTTTTCATTGGGTGAGGAGACCAATGCCCTCACAAGATCACTTGTGGTGGCCATCAGTGGCAAGCATGATGAGATCGCGACACTATCGGGTGCAATCTCTATGCTAAGACGGTTAGTCAGGGCAGGCATTTCAGAGGGTGTGCAGATGATGGCAGATGCCATGAGGGAGCTGGCTTCTGCAATAAGGGCACAAAGGCCGGAGACTCAAATGCCACTCCTACTTCATTTCACGCACCAGCCACTGGTCAGACCCAAGCCAGGCCCCCAAACCGCCCCCCACCCCACCACCATTACCGACCTTATAAGGAAGTCCCTGAGATGTGGCTGAGAGATGGGTGCAGACTTTCTTTCCTGTTGTGGCTGTTGTTGTTGTTGTTGTTACAATAAAATATATTTTGCATCAAAACTGAGTCATCCTCCATTAGGACCACGCAACATTTAGGATCAACTGTAAAAAGTAAAAATCCCTCATCCCTACAGTCATGTGTGCCTGCCGCCCCTAGCCCTGGTGGGAGGGCTAGCTGGTGCTTTCTGCAGTCGGCAAGGTGGGACTGCTCTATTTTCTGTAGCTGATTTATCTTTCATTTATTTGTGATGATGTTGTGCAGCTGTTGTGCTGAAGGTGTTGTAATGTTGTGCTGATGTTGTGAAGGTCTTTAGAGCTTTGGAATCCTCAAACTCACCTTCCCACCGCCCCCCACCCCACCCACATCTCTGGCTACCTGCGCTGATTTCTTAAATGTAGGTAAGGTTTTTCTGTGCCTACAAAAGTGGCCACATACACTGGCCTAAGTTAGTTTGGAGTAACTTTCAGCTGGCCAAATTTGCTTCTGTGGCCAGAAGAGGTGTAAGTGGCTTGTCACGCCCCCTTTTGGAGAGAACAAACGAAACTAGAAAAAACCCTAACTAACTGACTTACATTGGAGCATGTTAAATGGGGAAATTTATGATTTTTAAGTTACTCCAAAAAAAGCTACATACTCCAAAAAAAAACAGGGCAACTCTTGGGGAAATTCAGATCCTTAGAGTACAGTGCACAGTTCTCGTCTCCATATTACAAAAAGGATATAGAGGAACTGGAAAAAATGCAAAAAAGATTACTAGGATGATACCAGAACAGAGAGGTTATATCTATAAGGAAAGACTGACAACTCAGTAAGAACAGTGTCCACTACTACGTTTGCCAACTGCAAAATCCCATATATTGAAACTGAATTATTTATCTGGTTTAGAGAGTCACAAGATAACTGGTGCGGCAAATAGAAAAACTCGGACTTGGTATAGTACAGGAGTATTTCTGATAGTGGGGTTAAAGCACATTGTTGAGGCTGAGAAAAGCGAGCTTTGTTGTGCATTTTCCACAGTACTAGATGCTGACACTACATGCCAAAATCAAAAAAAATATGTATTGATTTTTACTTGAATAAAACTAGTTGTTCTTTTAGTTGTATGTGTATTTTTGTTTGTCTGATGATAAAGCCCAAAGGAGATGCTGCTTTGAAATATCAGTTTCAAAGCAATAAATTATTTGTCAAATGTGTCAGATTCCACTAGCCACATAGCCTCTGTTTTTTGTTAAATAAGCATACATGTATTTGCCAGCATTCATATATAATCAAATCTCACAGTACTGGCTAAATGTAAAAAAAAAAGCAATTTTTGACACAATGTCAGAATACACTGACTCTGGCGTGAGAGAAGTGAGAAATTTTGAAATATTGGGTTTTTAAAAAATAATCAGCATCGAGCAACGTGATGGAAATAGGCTGTTTGTGTAGTAAGGAAGCCTCTTTTCTCCCAGGGGCTCTCACACCTTCAGATAAAATCTTTACGTTCTATAGAAAACTGAGAGATCTGGTAAATCTGGGAAGCTAGCGAAACACTGAGTTATCTCTAATTCTATCACAACACCAGAATAAAACTGCTCATGAGCACAGGGATTTGTTATTTATAATAACATACCTAGCCCAATATACCTGGTGCAACCAGGTCCCTCCCATTTTCTGGTGGGTTTCTCTCGTCTCCCGCCACAGTTACAAGCAAAACTCCCACAGATTTTCAAGCCATTGGGCTGGATTGTCGGCATGTTGCCGTCTCTGTTTTCGCCCCGGAGGAGCATTAATGCCAGGACATTTGTTGCCGGGTTTGCAGGGGCACGGAGCAGTACCGCCCGGAAGAGATGATCCATTGTGCAACGCCCCTGATTGTGACACTGGCTCGATATTTGGTTCGCACCCAATCCGTAGTGCCGCAACCTTGTGGGACCGCCTGTGAATGCTGCTGGTCCTTGCTGTACCGACTGCAGTGAGTGAAGTAATGTCAACCTGAGGTAAGCGTGATTGTGGTTTTTTTATTTTTGCGATTAATGTTGATGTGGTGGCAATAATGTATTGGGAATGCTTTTGGTGTTTTTGTTTTCCGAGTTTCTTTTCCACGGAAGCCTCTCTTAAGGGTCCCAAGGCCGGCTGTTTAGCTCGGCATTTTCAATTGCTCAGCCGGCTGGTGAATTTTGCGGCTGGAGATGCAAACCATTTCCCGCCGCAAAATTAACGCTCCGCCTGGATTAACGCGGCAACAAAGACGCGACCAAATTTCCACCAGAATGTGTTTTAAAATGTACATATTTTGGGATAAATGGAGAAGAAATTAGTCTGAGCCCATACTTGAACCCAGACTTGGTGCTGTGGAGCAGCGACACCTGAAGCAAGAAACCCAAGGTTGATGGAAATTGGTCTTCGGGCCTCATCTGAACAATGGAGGCGAGCTGCTGGTGCTGGCTGCCTCTCCACAGGCAGCTCACCTGACAGGAAATGTCAACTTCAGCTGCCTGCCCCATTGACAGCAAGCCTCAGGTAAGTCCCATGGGGGCTGGTGTGGAGCAGGCTACGGTGGGGGGGGGAGGGCAAGCGTGAATCCTATGAAGTCACAGGAGCATTCCTGCGTCTCCTGGCTCCATAGGAAGTTTTTTTTTAAAGGAAAATTACAAAAACATACCTTTTATTGGCGGCGGTGGGAGCCCAATGAAGAATCAGAGCTGGGCAGGCATGATATCTGTCCCGTTCATCGGTGGCCAATTTGTCAAAGGGGTCCTTTTTTAGGTGTGAGGCCACAAATTTACACATTGATGGGTATAGTGCCTGTTTTAGATGTCTATGCGGGAAGCGTAAAAATATGGGACTAGAAATTGCGTAGTGTCCCGTTTGGGTGATAACTTTTGCAGGAGGGCAAAAGTATCACCAGGGCACTATACAATTGAGACCTGAAGCGAACTTCCGGTTTAGCGCTCCAGGAGGGAAGTGGAGGGCTAGATCAAGCGCTACCACTTCCCTTGGAGTGCTAAATGGTGCAAGGGAGCGGTCGCGGCAGAGCGCTGCACAATGTCCTGTGTAGTGCTGCCAGATTCACAGGCTCCTTCCATCCCTTAAAGGAAAGGGCCACTGCTGAGGTCATTTCAAGGTAAGGCTGGGAATGGTCAGTGATGGCACCTGCAATCCACGAAGAGCAGCTCCAAACTCTCTAAGAGAATGCAGGACTGATTAATCACTGGATGAAAAAATTCAAAAACAGCACACTGGGTTGATAATAAAATTTGGCCTACCTGACTACCACTGCCTTTAATTACCGCCCCCCAATCGGCCGGCTGAGGTCACAACGCCTCCTGCAGCTACCATTGTTGATGCCTGGTGATGCTGCAGGAGGCGGAATTCAATTTAGGATCGGTGGCAATAACAGGGCACTGTGCACCGGATGACGTCTCAGGGGCGCCGGAGATCAAGGAGGTAAGATTTAGTGCCAGCATTAACCCGCCATGCAAGTTCGCAGGAGTCGGTAATTTCGCCGCGCCCAGTCGGTAAACCGTTAAATCCTCCCGGAGATGCGAACGGGAGGCACAAAGGAGGCCAATTTCTCCCCCATGGGCCCCACAATTTGACGGTGGGACTAGTACTTGTGCAAGCTTGTCCACTGCTAATGCATTGCATTTCGGGTGTAAAACAGGTGTCACGCATACCATTCCTACCCAATTTTTCTTTTCTTTCTTTTACTTTCTTGTGTTTTTAGTTATTTTGTTTCTAATCTCAAAAGCTGAGTTTCATTTTAACATTTAATGAAATCAAAGATAAAAAATTATATGGCAATTACATAGTACTACTCAGTACAACTGTTATTGTTTTTTTAACTGCATGAGATATAAATAAATTTAATTTTAGTATGCGCTGATTTAGATTGTTATTAGTTTATATGGAAAAATGCAGGAATATAGCACACAATACTAAAGGCAACATCGTGGCCTCAATTAAAACGTCAAATTAAATTTATATTTTAAGAGGTTTCTTCATGACTAAAGGGGATCATGTTTAGTTTAAATTTTGTTGAAGGTTGTTAGTGCTGGGGAATAAAATACTTTCCACTGTCACTTCTACATCAGATATAACACTGTAGGATGCAGAATAAATATTTCCATAACATAACCTTATTTGTGTTTTTCAGGAACTTTCTACCTTCCAGTTAGGCCAGGAACACTCTGCACCTATGCACCACTACAAACTAGATTATGTCCACCTACTCTATCGTTAAAGTGACACAACGCTCTCTCTGTTTCATTTCCATTACATATACATAGCAAAGTATCTATCACTAAAGCCACTAAGAAATATTGCCATATATTTGAGATTCTCTATCATAAATTTCAAAGGAAATAATGAGTGTGGGGGTGGGTGGAGAGGGGTGACGATTTGCTGACGTTTGCACATTTCTCTGAATTCATTCAACAATAGTATCCCAATAAATGGTTATCCTTACATTTAGAAGTCCGGTCTTTTTGGAGATATAGGGGCCGAATTTGCTCAAAATCTCCGGCTGTCCAAGTGCCGCCCAAAGTGCCGCCGATGATTGCCGAGATATCAGACAGTACTTTCAGCGGGGTTTTCATTTTTGAGGTCCCTTGAAGGTCAACACGCGTCAAATCAACGATGTATGCCGCCAATCTGGGCGGCAGCGGGCAGGAGGTCTCATTCTCAGTGGCAGAGACGCTTGCCACCCAAGTGCTGCCGCGGATGCAGTTGGGCCCATGGAGGGTCGAAGGCCTAAAAATAAAAATCAGCAAAATAACAAAAGAAACATCTGAGGACCTTCAGAGGACCCCATCCAGGTAAGTACCTGTAAATAAATAATTAAAAACATTTCACTTAACTTTTTTACAGGATCTTGACACTTACATCCAGGGGTATTCAACATTCAGGAAGGATAGAATAAAAAGAAAAGGAGGTGGGGTAGCATTGCTGGTTAAAGAGGAGATTAATGCAATAGTTCGGAAGGACATTAGCTTGGATGATGTGGAATCTATATGGGTAGAGCTGCAGAACACCAAAGGGCAAAAAACGTTAGTGGGAGTTGTGTACAGACCTCCAAACAGTAGTAGTGATGTTGGGGAGGGCATCAAACAGGAAATTAGGGGTGCATGCAATAAGGGTGCAGCAGTTATAATGGGTGACTTTAATATGCACATAGATTGGGCTAGCCAAACTGGAAGCAATACGGTGGAGGAGGATTTCTTGGAGTGCATAAGGGATGGTTTTCTAGACCAATATGTCGAGGAACCAACTAGGGGGGAGGCCATCTTAGACTGGGTGTTGTGTAATGAGAGAGGATTAATTAGCAATCTCGTTATGCGAGGCCCCTTGGGGAAGAGTGACCATAATATGATGGAATTCTGCATTAGGATGGAGAATGATACAGTTAATTCAGAGACCATGGTCCAGAACTTAAAGAAGGGTAACTTTGAAGGTATGAGGCGTGAATTGGCTAGGATAGATTGGCGAATGATACTTAAGGGGTTGACTGTGGATGGGCAATGGCAGACATTTAGAGACCGCATGGATGAACTACAACAATTGTACATTCCTGTCTGGCGTAAAAATAAAAAAGGGAAGGTGGCTCAACCGTGGCTATCAAGGGAAATCAGGGATAGTATTAAAGCCAAGGAAGTGGCATACAAATTGGCCAGAAATAGCAGCGAACCCGGAGACTGGGAGAAATTTAGAACTCAGCAAACGAGAACAAAGGGTTTGATTAGGGCAGGGAAAATGGAGTACGAGAAGAAGCTTGCAGGGAACATGAAGACGGATTGCAAAAGTTTCTATAGATATGTAAAGAGAAAAAGGTTAGTAAAGACAAACGTAGGTCCCCTGCAGTCAGAATCAGGGGAAGTCATAACGGGGAACAAAGAAATGGCAGACCAATTGAACAAGTACTTTGGTTCGGTATTCACTAAGGAGGACACTAACAACCTTCCGGATATAAAAGGGGTCAGAGGGTCAAGTAAGGAGGAGGAACTGAGGGAAATCCTTATTAGTCGGGAAATTGTGTTGGGGAAATTGATGGGATTGAAGGCCGATAAATCCCCAGGGCCTGATGGACTGCATCCCAGAGTACTTAAGGAGGTGGCCTTGGAAATAGCAGATGCATTGACAGTCATTTCCAACATTCCATTGACTCTGGATCAGTTCCTATCGAGTGGAGGGTAGACAATGTAACCCCACTTTCTAAAAAAGGAGGGAGAGAGAAAACAGGGAATTATAGACCGGTCAGCCTGACATCGGTAGTGGGTAAGATGATGGAATCAATTATTAAGGATGTCATAGCAGCGCATTTGGAAAGAGGTGACATGATAGGTCCAAGTCAGCATGGATTTGTGAAAGGGAAATCATGCTTGACAAATCTTCTGGAATTTTTTGAGGATGTTTCCAGTAGAGTGGACAAGGGAGAACCAGTTGATGTGGTATATTTGGACTTTCAGAAGGCTTTCGACAAGGTCCCACACAAGAGATTAATGTGCAAAGTTAAAGCACATGGGATTGGGGGTAGTGTGCTGACATGGATTGAGAACTTGTTGTCAGACAGGAAGCAAAGAGTAGGAGTAAATGGGTACTTTTCAGAATGGCAGGCGGTGACTAGTGGGGTACCGCAAGGTTCTGTGCTGGGGCCCCAGCTGTTTACACTGTACATTCATGATTTAGATGAGGGGATTAAATGTAGTATCTCCAAATTTGCGGATGACACTAAGTTGGGTGGCAGTGTGAGCTGCGAGGAGGATACTATGAGGCTGCAGAGCGACTTGGATAGGTGAGGTGAGTGGGCAAATGCATGGCAGATGAAGTATAATGTGGATAAATGTGAGGTTATCCACTTTGGTGGTAAAAACAGAGAGACAGACTATTATCTGAATGGTGACAGATTAGGAAAAGGGGAGGTGCAACGAGACCTAGGTGTAATGGTACATCAGTCATTGAAGGTTGGCATGCAGGTACAGCAGGTGGTTAAGAAAGCAAATGGCATGTTGGCCTTCATAGCGAGGGGATTTGAGTACAGGGGCAGGGAAGTGTTGCTGCAGTTGTACAGGGCCTTGGTGAGGCCACACCTGGAGTATTGTGTACAGTTTTGGTCTCCTAACCTGAGGAAGGACATTCTTGCTATTGAGGGAGTGCAGCGAAGGTTCACTAGACTGATTCCTAGGATGGCGGGACTGACCTATCTAGAAAGACTGGATCAACTGGGCTTGTATTCACTGAAGTTCAGAAGAATGAGAGGGGACCTCATAGAAACGTTTAAAATTCTGATGGGTTTAGACAGGTTAGATGCAGGAAGAATGTTCCCAATGTTGGGGAAGTCCAGAACCAGGGGTCACAGTCTAAGGATAAGGGATAAGCCTTTTAGGACCGAGATGAGGAGAAACTTCTTCACCCAGAGAGTGGTGAACCTGTGGAATTCTCTACCACAGAAAGTAGTTGAGGCCAATTCACTAAATATATTCAAAAAGGAGTTAGATGAAGTCCTTACTACTAGGGGGATCAAGAGGTATGGCGAGAAAGCAGGAATAGAGTACTGAAGTTGCATGTTCAGCCATGAACTCATTGAATGGCGGTGCAGGCTAGAAGGGCCGAATGGCCTACTCCTGCACCTATTTTATATGTTTCTATGTTTCTATGTTTACCGTTGAGGACAGAGCAGCCTCCATGCAGCGGTTTACCGCCGTCCTGTTGCCTACTCCAGCTGATTCCTGCCCACACCAATTTGGCATCTCGACAGGCGGGAGTCTACTTACGTGCATCGGCCATCCACTGACGTCGGCGGCGCTTCCCGGCGGCTCTGCCCTTCCACCCGCTCCTGACCACATCGAAAGTGGCACTGGGCGGTTCGAGCAGAGGAATGTCGGCGGCAAGTTGAACAATTTCGGCTCCATCGATATTCTTCCATACCTTATCCTCGTAATGCTATCTTCCTGTTCCTGAGAATTATCAAGTCTGATTCAGCTCCAGAGCACTTTGTCCTGACTTCAGTTATCTATACCCTTCACAGTAGGTTGAGGTTCTGCAGATGTGCCTTTTTCTATTGGTTTATGAAATGAATAACATGATGTTTGTTTCTTCCTACAGACCACTTGGTATTTCTACAATATACAGTCAAGGTATTGTGGCTTCTTGTTGCTCTATTTCATCTTTGAACATTCACAAGTGTTGGTCACCATCACTCATATTTGGTAACTCTCTGACCCTGTAACTGAAATTATAGCTTTTCATGTGCAGGAATTCCACTCCTGTTTCTTTGCCTGAAAGTTGGCTAAATTAGATCACTGAGGAATGAGATTTAAAGCCAATACTGGCAATATTGTTCTCAACAGTCTTCTGATTACAGTACTGTAGGACCATGGCTATTTGCCAGTAGTGCAGCATAGTATGTTAATGATGCCAACTGCTAGTCTCATGATTTCTTCAACAGTTCCTTTATGGTTTGCACCAATCTCTCTGCTTCCCCATTACTTTAATATACACATAGATTGGGCTAGCCAAACTGGAAGCAATACGGTGGAGGAGGATTTCCTGGAGTGCATAAGGGATGGTTTTCTAGACCAATATGTCAAGGAACCAACTAGGGGGGAGGCCATCTTAGACTGGGTGTTGTGTAATGAGAGAGGACTAATTAGCAATTTCATTGTGCGAGGCCCCTTGGGGAAGAGTGACCATAATATGATGGAATTCTGCATTAGGATGGAGAATGAAACAGTTAATTCAGAGACCATGGTCCAGAACTTAAAGAAGGGTAACTTTGAAGGTATGAGGCGTGAATTGGCTAGGATAGATTGGCGAATGATACTTAAGGGGTTGACTGTGGATGGGCAATGGCAGACATTTAGAGACCGCATGGATGAATTACAACAATTGTACATTCCTGTCTGGCATAAAAACAAAAAAGGGAAGGTGACTCAACCGTGGCTATTTAGGGAAATCAGGGATAGTATTAAAGCCAAGGAAGTGGCATACAAATTGGCCAGAAATAGCAGCGAACCTGGGGACTGGGAGAAATTTAGAACTCAGCAGAGGAGGACAAAGGGTTTGATTAGGGCAGGGAAAATGGAGTACGAGAAGAAGCTTGCAGGGAACATTAAGGCGGATTGCAAAAGTTTCTATAGGTATGTAAAGAGAAAAAGGTTAGTAAAGACAAACGTAGGTCCCCTGCAGTCAGAATCAGGGGAAGTCATAACGAGGAACAAAGAAATGGCAGACCAATTGAACAAGTACTTTGGTTCAGTATTCACTAAGGAGGACACAAACAACCTTCCGGATATAAAAGGGGTCAGAGGATCTAGTAGAGAGGAGGAACTGAGGGAAATCTTTATTAGTCGGGAAATTGTGTTGGGGAAATTGATGGGATTGAAGGCCGATAAATCCCCAGGGCCTGATGGACTGCATCCCAGAGTACTTAAGGAGGTGGCCTTGGAAATAGCGGATGCATTGACAGTCATTTTCCAACATTCCATTGACTCTGGATCAGTTCCTATCGAGTGGAGGGTAGCCAATGTAGCCCCACTTTTTAAAAAAGGAGGGAGAGAGAAAACAGGGAATTATCGACCGGTCAGCCTGACCTCAGTAGTGGGTAAAGTGATGGAATCAATTATTAAGGATGTCATAGCAGCGCATTTGGAAAGAGGTGACATGATAGGTCCAAGTCAGCATGGATTTGTGAAGGGGAAATCATGTTTGACAAATCTTCTGGAATTTTTTGAGGATGTTTCCAGTAAAGTGGACAAAGGAAAACCAGTTGATGTGGTATATTTGGACTTTCAGAAGGCTTTCGATAAGGTCCCACACAAGAGATTAATGTGCAAAGTTAAAGCACATGGGATTGGGGGTAGTGTGCTGACGTGGATTGAGAACTGGTTGTCAGACAGGAAGCAAAGAGCAGGAGTAAATGGATACATTTCAGAATGGCAGGCGGTGACTAGTGGGGTACCGCAAGGTTCTGTGCTGGGGCCCCAGCTGTTTACATTGTACATTAATGATTTAGATGAGGGGATTAAATGTAGTATCTCCAAATTTGCGGATGACACTAAGTTGGGTGGCAGTGTGAGCTGCGAGGAGGATGCTATGAGGCTGCAGAGTGACTTGGATAGGTGAAGTGAGTGGGAAAATGCATGGCAGATGAAGTATAATGTGGATAAATGTGAGGTTATCCACTTTGGTGGTAAAAACAGAGAGACAGACTATTATCTGAATGGTGACAGATTAGGAAAAGGGAAGGTGCAACGAGACCCGGGTGTCATGGTACATCAGTCATTGAAGGTTGGCATGCAGGTACAGCAGGCGGTTAAGAAAGCAAATGGCATGTTGGCCTTCATAGCGAGGGGATTTGAGTACAGGGGCAGGGAGGTGTTGCTACAGTTGTACAGGGCCTTCGTGAGGCCACACCTGGAGTATTGTGTACAGTTTTGGTCTCCTAACTTGAGGAAGGACATTCTTGCTATTGAGGGAGTGCAGCGAAGATTCACCAGACTGATTCCCGGGATGGTGGGACTGACCTATCAAGAAAGACTGGATCAACTGGGCTTGTATTCACTGGAGTTCAGAAGAATGAGAGGGGACCTCATAGAAACGTTTAAAATCCTGACGGGTTTAGACAGGTTAGATGCAGGAAGAATGTTCCCAATGTTGGGGAAGTCCAGAACCTGGGGTCACAGTCTAAGGATAAGGGGTAAGCCATTTAGGACCGAGATGAGGAGAGACTTCTTCACCCAGAGAGTGGTGAACCTGTGGAATTCTCTGCCACAGAAAGTGGTTGGGGCCAATTCACTAAATATATTCAAAAGGGAGTTACATGAAATCCTTACTACTCGGGGGATCAAGGGGTATGGCGAGAAAGCAGGAATGGGGTACTGAGGTTTCATGTTCAGCCATGAACTCATTGAATAGCGGTGCAGGCTAGAAGGGCTGAATGGCCTGCTCCTGCACCTATTTTCTATGTTTCTATGTTTCTATTACACTGTGGACATTGAGAGCTACTTATAAGGTGTGTAAACCCATATTCTTTGAAGAACTTAAATGCTTCTGCCCAAAATTGTAGTGCATTATCTGACATTAACTGTTTTGGTTTTTTACGGTGAACAAGGGCAGATTTTAGATGCATCGCCACTGCTTATTATGTAGTTTTATTTAATAGAATAATGTCTATATAATGGGAGAACTATCTACAATCAATAGATCCTGCGGCACTGTTCGAAGAGGAGCAGACGAGTTGACCAAATGCCTTGGCCAATATTTATCCCATTTATCTCATTGCTGCTTCTTGGACTTTGCTGTGTGCAATTTGGCTAACATTTTTGTCTACTATACAAAAATAACTACACTTCAAAAGTAATTCATTGGCTATGAAGTGCTTTAAGACACTCTGAGAGTATTAAAGGTGCTATAAAAATGTAAGTTTGTTCTTTCTTTTACTTCCTTTCGTGATAAATCATTTTCTGGTCTTCTTACTTTGGAACAGAATGAATCATCGGTTCAGCTAAACTTGTTTTCTCCTTTTCTCACTCAGGATATTTCTTGATGACTTGTTCAAGCCTGGCCATATAGACTTACCTTGTTCAGCTCTACATTTTTGAATTTGTATAATATAGGAATTTCGAGCCAAGTGCCTTATTAAAGGAATTCATCTTGAACCGTCAATTATCTTGCAATGGCCCAGTATGGTGTGAGTCAACTTTAATGTTTTTAGCCATCTCTGCATGCATTGTGCCATGATCAGTTTAATGATCTCCTTTTCCTGAAGCATGTTATTTTTATCTCATTTGCTATAGCTGGAATGCTTTGTGAAATTCCATTCACGTATATCTTTATCTCTGCCTGAAAGCTTTGATCTATTCCAGTGCCCGCTGATGCTGCAACCCATGATGCAGTATCAGTTGATACCAGATTTTTCTTTGACACTTGTGAAATAACAGTTTCTACAAAACTCTCATGAGACAAAGGTGAACCCGTTGTATTTCCAGCGGTGTTCGTTAATATTTTTATTGCCCAGAAGAGGTACTTCACATTACATGGAACGTAGAGCACAGAAACAGGCAATTCAGCCCAACAGGTCCATTCCGGTGTTTATGCTGCACACGAACCTCCTCCTACCACTCTTCATCTTAAGCCTATAACCCTTTCTCCCTCATGTGTTTATCTAGCTTCCCCTTAAATTAATCAATGCTATTTGCCTCCACTACTCCTTGTGGTAGTGAGTTCCAAATTCTAACCACTCTCTGGGTAAAGAAGTTTCTCTTGAATTCCCTATTGGATTGATTAGTGACTATCTTATATTTATGGCCCCTAGTTTTGGTCTCCTCACAAGTGGAAATGGCTTTTCTACTGCTACCCTATCAAACCCTTTCATAATCTTAAAGACTGCCAGGTCACCCCTCAGCATTCTCAGCCTGTTCAATCTTTCCTGATAGTTATAAGCTCTCAGTTCTGGTATCATCCTAGTAAATCTTTATTACACCTTCTCCAGTGCCTCTAAATCCTTTTTGTAACAGTACTCCAACCAAGGTTCCATACGTTTAACATAGCTTCTCTGCTTTTCGAGCCTATCCCTATAGAAAGGAACTCCAGTGCTTTGTTTGCTTTTTTCTGACCTTATGAACTTGTGTCACC
This sequence comes from Pristiophorus japonicus, assembly GCF_044704955.1. Lineage (NCBI taxonomy): Eukaryota > Metazoa > Chordata > Chondrichthyes > Pristiophoridae > Pristiophorus > Pristiophorus japonicus. The sequence goes on along the minus strand of NC_091980.1, from coordinate 241,755,705 downwards.
CATTTAAGTGATTTGTGCATCTGTACCCCAGATCCTTTTGCTCCTCTATCCTAATTAAACTCTTATTTTCCAGGATTTATTGGGCCTCATTATTCTTCCTAGAAACATGCACTAGTTCACACTTATCTATATTGAAATTCATTTGCCAGTCAGTCAGTCAGTCATATGCAGGCCCTTGGGGTCGAGGATAACTTGCTTCCACACTAACAATGAGTACTCAGGTGACTGCTGAAACTCATTTCAAATGGTAGAAGATGACTGTGCGTGAATTCTTTTAATGTGCGGTGGCCGTTGCACACCAGCCACCACACGGGTTTGACGGAGCAAGGTCTTGGTCGAATGGCAAGGGGATCCAAGACAACTGGAGACCAGGCTCTGCCTCTTGTAGAAATACATACTCCTACTGTCCTCCTCCCTTCCTCCTTCCCACAGGATTTCTCTCTATGTGGAATTCACAGTACGCAATGTAAGCCTCACGACCTATAGAATAGTACAGCACAGAAGGAGGCCATTCGGCCCATCAGGTTCTTTCAAAGTGCAATCCAGATAGTCCCACTCCCCCACTCTGTCCCCATCTCTCTGCAATTTTTCTCCTTAAAGTTTTATTCCAATTCCCTTTTGAAGACTACTATTGAATCTGTATCCACTCCCCTATCAGGCAGTGAGTCCCAAATCCTAACCACTCACTGTATAAAAAACTTTTTCCTCATGTCACTTCTGGTTCTTTTGCCAATCACCTTAAATCTGGTTATCGATCCTTCAGCCATTGGAAACCGTTTCTCTTTATTTACACTATCTAAACCCTACATGATTTTAAACACCGCTATCAAATCTCCTCAGCCTTCTCTACTCCAAGGAGGACAACCCTCAGCTTCTCCAATCTATCTACGCAACTGTAATCCCTCATCCCTGGAATCATTCTGATAAATCTCTTCTGTACCCTCTCCAAAGCATTCGCGTCCTTCCTAAAGTGGTACCCAGAATTAGACACAATACTCCAGCTGGAGGCAAACTAGCTTTTTTTTCATATATAGGTTTAGCATAACTTCCTGGCTTTTGTACTCAATGCCTCTATTTATAAAGCCCAGGATCCCATATCTTTTTATTAACGGAAATAAAAACAGAAAATGCTGCAAACACGCAGCAGGTCAGGCAGCATGCGTGGAGAGAGAAACTGAGCCAACGCTTCATGTCGATGACATAAGAACATAAGAAATAGGAGCAGGATTAGGCCATTTGGCCCCTCGAGTCTGCTCTGCTGTTCAATAAGATCATGGCTGATCTGATCATGGACTCAGTTCCACTTCCCTGCCTGCTCCCCATAACCCTTATCGCTAAGAAATCTGTCTATCTCCGCCTTAAATATATTCAATGACAGCCTCTACGGCTCTCTGGGGCAGAGAATTCCACAGATTTACAACCCTCTTCCAGTTATGATGAATGGTCATTGGCCCGAAACGTCTCCACACATGCTGCCCAACCTGCTGAGCATCCACAGCACTCTCTGCTTCCATTTCAGATTTCCAGCATCCGCAGTATTTTGCTTTATGAACTGCTTTGTTAACCTGTCCTACCACCTTCAAAGATTTATGTACAAGCACCCCAAGGTGCTTCTTGCACCCTCTTTAAAATTGCCTCTCCTCATTCTTCCTGCCAAATGTATCACCTCACGCTTTTCTGTGCTGAATGTCATCTGTCATGTGTCCGCCCATACCAACAGCCTGTCTATGTCCTCTTGAAGTCTATTACTATCTTCCTCACTGTTTACTACACGTCATCTGCAAATTTCAAAATTGTACCGTGTACCCCCCAAGTTCAAGTCATTAAGGTATATTAAAAACAGCAGTGGTCCTGGTACTGAACCTTGGGGAATTTCATTGTACACCTCCCTCCAGTCTGAAAAACAGCCATTCACTACAAATCTCTTTTCTATCCTTTAGACAATTTTGTATTCATACTGCTCCTGCACCTTTTATCCCATAGGCTTCAATTTTGTTAACAAGCCTAATATGTGGTACCTGTGCTAATATATGGTACTTTTGAAAGTCTGTATACTCAAAATCAACTGTACTGCCCTCATCCACCCTCTAATTACCTAATCCAAAACTGAATCAATTAGTCAAACACGATTTGACAAAAAAAACGGTCAAAATAATTTAGACTCATAAGCCTGGAAATTCGGCCTTGTAGCACTTATTTTTCCAAGTGCCACATGGCATCCCAGGTCCCTAAAATGGCAGGCAGGAAGTGCGTACACACTTAGAACAGCGCCGGCTGCCATATTGGGCAAAGACAAATAAGAGGCATCCTTTACCCAGGCCTGAAGCAGTCATTAGTGCTGTGTATATGCAAATAAAAGGGCCTAATGTTTGCTTGAAGTCCCTGCAGCAAGATTGGTTTGCCCTCAGATAGACAGTGCCATCACTGGCTGCACTATGGAAACCAACTCGATAAAACACCTGCAACAAGACAGTTAGGTTACTGCCCTGAACATGGAGCTGGGAGGAGCACTCCTGCATTAACGGAGCCTCCTGATTGTCACTGCTCCCAGCCGAGATCCCGAATCTTCCTCCCCCCGATCTTGTATCTCTTGGCCCATAGATCCCCTCTCCTCAATTTCCCTCCTCCAGGCCCAGAGATCTACAACCTCCGATTGCCCTCTGTCCTGGCGCTGAGATCCCCGACCACCCCCCCCCCCCCCAACCTCCTGTAAGAACCCTGCGTGGGTGGGTGGTAGGGGGGGGGAGAGGATGGAAAAAGTACCTAAACATTTCTAGGCCACACCCTGCATCACACCTGGTAACACTTCCGAGTACAAGCATGCAACAAGGTATGCAGCAGAGGAGAGGACATTTACTTAAAGGAAGTGGTTGTTTTGCAGATCAGTTAAGAAAAGTTTTCAATCATGAGCAAGTATAACAAAACCAGTATATCAGGCAACCACAAGGGAATAGTATACATTAATTTGATATTAGAAAATAATTGCAATAATAATTCTAAAAAAAAACAATGTTCTTGAGTACAGTAGTGGTCAACCTTGCCTGGGCCATTATTTTAATCTTAGTGGTCTGAAGGTACAAATCCAATCACATCCATTTAAACAAATATTCAGAATGACAGAATTTCACTTCTAGACTTGTAATCTTCAACTTGGCAAGGCCAAGTTGTTGAAAAGAAAAAAAAGTCAAACGTTTTATTAGATTACAACTTTTTACAACAATAAAGATGCCGGCATGAACTGGTTGGGCCGAATAGCCTGTTTCTGTGCTGTATATCCTATGGTACAATCTTTCACAACCATACAGATCCCTGCATTTAACTTGAAAGGATCAGTGTATTCTCAAAAGCTTAAATTTGTCATTAGTGTCACAAAACAAGAATGTGATCACTCAAACCAAAGTGTGCACCAAATGTAATTTTTCTTGAATCCCAACATCGACAGCAATGATTTCCCCATCAGGCACAGTATTTTCTCAATTTTCCCAAGGTTCCATTCTTGCTACCTTACTCTTTCTCAGCTGTATGCTCTCCCATCATCCACAGTGGTGAGCTTAGTTTCTATTATGGGCTCAATTTTGGCCAGGAGTTGCTCCGTTTTTTTTGGAGTAACTTGATTTTTCTGGCGTATCTTAAAAATCCCCATTTTGCACATTCAATTTGCGCCAGTGTATGTGAGTTAGTTACGATTTTTTTAGTTTCGTTTTTTATTTCTCAAAAGGGGGCGTTACCAGCCACCTACGCCAGTTTTGGCCATTTAGACAACTTTGGCCAGCTAATAATTACTCCAAATCTACTTAGGCCAGCATATGTGGCCACTTCAGAAAACCTTTGCGGAGAGTTAAGAAATCAGCACAGGTAGGTACATCGGAGGCCATTCGGCCTGGGCTGGGGCGGGCAAGAGAACTGATAGAAATCATCCAGGCAGGAGCACTATCAGTTCTGCTGCCCACTCATCCCTAGCCCTGGCTGAGTGAGTTTCAAAAGACTAAAATTTATTTGGTCACTAATAAAGAAACTTAATGACTAAAGAATGTGAATAGGATCAAACAGCTATACAGAACATCATATGACAAACTTCGCAAAGTTAATTTACTATACTACAGAAGCATTCATGGAAGCTTAAACTACAAAAATAAAAGAAGTGGAGAGGACCTGCACCTAAAGCACCAAGCCTTACAAACCACCAAACTTTGCAAACAAAAAGTTCTAAGAATTAAATAACAAATAAAAAATTGAAGTAAGTCCTACCTTCATGGCCCGAGAGGGCAACGGGCCCCTGTGCAGGAGGCCAATTGGCCTGGGCTAGGGGCGGCGTGACAACGTGCGCCGGGAGGCCACTCGGCCTGGGCTAGGGGTAGGAGCGATCGGCATCGGGATTCAACCGGCATCTGTATTCCGTGGGGAATGAGAGAGAGGCTGGGCTGCAAATGAATGGTGGGGAGGGGGGGAGGGGGGGGCGGGTGCAGGGGGGGAGGAAGTGAGCAAGCGAATGCGGCATCTGTGGGAAGAGAGAGAGAGAGGCTGGGCCGATTGGCAAATTACGGCACGACTACGCATACGTGGACATCACGACCCGACTCCAATGCGCATGTGCAGATGTTCCAGCACTGTTTTCAGCGCAGGATGTTGGCTCCACCTCCGACTCGACTGGCCATGCTGCGCAATGACCGGGGAGAGGCCGGACAGCGGCGAAAATGGGGTGGCATTTTTTCGCCCCACTTCTGAACGGAGAAAAGCACCGCATCTCCAGTAAATGCGCTGAAAAAGAGGTGGACCAAAATTGAGCCCTATATGTATGATGATGACCTCTGGCTCTTCCTCTCCATCAGTTCTCTTGATTACCCCAGTGCTGAAGTTACCCCAGACATGAAGTTACAAAGAGCCAGAACACTGGGAAGAGCAAAACCATTATTTTTGGATCATTTCATTGGCAGTGACTCAATCTCCCTCTCTGCCTGGTTGCTCAGACTAAATCAGGCTGTTTGTAACAAGGCAGCTCTCAGGCAAGACTCAGAGTGGAGTTTCAAACTCACATTCTAGTCATCGCCAAGCCTGCTTGCTAGCACCATTACAACTGCTCCCTCACCGACTGAAAGCCTTACGCATGCCATCATCTCTAGTTGTGATTTCACCAATGCTCTTGCCAGGTTTGCACTCACCTGACCGCTCCTTCCATAAACTTCTTCCTGTCCCACACTAATTCCTGCTTGCCCATTACCTTACTGAGCTACACTGGCTCTCTACCTGACAATGCAACAAATTTAAAATCCTTTGGTCACAGTGAAAATCTGGGCCAGCCAAACTTAGCAAACTTCGATTTTTATTAAATTTTCTCTTCTTTCCCTTTGCGCTCCAAACAAATAAATCTCCACCACCCTTCCTGTGCAAAATTATTATACATTATTAAACCAACCCAGAGCTGCACAGATTTATGCAATATGATTGTACATTACATTACATTAATACTTAAACCAGCACAGATTTATGCGCAGAACGCTTCTGTGCAGCGTCCGGCCTTTGGCCCAGCTTTTGGTTTGTTGGCAGCAGTCACTCATTTAAGTGTATCAAGGGATATGGGGATCGGGCAGGAAAGTGGAGTTGAGGTAGAAAATCAACCACAATCTTATTGAATGGCGAAGCAGGCTCGGGGAGCCATATGGCCTACTCTCGCTCTTATTCCTTATGTTCTTTAGCAGACCAAAGAAAACTGCAACGGCATATTGATAAGATGGGGGGACTGGGCTTAAAAAAATGGGAGATGGAATTCAATGTCAGTAAGCGTGAGGTGATGCATTTTGGCTAAAAAAATAACAGAAGTAATTATATTCTGAATGGAAGTAGGGTCAGTGCTGTGGAAGAGCTTAGGAATTTGGAGGTACAAATTTACAGAACATTAAAGGCACCATTTTGGGTGATTAGGCCATAAAAAACAAAACTAATGGAGTATGCAAGCTGCTCTGACAAACTATATCACCAGAGCTAAGCGCCAAAATGCAAGATTTCACTCAGATCAAAACAAGGAAATCTAAAGCACATTAGTACTCTACAGTGAGCGACTCTGGAGGTGTGGGAAGAGAAGCCATTGCTGGACATTCTCTCGTTATGATCAGATAGGTAAGAGATGAACCTTCAGGGGACAGTCTAACTGAGCACGACAATGTAGGAGAAGCATTGGAGGAGGATGGTAGGGTCAACTGTGTTGTAGGTTGCAATGAGGAAGGCTAAAACAGCATGGTCACAATTAGAGGATGTGACTTTGGTTAGAGCAGTTTCAGTGCTTGGCAGGGTAAAAGACCTAATTGCAGGAATTCAAACAGTGTGTTGCAGGAGAGATGGCCATGAATCTGGAAGGCAACAACATGTTGAGGGACCATGAAGAGGAAAAAGAGATGGGGCAGAAGTTAACGAAGACAGAAGAATCAAGGGTTGTTTTTTTTTTTAAAAGAGGGTGGTGATGATGGCAGTTTTGAAAGGGAGAGCTACAATGCCTGAGGAGAGGGAATCATTTATATTACTGGCTAGCATGACCCTAATTTAAATAAATCCAATGAGCCTTGTGTACATTTGGTGTGCATGCTTCTTTTTATCCATATTGCCGTGTGCTAAGAGCTTCATAGTCTTGGCCATTACATTATCAGCCACAGTATCTAACCCTACAGGAGTGACATTCTTCTATATTCCACACAAATCCTATGGTCTGATAAGATTGGTGCCAGTTTTGTGGGCCTGTACTCACTAGAAACTGAATTGAGACCACCCAAATTTATTCACATAGATCCCTTACAGCCAAAAGACATAGGAGAATTTCATCTTATTGGCGGGATTAAAACTCAGGTCCCAGAGGTGAAAGGCCAATGTCTAACCCACTGCACCATCCAATCCCCATAACTGGAGGTGTTCATTAAAAATGTGTGGAAAATTGCAATGGATTTTAGCAGTTAGTTTGTTCAATACTGTGAAGTATTATTATATTTCTTTTGCTTTCTGAAGTCAATATCAATAGCAAATATACTGAAAAAGAGCTATCCAGCCTAATCCCACTTTCCAGCTCTTGGTCCGTAGCCCTGTAGGTTACAGCACTTCAAGTGCATATCTAAGTACTTTTTAAATGCTATGGGGGTTTCTGCCTCTATCACCCTGTCAGGGAGTAAGTTCCAAATCCCTACCACCCTCTGGGTGAAAATAATTCTCCTCAAATCTCCTCTAAAACTCCTACCACTTACTTTAAATCTATGTGCTGTTTATCTGTAAAGCATGCACTTCCATGTTCCACCATCAGGAAGCGCATCCCCTGAAGTCCCAAGGGATCCCAGCATCCCTTGGGAGCACTGTATATAAGCCGGCCTCTAAGGCCTGTTCCTCACTCTGGAGTGTCTTAATAAAGACTGAGGTCACTGTTACTTTAACTTCCCTGTGTGCAGTCTCATCTGTGTTAGGAACACAATAACTGGCGACGAGTATACGAATCCAACGCAAAGATGCAGCAAACTGTGGGCATCCTGAAGAACTTCTTGGAGGGTGAGGACTGGGAAGCCTATGTCGAACGGCTAGACCAGTACTTTGTAGCCAAAGAGCTGGACGGAGAAGGAAGCGCTGCAAAAGGAGAGCGGTCCTCCTCACGGTCTGCGAGGTACCGACCTACAGTCTCATGAAGAATCTTCTGGCTCTGGTGAAACCCATAGATAAGTCTTTTGAGGAGCTGTGTACACCGGTTCTGGAGCATCTTAACCCGAGGTGGAGCGTGCTGATGTCGAGGTATCGGTTCTACATGTGCCAGCGATCTGAAGGTCAGGAAGTGGCGAGCTACGTCGCCGAGCTAAGGCGATTTGCAGGACAATGTGAGTTTGATGGCTACCTGGAGCAGATGCTCAGAGACTTTTTTGTACTGGGCATTGGCCACGAGACCGTCCTACGAAAACTTTTGACTGTAGAGACACCGACCCTCAGTAAGGCCATTGCGATAGCACAGGCGTTTATGTCCACCAGTGATAACACCAAACAAGTCTCTTAGCACACAAGTGCTAGCAATATTCATAAATTAACTGGAACTGTGTTTGTGAGCAGAAATGTACAGAGCAGAAACCATGAGTTTGCAACTGCCAGCAGGCCTCAGGTGACCCAGATGATTCAGAGTCCACAACAAAGGATGAATGCAAGACAATTCACACCTTGTTGGCGTTGTGGAGGCTTCCATATAGCCTATTCATGCCACTTCAAAGGGTATGTTTGCAACAGCTGTGGAACAATGGGGCACCTCCAACGAGCTTGCAGCTCTGCAAAACCTGCTAAGCACCACGTGGCAGAGGAAGATAGGTCCATGGTGGGTTAAAGCAATTTCAAGTCTCAGAGAGAGGAGTCAGATGTTGAAGTACACGGGGTGCACACATTTTCGACGAAATGTCCACCTATAATGCTAAATGTAAAATTGAATGGCTTACCCGTAGCCATGGAACTCGATACTGGCGCGAGCCAATCCATCATGAGTAAAAAGATGTTTGAGAGACTGTGGTGCAACAAGGCACTCAGACCTGAGCCCCGTCCACACAAAACTGAGATTGTACACCAAAGAGCTCATCACTGTCCTGGGCAGCGCCATGGTCAAGGTCATCTACGAGGGCACGGTGCATGAACTGCCACTCTGGATTGTCCCGGGCGATGGCCCCACACTGCTTGGAAGGAGCTGGCTGGGCAAAATCCGCTAGAACTGGGATGACATCCGAGCGCTATCACATGTCGATGAGGCCTCATGTACCCAGGTTCTCAACAAATTTCCTTCCCTTTTTGAGCTAGGCATTGGAAACTTTTCCGGGGCGAAGGTGCAGATCCACTTGGTCCCAGAGGCACGACCCATTCACCACAAGGCGCAAGCGGTGCCTCACATGATGAGGGAGAGAGTGGAAATCAAGCTGGACAGGCTGCAACGCAAGGGCATCATCTCCCCAGTGGAATTCAGCGAGTGGGCCAGCCCGATTGTTCTAGTACTCAAAAGTGATGGCACGGTCAGGATTGGCGGTGATTATAAAGTAACTATTAATGATTCTCGCTACAAGACCAATACCCACTACCTAAGGCAGATGACCTATTTGCGACGCTGGCAGGAGGCAAGACGTTCACCAAGCTCAACCTGACTTCAGCCTACATGACGCAGGAGCTTCAGGAGTCTTCGAAGGGCCTCACCTGCATCAATACGCACAAGGCACTGTTTATCCACAACAGATGCCCGTTTGGAGTTCGGTCGGCTGCAGCGATCTTCCAGAGAAACATGGAGAGCCTACTCAAGTCAGTACCACGCACGGTGGTTTTTCAGGACAACATATTGGTCATGGGTCGGGACACCGTCGAGCACCTTCAAAACCTGGAGGGGGTCCTCCAGCGAATGGATCGCATAGGGCTGCGACTGAAGAGGCCGAAATGTGTCTTCATGGCAACAGAAGTGGAGTTTTTGGGGAGAAAGATTGCGGCGGACGGCATTCAGCCCACAGACACCAAGACAGAGGCTATCAGTAACGTGCCCAGGCCACAGAACGTCACGGAACTGCGGTCGTTCCTGGGAATCCTCAACTATTTTGGTAACTTCCTACTGGTGTTAAGCACCCTCTTAGAGCCCCTACATGTGTTAATGCGTAAAGGTGAGAACTGGATATGGGGAAAAAACTAAATAATTGCTTTTGAGAAGGCCAGAAACATTTTATGCTCCAACAATCTGCTTGTACTGTATAACCCGTGTAAAAGACTTGTGCTATCATGTGATGCGTCGTCGTACGGAGTCGGATGTGTAATACAACAAGCTAACGTTGCAGGGAAGTTGCAACCTGTCCCCTATGCCTCCAGGAGCTTGTCGAAGGCCGAGAGGGCCTACAGCATGATTGAGAAAGGCATTAGCGTGTGTGTTCGGGGTAAAGAAAATGCATTAGTACCTGTTTGGCCTCAAATTTGAGCTGGAAACCGATCACAAGCCCTCATATCCCTGTTCGCTGAAAACAAGTGGATAAATATTAATGCCTCAGCTCGCATACAAAGGTGGGCACTCGAGCTATCAGCCACAGGCCAGGCACCGAGAACTGTGCGGATGCTCTCAGTCGGCTATCATTGCCCACCACGGGGGTGGAAATAGCGCAGCCTGCAAACTTGTTGATGGTGGTGCAGCCCGTAGACTTGTGGATGGTCATGGAAGCATTTGAAAATGATAAACCACCTGTCATGGTCCACCAGATTAGGATTTGGACCAGCCAAGATCCTGTGCTATCGCTAGTAAAAAACTGTGTGCTGCATGGGAGCTGGGCCAGCATCCCCGTTGTAATGCAAGAGCTAATCCAGCCGTTCCAGTGGCGAAAAGACGAACTGTCCATTCAGGCAGACTGCCTGTTGTGGGGTAACCGTGTAGTGCTACCCAAAAATGGCAGGGAGACGTTCTCGGATCTCTACAGCACACACCCAGGTATAATAATGATGAAAGCGATAAGCCAGATCCCACGTGTGGTGGCCCGGTATCGACTCTGACTTAGAGTCCTGTGTGCGGCAATGCAGCGTATGTGCTCAGCTGAGCAATGTGCCCAGAGAGGCACCACTAAGTTTGTGGTCCTGGCCCTCCAGACCATGGTCGAGGATTCATGTCGACTATGCGGGCCCGTTTCTCGGTAAAATGTTGCTGGTGATGGTGGATGCTTTTTCAAAATGGATTGAATGTGAAATAATGTTGGGAAGCACCGCCACCGCCACCATTGAAAGCCTCAGGGCCTCGTTTGCCACTCATGGCCTGCCTGACCTACTGGTCAGTGACAACGGGCCATGTTTCACCAGTGCCGAATTTAAAGAATTCATGACCCGCAATGGGATCAAACATGTCACCTCGGCCCTGTTTAAACCAGCCTCCAAGGGCAAGCAGAGTGGGCAGTACAAACAATCAAACAGAGCCTTAGACGAGTCACAGAAGGCTTACTCCAAACCCGCCTGTCCCAAGTACTGCTCAGCTACCACACGAGACCGCACTCGCTCACAGGGGTGCCCCCGGCTGAGCTACTTATGAAAAGGACACTTAAAACCAGACTCTTGCTGGTTCATCCCAACCTGCATGATCAGGTAGAGAGCAGGCGGCAGCAACAAAATGTAAATGATGGTCGCGCCACTGTGTTACAAGAAATTGATCTGAATGACCCTGTGTATGTGCTAAACTATGGACATGGTCCCAAGTGATCACGGGCACGGTGATAGCTAAAGAAGGGAGTAGGGTGTTTGTAGTCAAACTAGACAATGGACAAATTTACAGAAAGCACCTGAACCAAACGAGGCTGCGGTTCACAGACTACCCTGAACAACCAACAGCAGACACCACCTTTTTCGAGCCCACAACACACACGCAAAGGATCAACAACACCACCCCGGACCAGGAAATCAAACCCATCATGCCCAACAGCCCAGCAAGGCCAGGCTCACCCAGCTGCCCTGCAGGGCCAACAACATGCCAGCCCAGCGAGGGCACAGCCAACACACCAGAACAGACATTTGTACCGAGGCAGTCCACCAGGGAAAGGAAGGCTCCCGACTGCCTCACCTTGTAAATAGTTTTCATTTTGACTTTTGGGGGGGGAGTGATGTTGTGCATCTGTAAAGCATGCACTCCCATGTTCCGCCACCAGGGAGCGCATCCCCTGAAGTCCCAAGGGGTCCCAGCATCCCTTGGGAGCACTGTATATAAGCCGGCCCCTAAGGCCTGTTCCTCACTCTGGAGTGTCTTAATAAAGACTGAGGTCACTGTTACTTTAACCTCCCTGTGTGCAGTCTCATCTGTGTTAGGAACACAATACTATGCCCCTTGGTTATTGATCCCTCTGCAAAGGGGAATAAATCCTTCCTCTCTACTCAATCTAGGCCTCTCAATTTTATACACCTCAATTCGGTCTCCCCTCAGCCTCCTCTGTTCCAAACAAAACATCCCAGCCTATCCAATGTTTCCTCATAGCTACAATTCCCTTGTAAATCTCCTCTGTAGCCTCTCTAGTGCAATCACATCTTTCCTGTAATGTGGTGACCAGAATTGCATGCAGTACTTGAGCTGTGGCCTAACTAGTATTTTATACAGTTCAAGCATAACCTCCTTGTTCTTATATTCTATTCCTCAGCTAATAAAGGCATGTATTCCATATGGCTTCTTAATCACCTGATTTACCTGTCCTGCTACCTTCAGGGATCTATGGACATGCACTCCAAGTTATCTCTGTTCCTCTCTGTTATATATGTATACTTGTATTTACTCTGTTCAACCACCAGAGGGCTCATCCTCTGGAGTCCCGAGGGATCTCATAATCCCTTGGGAGCACAGATATTTAAGGAGGCTTCACAGGTTGGAGAGGCACTCTGGAGACCTGCAATAAAAGACTACGGTCACACGTTACATTTGAGCTCACAGTGTTCAGTCTCAGTCTTTCGCCATACACAACAACTGGCGACGAGATACAGATAGCGAACCCAAAGATGCAGAGAACAGTGGGCAACTTGGAAAAATTCTCGGAGGGAGATGATTTGGAAACTTTTGTGGAATGACTCGATCAATATTTTGTGGCCAACGAGCTAGATGGGGAAGAGAGCGCTGCCAAACGAAGGGCAATCTTCCTCACTGTCTGTGAGGTACCAACGTATGGCCTCATGAAGAATCTGCTCACTCCAGCGAAACCCACAGAGAAATCGTACGACGATTTGTGCACACTGGTCCGAGAGCATTTGAAACCGAAGGAAAGCGTTCTGATGGCGAGGTGCCGGTTCTAAACCTACAAAAGGTCTGAAGGACAGGAAGTGGCGAGTTATGTCGCCGAGCTAAGGCGCCTTGCAGGACATTGCAAATTTGAAGGACATTTGGAGCACATGCTCAGAGACTTTTTCGAACTTGGCATTGGCCACAAAACCATACTTCGCAAACTGTTGACTGTGGAAACCCCAACCTTAAGTAAGGCCATAGCGATAGCCCAGGCATTCATTGCCACTCGTGACACTACGAATCAAATCTCTAAGCACACAAGTGCTACTACAAGTACTGTGAACAAAGTGATGTTGTTTTCGAATCGTAATGTACAGGGCAGGTCACACATACCTGCAGCTACATGTCCGCAGAGTCCACCATCAAGGGTGATGAATGCAAGGCCATTAACACCTTGTTGATGCTACGGGTGTGATCATCATTTCCATTCATGCCGATTCAAAGAGTACGTTTGCAAGGGCTGCGGAACAATGGGACACCTCCAACGAGTGTGCAGGCGAGCTGCAAAGCCTGTTAAACCTGCAAATCACCATGTTGCAAAGGAGGACAGATCCACAGAGGATCACGATGAACCAGAGCCTCAGATCGAGGAGGTACATGGGGTGCACGCATTCACCACAAATTGTCCCCCGATAATGCTGTATGTTGAACTAAATGGACTCCCGGTGTCAATGGAGCTGGACACGGGCGCGAGCCAGTCCATCATGGGTAAAAAGACTTTCGAAAGGTTGTGGTGCAACAAGGCCTCAAGGCCAGTCTTAACTCTAGTTCGCACAAAACGAAGAACTTACATGAATGAACTGATTCCTGTGCTACCGTAAAGGTCTCCTACGATGGAGCGGTGCACAAGCTACCACTCTGGGTGGTACCGGGCGATGGTCCCACGCTGCTCGGCAGGAGCTGGCTGGGAAAGATATGCTGGAACTGGGATAACGTCCGAGCGATATCGCCCGCTGACGACACTTCGTGTGCCTAGATCTTAAACAAATTTCCTTCGCTGTTCGAACCAGGCATCGGGAAATTCCAAGAAGCAAAAGTGCAGATCCACCTAATTCCGGGGGCGCGACCCATCCATCGCAAGGCGAGAGTAGTACCGTACATGATGAGAGAAAGGGTAGAGATTGAGCTAGACCGGCTGCAAAGAGAGAGCATTATTTCCCCGATCGAGTTCAATGAGTGAGCCAGTCCTATTGTCCCAGTCCTCAAGGGAGACGGCACCATCAGAATCTGTGGCGATTACAAAGTAACTATCAATCGTTTCTCCCTGCAGGACCAATACCCACAAAGGCCGATGACCTCTTTGCAATGCTGGCAGGAGGAAAGACGTTCACGAAGCTGGATCTAACTTCAGCCTACATGACGCAGGAACTGGAGGAAACATCGAAGGCCTTCACCTGCATCAACACGCACAAAGGTCTTTTTGTTTATAACAGATACCTGTTTGGAACCGATCGGTGGCGGCGATATTCCAGAGAAACACGGAAAGCTTACTGAGGTCGGCCCCGCACACCGTGGTCTTCCAGGACGACATCTCGGTTACAGGTCGGAACACAGTCGAGCATCTGGAAAACCTGGAGGAAGTTCTTCGACGACTCAACCGCATGGGGCTCAGGTTAAAATGCTCGAAGTGCGTTTTCCTGGCGCCTGAAGTGGAGTTCCTGGGAAGGAGGATTGCAACGGACGGTATCAGGCTCAACAATGCGAAGACGGAGGCAATCGAGAACGCACCGAGGCCACAGAACATGACAGAGCTGCGGTCGTTTCTGGGACTCCCGAACTACTTTGGTAACTTCTTACTGGGTCTCAGCACACTGTTAGAATCACTGCATGTCTTACTATGAAAAGGGGACAAATGGGCTTGGGGCAAAAGCCAAGAAAATGCCTTTGTAAAAGCGAAAAAGTTGTTATGCTCAAACAAATTGCTTGTGTTGTATGATCCATGTAAGCGTTTGGTGCTAGCATGTGATGCGTTGTCATATGGCGTCGGATATTGCAACAAGCTAATCATTTCAGGAAACTGCAGCCGGTTGCTTATGCATCCAGGAGTCTGTCTAAGGCTGAGAGAGCCGACAGCATGATTGAAAAAGAAGCATTAACGTGTGTCGATGGGGTAAAGAAAATGCATCAATATCTGTTTGGGCTAAATTTCGAATTGGAAACTGACCATAAACCACTTATATCCCTGTTCTCCAAGAGTAAAGGGATAAATACCAACGCATCGGCCCCCATCCAGAGATGGGCGCTCACATTGACCGCATATAACTACACCATCCGGCATCGGCCAGGCACAAAAAACTGCACCGATGCTCTCAGTAGGCTGCCATTGCCCACCACGGGGGTGGAAATGGCTCGGCCCGCAGATCTAGCCATGGTTATGGAAGCATTTGAGATTGAGCAATCACCCGTCACTGCCCAGCAGATCAAAACCTGGACAAGCCAGGCCCCCTTATTATCTCTAGTCAAAAGCTGTGTGCTTCACGTGAGCTGGTCCAGTGTCCCAGTGGAAATGCAGGAAGAGATAAAGCCGTTCCAGCGGCGCAAAGATGAAATGTCTATACAGGCAGACTGCCTTCTGTGGGGCAATCGAGTAGTGGTCCCCAAGAAGGGCAGAGGCACCTTCATCAATGACCTCCACAGTACCCACCCAGGCATCGTAATGATGAAAGCGATAGCCAGATCTCACGTGTGGTGGCCCGGTATCAATGCGGACTTAGAGTCCTGCGTTCAGAGATGTAATACATGCTCGAAGTTAAGCAATGTACCCAGGGAGGCGCCGCTAAGTTTATGGTCTTAGCCCTCCAAACCGTGGTCTAGGGTACACGTCGACTATGCAGGCCCGTTCTTGGATAAAATGTTCCTTGTGGTTGTAGACGCGTACTCCAAGTGGATTGAATGTGAGATAATGTCGGCAAACACGTCCGCTGCTACTACTGAAAGCCTGTGGGCCATGTTTGCCACACACGGCCCACCCGATGTCCTGTTGAGTGACAACGGGCCATGTTTTACCAGTGCTGAGTTCAAAGAATTCATGACCCGTAACGGGATGAAACATGTCACATCTGCCCCGGTTAAACCAGCGTCCAATGGTTAGGCAGAGAGAGCAGTGCAAACCATCAAGCAAGGCTTGAAGAGGGTAACTGAAGGCTCACTGCAGACTCGCCTATCCCGAGTCCTGCTTCGCTACCGCACGAGACCACACTCACTCACTGGGATCCCACCTGCTGAATTGCTCATGAAAAGAGCACTTAAGACAAGGCTCTCGTTAGTTCACCCTGATCTACCTGAACTGGTAAAGAACAGGCGGCTTCAACAAAGTGCATACCATGATAGCGCAAATGTGTCACGCGAGATTGAAATCAATGATCCTGTATTTGTATTAAATTATGGACAAGGTCCCAAGTGGCTTCCTGGCACTGTCGTGGCCAAAGAGGGGAGCAGGGTGTTTCGGGTCAAACTTTTAAATGGACTCATTCACCGGAAACACTTGGACCAAATCAAACTCAGATTCACGGACTATCCTGAGCAACCCACCTTGGACCCTACCTTTTTTGATCCCCCAACATACACACCAGTGGCAACCGGCACCACGGTTGACCACGAAGCAGAACCCATCATCCACAGCAGCCCAGCAGGGCCCAACACACCAGGCAGCCCAGCAAGGCCAGCTGCACAGCAGCCCAGCGAAGGCCCAACAAATGATTCAACAACACCAGCTTTCACACTGAGATGATCAAACGGCAAGAAGGACCCCAGATCGACTCACATTGTAAATAGTTACACTATTGACTTTGGGGGGGGAGTGTTGTTATATATGTATACTTGTATTTACTCTACAGCCACTAGAGGGCTCATCCCCTGGAGTCCCAAAGGATCTCATAATCCCTTGGGAGCACAGGTATTTAAGGAGGCTTCACAGGTTGGCGAGGCACTCTGGAGACCTGCAATAAAAGACTACGGTCACACATTACTTTGAGCTCACAGTCTGACTCTTTCTCCATACACAACACTCTCCACTTCTCAATGTCCTATCATTTATTGTGTATTCCCTTGTCTTGTTAGCCCACCCCAAATGCATTACCTCATACTTCTCCAGATTGAATTCCATTTGCCACTGTTCTGCCACCTGACCAGTCCATTAATATCTTCCTGCAGTCTACAGCTTTCTTCTTCATTATCAACCACTTGACCAATTTTTGTATCATCTGCAAAGTTCTTAATCATACCGCCTACATTCAAGTCCAAATCATTGATATATACCACCAAAAGCAAGGGACCTGGTACTTAGCCCTGCATTACCTAATGGTAGCTCTCGCCTAGTCTGCACAGCTTTGAATGTTTAGTTTGTGGTGCACATTATCTGAGAATGATGCTACCACCCTCTTGTGACAGAAGAAGAACATGACGAGTCTTTAAGTTACATATAACATTTTAAATATAGGCCCAGAAATCTCGGATGGCTGCTTCCCGTGGGCAATTGGGTAAAAAAGTTAAAAAAGATGCGCACCTACCTGTTCCTGTTGCACCCACGCGAGTTCCCAGTCCTAAGGCCTCCACTGACGTGCGCAGGGCTGGAGCTGCAGTCACATGGCTCTGGGCAGCCGATCAAGGTAAAGTATGTTCTCATTCATAATAAGTTGGAGCCCCCATTATTATGAATGAGAAACCCCCCCAAAATACACAAAACTCTAATAAAATGTAGAAAAAATACACTACATACTTTTATTAATTTAAATTAAAGTTATTTATGTGCTATTGAAAAAAAATTCCAATCAAAAAAAACAATTTTTTAAATTATCGTTTAAAATAAACTTACCGTGCGTGGGGAGGGTTTTAACAATATAATGTGTTTTAAAATGTTATTTTCTAATGTTTTTGTGTATTTTAAAACTCTTATGCCTGTAAAAGTAAGCTATGTGCCTGCTTTCATCAGGCGCAATAGTTTTCAGGACATCCGCTGGGCAAGATATGGGTAAATACCGCAATCTTGCCCTTGCAAATGTCCTCACTCCTGAGAAACGGAGAGCTTGACAGATTGGAAAAGCCGGTTTTCAGCACATGCGCATTGTGCGCTGAAAATCGGCTTTTGCGATGCCTTCCTGGGTCTGTACACATTCCGTACGGACCCAGGAGGCCGGAATTTCTGGGCCATAGTTTCCAAAAAACAACAGAGCAGAAGTTAGATAAATAAACAATTGTTGTGCTTAACTTTCAAGACTGGCTGATCATTCTTTATGCCTTTTCTAAAGAATGTCTATACCTATCTGTATCTGCAATAAATGCATTACCACGTTTATTTTTTAATGTAATCTCATCCACCAAAGCCACAATATAGTCAATATTAAAACACTTGAGAATGCTTGTACTGCCTCTGTAAGTATGTGATGAAAAGACTGTTGTGTTGAATAGTTATAGTTTTTTCAGATGTTAGTCATCAGGCATCAGAATAGTAAAGCATTCAATAAGGGCACAAATCATGGCATAACAGAACTTGAATGGTGAGCAGAGCATGAATGTGGCTGTTCCAGATGAAATCTGTGAACCCTGGTGGTTGCAGTTTGATCTGTCAATTGCCTTCAGTGGTTGATAGTTCAACCAGAAGTATTACATTGCCACACACATCATCTGTTGAAGTCTTCAGTGAGGCACAAATAATTGGCAGGAGATTGTACTGAATCAGACATTCTCCATCCTTTCTAATTTGACTGGCTGCTTATAACTAGACATTGTCAAGAACATCAACATTAACATCTCATGCATTGGATGTATTTTCCAAGGAGGATGCACTTTTGTATTATGTCCTTAAATCTTTGCAGATTGTGGCAACATCGTCTCTGAACACTGAAATACACCCTGAAATTCATGATGGTTTGCTACGGTATAAACTTAGCACATCTATTGGTGTTGATGGGGCGGGCCTGTGGGGGGGAGGGTCAAAGAGGATCCACTGGTTTATGCCACCTATAGATTCTGCCCTAAATTTCGCTGAAAGTGAGGGAGGGTGTAAGATGCGCCTGCCCTAGCTAAGGTGCAGCCATGCAAATGATGGGATTAGGCCAGGATGACATTGTCAGTGCCAACTTCCAACATTTCCACCTTAGGATCCACCCATCTAACTTATGCACTTTTAAAACAGGGATAACTTAGACCAGCAGCTGAGGAAGGGTGGGGAAGAATAATGATCAGGAGCAGGAACCTTGACTAATTTCCCTTCTTTAACCATGGGCTCTGGTGCCAACAATAGCAGCCTCAAACATCTTTGGCTATGATGAGCTATCTTAATACAAACAGAAGGATTAAACCTGTCACCTTCCTAGTCGTATGGCTCAGCTACTTTTAATGTTTCAATTAATTGGGTTATTAAAGCAACTGTCTCAGCTTGCTTCAATGCAGAAGAGTTACAGGCCTTACTAGATTGTCAGAAAATTAGTTTTGGTAAAATGAAATAAAGCTTGCTAGAGCTTCACACCCTGATAAGAACATAAGTGTTGTGTCCTTACACTCTACTATAAATCAACACGAGGCACATACTGGAGACAAGGTCACTCTGTGACCTGTATCTTTATTCACAGGACCAAGAAGTGATAACCCTGCGTGGGACCTCCCTTTATATACCTGGATGACCAGGTGAGGAGTGTCTCCCACAAGTTCACCCCCTGTGGTCAAGGTGTGCATTTCTTAGGTGTATACAGTGTACAGGGTTGTTACATGAAGGTTACAGTTACATGAAGGTTACATACATGACATCAAATCCCCCCCCAATGTCTTTGGGTCAAGGATTGAGTCTTTTAGGCGGTCGACGCTCTCTCGTGGAGCGCCACAGTTGGGGTTCTGGTTGTTGAGCCTTGGCATGTGTCTATGTCACCTGTGGTGATTCCAGTTCGTCCAGGCTGGCCGCAGGGGCTGTGCATGCTGCTGACGGTTCTTGTTGCTCGTTCACTGGCAGTGGTGTGGGCAGCATCTCATGATTTTCCTCAGGTTCTTCAGTGTCCATGCTGAACCTTTTTTTTACTTGATCCAGATGTTTGCGGCATATCTGTCCATTGTTAAGTCAGACCACGATGACCCTATTCCCCTCTTTACCAATTACAGTACTCTCAAGCCACTTGGGCCCCAAAGCGTGATTAAGAACAAATACAGGGTCATCGATTTCTATACATCTCCCCTTTGAGTTACGGTCATGGCACTCATTTTGGGACTGGCGCTTGCCCTCAACAATGTCTTACAGGACTGGATGAATGAGGGACAACTGAGTTTTAAGTGTGCGTTTCATGAGTAGTTCCACTGGCGGGACCTGTAGGCCAGGAGGAGGCATGATAGGCGGCATTGAAGGGTGGGTCCTTGAATCCGGAGCATGCCTTGTTTTATGATTTGGACCACACATTCCACCTGGCCATTGGAAGCTGGCTTGAACGGTACGGTCCTGACATGTTTGATGCCATTACCAGACATGAACACCCGGAATTCATAACTAGTGAACACAGGCCGTTGTCGCTAACCAGCATGTCCAGCAAGCCGTGGGTCGCAAAGACTGCATGCAGACTCCCCACTGTGGTGGATGTCGTGCACGAATTCAATATGATGCTCTCGATCCATTTCGAGTACGCATCAACAACGAGGAACATTTTCCCCATGAATGGGCCCGCGTAGTCTACGTGAATACGTGACCATGGTTTGGTGGGCCAGGGCCACCGGCTGAGTGGGGCCTACCTGGGGGCATTGCCCAGCTGGGCACACGTCGTGCACCTGCAAACACAGTGTTCCAGGTCTTCATCAATTCCCGGCCACCATACATGTGACCGGGCAATGGTCTTCATTAGCACAATGCCTAGGTGCTCGCTGTGGAGTTCCCTGATGAATGCTTCCCTTCCCTTCTGGGGCATGACTACCCGGCTGCCCCATAGTAGGTAGTCGGCTTGGATGGAGAGTTCATCCATCTGTCTGTGAAACAGTCTGACCTCTTCAGGGCATGCTCCGTGTGCGGGCGCCCAATCCCCAGTCAGGACACATTTCTTAATCAAGGATAGGAGGGGATCTCTGTTTGTCCATGTTTTGATCTGACGGGCTGTGATGGGGGAGCCTGCGCTGTCAAAAGCATTGACAGCCATGACCATCTCAGCGCTTTGCTCCACTGCCCCCTCAGTGGTGGCCAGTGCTGAGCACGTCAGCGCAATTTTCGGTGCCTGGCCGGTGCCGTATGGTGTAGTCATACGCAGCCAGCATGAGAGCCCATCGCTGTATGTTAACGGCTTGTGGTCCATTTCTAACTCGAACCTTCTGCCAAAAAGGTACTGGTGCATCTTTTTCACCCCGTAGACACATGCGAGTGCTTCCTTTTCAAACATCCCACATCCCCTTTCTGCTTGGGAGAGCGACCTGGAAGCATAAGCCGCAGGTTGGTGTTGGCCCTCATCGTTACTCTGCTGCAATATGCACCCAACCCCATAGGATAATACATCGCATGTCAAAACCAATTTCTTATAGGGGTTGTACAGGGTCAACAGCTTATTAGAACAAAGCAGGTTCCACGCCCGATTGAAAGCCCGTTCCTGACAGTCCCCACAAAACCAATCGCAACCCTTACGCAGGAGCACGTGTAGCGGCTCCAACAATGTGCTTAAGTTCGGCAGAAAGCTCCCAAAATAGTTCAATAGTCCCAGAAATGAACGCAACTCCGATGTGTTGCCGGGCCTGGGCGCGCGACGGATCGCCTCCGTTTTGGATTCGGTAGGCCGGATCCCGTCTGCGGCAACCTTCCTGCCCAAAAACTCCAGCTCCGGGGCCAAAAACACATACTTGAACTTCTTTAGTCGCAGGCCTACCCGGTCCAGTCGGCGTAGCACCTCCTCCAGGTTATGGAGGTGTTCCTCGGTGTCTCGACCCGTGATAAGGATGTCGTCCTGAAATACGATTGTTCCGGGGATGGATTTGAGCAGGCTTTCCATGTTCCTTTGAAAGATAACGGCTGCTAAACGAATGACAAACGGACACCTGTTGTAAACAAACAGCCCCTTGCATGGTGATGGTGGTCAGTAGCTTGGATTCTTCGGCCAGTTCCTGGGTCATGTAGACTGAAGTGAGGTCCAACTTGGTGAACAGCTTGCCACCTGCCAGCGTGGCAAAAAGATCCTCCGCTCTCGGAAGCGGGTATTGGTCTTGTAGTGACACTCGGTTGATGGTGGCCTTGTAGTCGCCACAGATCCTGACCGAGCCATCCGTTTTTAGGACAGGGACGATGGGGCTTGCCCAGTCACTGAATTCAACGGGCGAAATTATGCCTTCTCTTACCAACCTGTCCAACTCACTCTCAATTTTCTCCCGCATCACATACCGCACAGCTCTGGCTTTATGGTGCCCTGGTGTGGCGTCTGGGGTGATGCGTATCACTACCTTGGTGCCTTTGAAAGTCCCGACCCCAGGTTGAAATAGTGACTCAAACTTTTGTAGGACCTGTGAGCATGAACTTCGCTCCACAGATGAAATGGCATGCACATCCCCCCATTTCCAGTTCATCTCGACTAGCCAGCTCCTCCCCAAAAGCGCGGGACCATTTCCCGGGACAATCCAGAATGGCAGCCGGTTCTCTGATCCATTATGTGTGACCACCACCATTGTACCGTCTAGCACTGGGATGATCTCTTTGGTGTACGTCCATAATTGCTTCTCAATGCATTCTAGTTTGGGTCTGCTAGCTCTGAGTGGCCATAGTTTCTCGAATTGTAGGACACTCATAAGTGACTGGCTGGCTCCTGTGTCCAGCTCCATGCATGCCAGGATGCCGTTTAACAGTACTCTCATCATCATAGATGGCATCTTTGTGTATGAGCTGTGGATGTTTGCCACCTGAACCCGCTGAACTTCAGCATCCATTGCATAACCCTGCCTTGCAGACCCCTCTTGTGGTTCATCCGTTTCGTAAACCAGCCTCGCTGCGAGCTTCCTGCACATTCTGGCTAAATGTCCACTGAAGTTACAATTTCTGCAGATAAATTGTTGAAACCTGCAGGTTTTTGCAGCATGTCTGCCCCGCACCTCCAGCAGGAGCTGAGATTGTTGTGAACAAAAGAGCTGTTACCAGGCATTCCTCTCTGATTGTCTCTTTGATTACTCTTGTGCACTCTGTTAGTGGGTGTCAATGGCCCCATCCCGGGACGTTTTGTCCCTTGTGATGGTGTAAATGGCCGTTCAACCTGCCATTGTCTCTGTTGAGGAGCCACCCTAGAGTCTGTTACTGCCTGGTTGGTGTTGAATTGCCCTTGCCTGCCTGCGGGGTTCTGAGTTGCGTTTACCATGTTAACTCCCTGCTCCATCGCTACGTTGGGAGCAGAGTTGCGCGTGTATATGATCTTGGTTTCCTCCTCCCCCACCATGAAGATTTGAGCCATCAATGCCGCTGCTTCCAAGGTCAAGTCCTTGGTCTCAATTAGCTTCCTAACAATCCTGGCATGACCAATGCCCTCAATGAAGAAATCCTGTAACATCTCCCCCCTGCAGGTGTCTGTGAACTTACAGAGACTGGCCAAGCGCCGAAGGTCCGCAACAAAGTCCGGTATGCTCTGCTCTTCTCGACATCGGTGCGTATAGAATCGGTGTCGGGCCATGTGTATATTGCTCGCCGGTTTGAGGTGCTCACCAATCAGTTTGCTGAACTCCTCGAAGGTTTTGTCCGCTGGCTTCTTGGGTGCGAGCAGATCTTTCATCGGCGTGCACGTCTTAGGTCCACAGCTGGTCAGTGGATGCGCCCTTCGCTTGTCAGCCGCTGCCTCTCCCAGCCAATCCTTCGTGACAAAGCTCTGCTGGAGCCTCTCAATGAAATCGTCCTGGTCCTCACCAACACACCGTTCCTCTGTGCTACCAGTGGCCATTCTCGTGAGTCGTTGATTCCCGTTTCTCGTCGCCAAATGTTGTGTCCTTACACTCTACTCTAAATCAACACGAGGCACATACTGGAGACAAGGTCACTCTGTGGCCTGTACCTTTATTCACAGGACCAAGAAGTGATGACCCTGCGTGGGACCTCCCTTTATATACCTGGATGACCAGGTGAGGAGTGTCTCCCACAAGTTCACTCCTTGTGGTCAAGATGTGCATTTCTTAGGTGTATACAGTGTACAGTGTTGTTACATGAAGGTTACAGTTACATGAAGGTTACATACATGAAGGTTACATACATGACAATAAGAATTAGGAGCAGCATAGGCCATACGGCCTTTGAGTCTGCTCCGCCATTTAGTAAGATCACAGTTCCACTTTCCCACCCAATCCCCATATCCCTTGCTTCCCCTAGAGTCCAAAAATCTATCTATCTCAGCCTTGAATATACTCACTGACTCAGCATCCACAGCTCTCTGGGGTAGAGAATTCCAAAGATTCATGAGCCTCTGAGTGAAGAAGTTCTTTCTCATCTCTGTCTTAAATAGCCTACCCCTTATCCTGAGACTGTGCCCCCTACTTCTAGACACTCCAACCAGGGGAAACAACCTCTCAGCTTCTACCCTGCCAAAACCCCTCAGAATCTTGTAAGTTTCAATGAGATCTCCTTGCATTCTTCTAAACTCCAGAGAGTATAGGCCCAATCTACTCAATCTCTCCTCATAAGACAACCCTCTCATCCCAGGAATCAATCTCGTGAACATTCATTGTACCGTCTCTCAGGCATGTATTTTCTTTCTCAGATAAGACCAAAACTGTGCACAGTACCCCAGATGTGGTCTCACCAAGGCCCTGTACAATTGTAGCAAGACTTCCTTACTCTTGTACTCCAACACCCTTGCTATAAAGGCCAACATGCCATTTGCCTTCCTAATTGTTTGTTGTATCTGCGTGTTAACCTTCTGTGTTTCCTGTACAAGGACACCCAAATCTCTCTGAACACCAACATTTAAATTTCTTACCATTTAAAAAATATTCTGTTTTTCTATTCTTCCTGCCAAAGTGAATAACCTCACATTTCCTCATATTATAATCCATCTGCCACCTTATTGTCCACTCACTTAACCTGTCTATAAACCTTTGCAGGCACTTTGTGTCCTCCTCACAGCTTATGCCCTCCATTTCCTCTCTGGGGCACTAAGGGGGTGGAAGCAGAGAGAGTGGCGCGAAGCACAATGCACTGGGTCACATAGTGCTGCCGCGTAAAAGAGCTCTCCCCTTCATTAAAGGGGAAGGCCAAGCTGCAGACTCTGCGGGGCCCTACCTGGATCACCAGGGTGCCATGCCATCAGCGGAGTGCCGGGCTGCCAGATCGCAGCATGGTCCCCGCCTTCAAGGAGGCAATGGGACTCGACAGTAAGTCGGCCAATTTTTTATTTACGCGCTCGCCACCTCCCCTTTAACTAGTGCCCTGTGAGCGGCCGGCCACCATCTATGCGCCCCGTGAAGCTGTCGCTGGCATCGCCCGGCGCAGCTTCAGGGGGAGATACTGAATTTTTGCTCTGGGGCAAAAACGGGGCGCAGTGCACGGTGCTGACATTGCCATTGCCGGCGCAGCAGAGCGGGGCGCTACCGATTACTGCTGCCACTAAATTCCACAGAATTTAGCGGGAGTCATTAGCAGTGCCGCGCCCGGGTGAAAAGTCGTTTGTACCCCGAACGGGAGGTGCAAACGGCTCCAGTTTCTTCCATAGCAATGTGGCACCTTATCAAATACCTTTTGGAAATCCAAATACTAAATCCACTGGTTCCCCTTTATCTACCCTGCATGTTGCATTTTCAAAAAACTCTAATAAATTTGGTAAACATGATTTCCCTTTCATAAAACCATGCTGACTCTGCCTAATCATATTATGCTTCTCTAAGTGTACCTTAATAATGGATTCCAACATTTTCCCGATGACTAATATCAGGCTAACTGGCCTGTAGTTCCGTGTTTTCTCTCTCCCTCCTTTCTTAAACAGCTACCTTCCAATCCACTGTGACCGTTCTAGAAGCTAGGGAATATTGGAAGATCACAACCACTATCTCTGCAGCCACCTCTTTTAGAACCCTTGATTATTGGCATCACATCACACTCCAACAAGAACATATCAGTCAAGTGAATTTGGCTTAATTTGCTGTGAAGATTATTAATTAGCCCGGAAATTGGCGCGGTCTCGGCCTGCAAAACCATCAGCAGGCCGGGGCCATTAGAGGGAGCAGCGTGCAGCGGCATACCACTGCAGGGAGCAGCGCGTGCTGCTGCAGGAGGGCGATGGCTGATTGCAGTGCAGGCAGGAGCAGCAAGGTCGAGGTGAAGGAGCAGCAAGAGTTTGTAGAGGGATGTGATCGGGGCCCAGAAGAGGCGGGAGTTTGGGGCCCAGAAGAGGCGAAGGCCCTAGAGCAGCATGGGCCAGCCCACACTGCGATATGTGTGTGCACTAGGTCCGTGCAGCAGAGCTGGTCTCCAGTCGTCTTGGTTGCCACTGGACCAAGACCTTGCTCTGTCAAGCCCGTGTGGTGGCTGGGGTGCAACGGCCACCACACGTTAAAAAAATCCATGCACAGGCATCTTCCACCCTTCAAGATGTAGTTCGGGATCCAGAATATTAGGTCCTTCATTGAAACACCAGTGAACTCATTCCTTTTCGGCATCCTTGTTTTGAGGGACTGCCTATGATGATGATGATAGTTTGCAAAGATCTAGAAAAGAGTTGTACAAATTCCAATTCCTTTCGCCCACCTTTAGACAGAAGATTGACAACATTGTCCACTAAATATTATCCCGTGTTAGCACGGCCTAGTAAGAAATGTTATGGACCCTCAGAGTGTTATGAGACAATATACCAGACAAACGAGTTATTTACATACAGGGCAGCAGCTTAATTTCCTTCAGTTCATCTAATGCATGCAAGCAGTATTGCAAAATATGAACTGACTTGCTCAAATTGATTTGAAGAGTTCATGTTTCAATGCTGCTTTTAAAGTAAGGTCCTCATGATCATCAATGTAACTGACAGCAGACAGACTAGAATAAATACCAGAATCAGTCCACAGGATCAATGACATTCATAACACAGCTCAAGTATCACTTGCAGTCAACTTTCCTCCTCCACAATTGCCCTTAACAGTCTTGCTGCCTGTCATGTATGTATGCTTGGGTTTACTAGCCACTATGTGGCGCCATTGTTGGAGGTCATTGGGCTGTGCACACGTGTGTGTGGGCCAGGTATAAAAAGCCATCCATCTTGTAATGTAATCACTTCGGGCCCTAATAAAGTAGAGCCAGGTTTGTACCTGTTCGGAGTTTACAGTATTCGGTCTATTCAGTTATTGCATACACAACATTTAGTAACGAGGTAACAAGAACCTTCGCATGCAAAAATGAGCACAATTGGAATTCTGGAGCAATTCGTGGAGGGAGAAGATTGGGCAGACTTTGTAGCCCGCTTGAACCAGTACCTCGTGGCCAACAAAATGGAGAAAGAGGCAGACACAGTTCGGCGCCGGGCGGTCGTCCTCGCAGTTTGCGGTCCGAAAATCTATGGACTCATAAAGAATCTCCTCTTGAGCTTAAGTCCAATGGACAAGGACTATGAAACATTGTGTGCTCTGCTAGGTGACCATCTCAAACCAGATGAAGGCATCATCATCTCAAGGTATCGATTCTATACGCCCGTTCGTTCTGAGGGCCAGGATGTATCGGAATTCGTTGTCGACCTAAGAGGTCTAGCTGGACCGTGTAAGTTTGAAACTGTTTTGGCAGACATGCTATGGGACTTCTTTGTAATCGGCATCAACCACGAGGTGATCCTGCGTAAGCTACTGGGGGCAGAGACGCTGGATTGAGCAAGGCCATCACGATTGCCCAATCATGCATGACGACGGACAAAAGCTTAAAGCAGATAACATTGAAAAATCGGAACTCAGCAAGTACTGTAAACAAGATAATATCGTCATTTGGCAGAGCTGCATATGGCAGGGCCTACCCGACTGCGTACGCGAAACCTGTGGCTGCTCAAAGTTCGCCAACAGGAATGAATCTGACATCACCGTGTTGGCGTTGTGGGTGAAATCATCAGCATCATCAGTGTCAGTTTAAACAGTATATTTGTAAAGGCTGTTCGAGACTGGGGCATTTCCAGCACATGTGTCCGCAACTGAGCAAGCGTGCTGCAACACACTACATGGATGATGATGACCAGTTTAGCGTGGATCCAGATATGCAATCTGAGATACCAGAGGAGGAAGTGTATGCTACTGTATTCATTCCTAACAAAGAGCCAACTGATAATGATTAATATAAAACTTAATGGTGTGCCGGTATCGATGGAATTAGACACGGGTGCGAGTCAATCAATAATGAACCAGAGGACATTCAACAGACTGTGAGGCCTAAGGTGAGTCCAGTCAATGCCAAGTTGCGTACGTATGCATAATGGTGATTGGCAGTGCAATAATTGAGGTGCTGTATGATGGTGCGGTTCACGATTTACCGTTATGGATTGTTCCAGGCAATGATCCAATGCTGTTAGGCAGGAACTGATTAGAAAAAATCAAATGGAATTGGAACGAGATCAAAGCATTGTTATTGGAGGAAGATACTCCATGTGCTCAAGTGCTGAGCAAGTTCCCCTCGCTGTTTGAACTAGGCATCGGCAATTTCATGGGAGCCAAGGTGCAGATCCATGTGGACTCGGATGCAAGACCCATTCATCATAAAGCTCGGGCAGTTCCGTACATGATGAGGGAGAAGGTCAAAATTGAACTGGACAGACTCCAGCGTGAAGGGATCATATCACCGGTCGAATTTAAAGAATGGACCAGCCCCATTGTTCCCATGTTGAAAAGTGATGGCACTGTCAGAATTTGTGGAGACTACAAGCTTACGATTAACTGAGTTTTGAAGCAGGATCAATACCCGTTACCGAAGGCTGATGACCTGTTTGTAATGCGAGCCGGGGGGAAGTCGTTCACAAAATTGGATCTGACGTCGGCCTACATGACACAGGAGCTAGTCAACACGTCGATGAAACTTACGTGCATCAAGACTCATAAAGGACTGTTTATCTGCAACAGGTGTCCTTTTGGAATTCGCTCGGCTGCAGCCATATTTCAGAGGAACATGGAGAATCTACTGAAGTCCGTCCCCAGAACCGTCGTGTTCCAAGATGACATCCTGGTCATAGGTCATGACTCTGCCGAACATCTGAACAACCTGGAAGAAGTTCTACATTATCTGAACGAAGTGGGACTCAGACTGAAACATTTGAAGTGCGTCTTCATGGCACCGGAAGTCAAATTCCTGGGGAGGAAAATTGCTGCTGATGGCATCAGGCCTACAGACTCAAAAACCAGGGCCATCAAAAATGCACCCAAGCCTCAGAATGTGATGGAGCTGTGTTCGTTCCTTGGTCTACTCAACTACTTCGGTAATTTCCTACCTAGATTGAGTACCTTATTAGAGCCACTGCACATGCTGCTAAGAAAAGGCGACAACTGGGTTTGGTGTGTGTCTCAAGATAGAGTTTTTGAGAAAGCTACTAATCTGCTTTGTTCTAACAAGCTGCTGGTACATTATGATCCGTGTAAGTGTCTAGTATTGGCCTGTGATGCTTCGTCATATGAAGCTGGTTGCGTGCTCCAACAAGCTAATGAGTCGGGCAAATTACAACCTGTTGCATATGCTTCAAAAAGTTTGTCAGAGGCAGAAAGAGCCTACAGCATGGTAGAGAAAGAAGCACTAGCCTGTGTGTATGGGGTTTAAAAGATAAATCAGTACCTGTTTAGTCTTCAGTTTGAACTGGAAACAGATCACAAGCCACTCATTTCAATGTTTTCGGAAAACAAAGGTATCAATACCAATGCATCATCCCGCATCCAGAGATGGGCACTGACATTATCTGCCTATGATTATGTCATTCGCCATAGACCTGGCACTGAGAATTGTGTCGATGCACTGAGCCGTCTGGCGTTGCCCACACCGCAGGTGGAAACGCCACAACCTGCAGACCTACTGTTAGTCATGGATGCTTTTAAAAGTAAAGGAACCCTTGTCAAGGCCCAACAAATTAAGACCTGGATCAGCCAGGACCCGATATTATCAGTTGTGAAATATTGTATCCTTAGTGATGATTGGTCTGCCATACCCAAGCAAATGTGTGAGGAGACCAAACCTTACATCCATCGCAAAGATGGACTATCCATTCAATCAAATTTTATACTGTGGGGTAATCGGGTTGTCATGCCCAAGAAAGGCAGAGAGAAATTTGTGCATGATCTACATAGCATGCATCCCGGTATTGTCATAATGAAAGCCATTGCCAGGTCTCATGTATGGTGGCCTGGAATTGACTCTGAGCTGGAATCATGTGTGCATCAGTGTAACACTTGCATGCAGCTTAGTAAAGCACCAGCGGAATCGCCGCTGAGTCTGTGGTCATGGCCATCTAAACCATGATCCAGGATCCACATTGACTTTGCAGGTCCCTTCCTGGGAAAGATGTTCTTAATTGTGGTGGATGCCTAGTCCAAGTGGATAGAGTGTACAGTCATGTCATCCAGCACATCCACAGCTACCATTGAGAGCCTTTGTGTCATGTTTGCTACGCATGGTCTGCCTGACATCATTGTAAGTAATGGATCTTGCTTCACCAGTATGGATTTTCAAGAGTTCATGAAACTCAATGGTATCAAACATGTGAGGTCAGCACCATTCAAACCCACATCCAATGGACAAGCAGAGCGTGCTGTCCAAACCATCAAGAAGAGTATGAAACGTGTAACTCAAGGTTCACTGCAAACTCGCTTGTCACGCATATTGCTTAGTTACAGGACAAGAGGACAAGACCCCATACGCATTCCGGGGTCTCCCCTGCTGAACTATTGATGAAGAGAGGTTTCAAGACCAGGCTCTCTCTTGTCCACCCTGACTTGAATAATCTTGTTGAATACAGACGTCAAAGTCAGCAAGGGTATCATGATCGCGCTACTGTGTCACGCGACATTTCTATCAATGATCCTGTGTACATACTGAATTATGGTCAAGGTCCCAAATGGATCGCCAGTACTGTTACAGCCAAGAAGGGTAACAGAGTGTTTATCATTAAGCTCAAGAATGGGCAGAGATGCAGGAAACATGTCGATCAGATAAAGCTGCGGCACACGGATGAACCGGAACAGTTTGAGGAAGACACAATCAGTGACCAACCAACCAACCTACCCTCAGTCATCAGAGGACTCCACTGTCATCAATGAATCTGGACTTTGCCATTCCCATCAGATCGGCTACCCAGCCCCCAGTCATAACAGGCTCACCCAAGGCTGGAGTTGAACTGAGACGTTCAACTCGGGAGCGGAAAGCCCCAGACTGTCTCAATTTGTAAAAATACCGTTACTAATATCTTAAAGGGGGATATTGTCATGTATGTATGCTTGGGTTTTGTCATGTATCTCACATTACTGTATATAACTGTATCTTACCATGCTATACATGACTGTAACTGGATATGACCTGTAACAATAAGCATACCTTACCACCAGGGGTGCACTTGCAGGAGACCTGTCCCACTGAGGTATATAAAGGGAGGTCTCAGGCAAGTGCAGCACGGGAGAGCTGGAATTAAAGGTGCAGGTCCTGAGTGACCTTGACTTCAGCATGTGTCTCGTGTAAGTCAATACATTAGAGTCAGGACTTTACAGTGGCGATGAGTTACAGGATCACAGAATCCACAGAATGGCTACCAATAGCTCAGATGAGAAATACAATGCTGGTGACAATTGGGATGACTTTATAGAAATGCTCCAGCAAAGCTTTGTGACCAAAGACTAGCTGGGCGACGATAAGGCAGACAAGAGAACAGCCCATCTCTTGACCAGCTGTGGCTTTAATGAAAGACCTGCTGGCACCCGAGAAACCAGCAAGCAAATCATTTGAGGAGTTGAGCACACTGGTGAGAGACCACCTGAAGCCAGCGAGCAGCCTACACATGGCCAGACACAGGTTCGACAACTACAGACGCTGTGTGGGCCAAAGCATACCCGACTTCGTGGCTAGTTCATGTGAGTTCCCTGATGAACTAAGGAGAGAAGTACTGAGAGACTTTTTTATTGATGGAATAGGCCATGCAAGCATATTCCGAAAGCTTATAGAGACTAAGAACTTGACTCTAGAGGCAGCAGCACTGGTCGCACAGACGTTCTTGGCAGGCGAAGAAGAAACGAGGCTGATCTATACTTCGGCTACGACAACCAACAAGGCATCGGAACAAGGGGTTCACATTGTGAAACAAACCGCTATCTACACAGACAAAGGCAGGAGAGCAGGCCTTCAACAGCAGACAGTGGCACCAGAAGCCATCAAAATTAAGGGCCACATGAATGGCCAATCACACCTCATCAACCCACAATGCGAGCAATCAACAACAGATTGAGAGAAGCTCAAGGGAGATCAGCCAGATGCAGCTCATCCTTTGGAAACAATGGAAACGGTCTGTGTTGGAGATGTGGGGGAAGGCACTCAACCAGGGTGTGTCGATTTCAGCATGCCGTTTGCAGAAACTGCAACTACACAGGGCCTCTGGCTCGCATGTGCAGAAAAACAGCAGCTCAGCTGGTACACGAATTGGAAGGGTCGGAAAGCGGACCAGAAGATGGTTGGAACAGTGCACGGGACGCCGAGGTACAGTGGGTTAACACGATCAATGTCCACTGTTCTTACACCAAGGCGCCTCCAATTATGATGAGGGTTCTACTCAATGGGATACCCGTCAACATGGAACTGGACACAGGGGCCAGTCAATCCCTCATGAGCGTTCAACAATTTGAGCAGCTGTGGCCGCACAAAAGCAACAGACCAAAACTCACAAAGATCAACACCAAACTAAGGATCTACACTAAAGAAATCGTCCCAGTCCTTGGCAGCGCCATGCTCTCAGTCACACACAAAGGGATGGTGCACCGACTTTCCCTGTGGATTGTCCCCGGGGATCTCCCAGCCCTGCTGGGGAGAAGCTGGCTAGCAGAACTTAATTGGAAATGGGATGATGTTCACACCATGTCGTCAGAGGAACGGACCTCCTGCTCAACAGTTCTAAGCCGTTTTGAACATCTCTTTCAGCCAGGTGTGGGCACCTTCAAAGGGGCTAATGTTAGAATCTAAATCACACAGAATGCCAGACCGGTCCATCACAAGGCTAGAGCTGTGCCTTATGTGATGAGGGAAAAGATTGAAAACGAACTGGACCGGCTTCTGCGGGAAGGCATAATTTCTCCCGTGGAATTCAGCAACTGGGCAAGCCCCATCATCCCCGTCATGAAGCCTGATGGATCCGTGCAAATCTGTGGGGATTACAAGTTTACCATAAACAGAGTCTCCCTACAGGACCAATACCCGCTGCCCAGAGCGGAGGACCTATTTGCCACGTTGGCTGGAGGAAAACTTTTCTCGAAACTTGACCTCACATCTGCTTATATGACGCAAGAACTGACCGAAGAGTCTAAGCTACTCATCACCATCAACACACATCGAGGCCTTTTTGTGTACAATCGATGCCCATTCGGCATCAGGTTGGCAGCTGCTATATTCCAGCGCAACATGGAGAGTTTGCTCAAGTCCATCCCGGGGACGGTTGTGTTTCAAGATGACATACTCATCACGGGCAGGGACATCCACTCTCATCTCCGCAATCTTGAGGAAGTACTAAGTCGATTGGATCGGGTAGGCCTAAGAGTTAAGAAATCCAAGTGTCTGTTTTTCGCGCCTGAGGTTGAATTTTTGGGCAGAAGGATTGCCGCTGATGGAATCCGCCCAACCGAATCCAAAACCGAAGCAATTCGTCTGGCACCCAGGCCCCGGAATGTCTCGGAACTGCGCGCCTTTCTCGGGCTACTCAATTACTTTGGGAACTTTATGCAGAACTTGAGCATGCTGCTGGAGCCTCTCCACGTGCTACTCAGAAAGGGGTGTGATTGGTTTTGGGGGGGCGCCCAAGAACGCGTCTTCAATAAGGCACACAACCTTCTATGTTCCAAGAGTGTTTTAGCCTTTTTTGACCCAGGTAAAAAGTTAGTCCTTACGTGTGATGCGTGATTGGACAGCTCTTTCCAAGAGCCGGCACAGTCACGGCGAGCTGAGTGACCTCCTCCTGTGCTGTAAGATTCTAGGTGCTAGAACTTCTTTTGAAAAGGAGACAGAGTAGCGCCAGGTGCTAATGATTCTCTCCTGCTGCGAATTCAGCTTTAGCACTCCAAGAAGGAAGTGGAGCGCTAAATCAAGTGCTAACCACTTCTCTTAGGGCGCTAATGTCAGAGAGAGGGGTGATAACGGCAGAGCACTGAACAATTTGGAGCGCATTGTTAACAGCATCAGAGGCTGCTTCCCTCGCTTAAATGGAAGGGCTAATGATGGAGCACAATCTACTTGTCAGCAGTTCTGCATTACAACACAACCTGCACAACTGCCATTACAGCCCCTAACACTCTCAAAAAGTAGAGATCTTGAACATCTTGCAGCAATGAAACATCAAAAACTTTGAGCAGGCACCAGATCGGTGCAAATAATAAAGGTTGGCCTACCCAAAAACCACTCCCTTTAATTAGCGCTCCCCAAGCGCCCAGCCGAGGTGACAATGCCTCCTCTTCCTGGCATTGTTCATGCCCGATGATACAGCAGGGATCGGGAGGCAATTTCACATCCGGGGCGATAACGGGGCGCTGCGCACTATATGACGTCACGATCCACGATAGTTAGAGGCCAAGGCGGTAAGAGTTAGTGCCAGCGCTAACCCGACATTGAAGTTTGCGGGCGTCGCTGCATTCGCTGCGCCCGGTCGCTAACCCCTTAGTGTCCCGTTAGCGCCACCCCAGGCACTAATGGAATGCACGAAGCAGCCGAATTTCTCCCCCTATAATTCTAACTTCGTCTAACGGAGCAGGTTTAAGAAGCACCACTCCCTCCCCACCACCCCTGGTTCTCAGTTTGTGGAGGTCCTTATGTGAGGCAGAAACCCGGAGGATCTGGATTCTGCTGCTGGATTGCTTCAGAGCTCCACCCCTTCTCTGTCTGGAATTTCCATCCTTTATGCTTCATTGCAGTGACTTGGTGTTAGTTCTATACCTGCCATCCTATGAGTAACACATTCTGTGTATACCCAACAAATCATAGAAACACAGGGCCCAAGTTTCGGGCCGCGCCTAGAACGGCGCAGCCCCGACCTGGACGCCCGTTTTTCGTGCCACAAAGTGCGCCTAAAAGAAACTTCTAGATTCTCCGGCTTCCTGCTGGTCCTCTGGCCCTTGGCGCGGCGCAGCACGAGCTGCAGGGGGCGGAGCCAGGTCCCTGCACTGAAAACAGTGCCGGGACCTCTGCACATGCGCGCTACAGTGGGCGCGCATGTGCAGTAGCTCCAGGCGCCCAAAACTGTGTGGGAGGGGCCCGAAGCATGCAGCCCCTAGCCCTGGCCCAATGGCCTCACTTATAATGTTATTATGCCATAATTAGACTGAAAATGATTGAGGAAATTTGTGTTTAGCATATTATGTCCCTTGTGTGCTGTTAATGCGCACCATGCGATTCCCTGCCTAAGCACCGCAGGGTTCTTTTAGCAATGTCACTGTGCTGGGAAGTTTGGTCTATATAAAACAGGTGCAGCTGCTCCACACTCACCTGAGGCAGGCGGAAAAGAGGAGTTTGGGAGTTTGAAAGCTCTGATTTCTGGCTTCAGACACTTTTCAACCTGATTTGTTCGCTGAGACTTGCACTTGACTCACCCTCACCCCACTCTTACATTTTCCGACCCGCCCCTCCCTCCTCCAGCCCAACCATATATTCAGAATGACTCTGAAGAAGATAGGTTGTTCCCCATGGCATGTCTCTCCATGCTATCTTTATAAAGAAGGAGGAGGAGGAACAGTAGCATCTAGAGGCGAGTTGATTAAGGCAGCATGGCAAAAGACATTGGCAGTGATTGGCGGGGCCAATTCTCTCCAGACAACAAAGTTGGCAGTCATGGATGATTTGCTGCCTGGCACAACCAGAAATCTGTCCGTCCTGTCTTCCACCTCTTCCTAGAGGGCTTGCAGGCCTATCTGTGAAAAACTCACGGCCCTTTGTCAAGATGCATCGTGCCTTGGAGCCCTGTGGGCACAGTTGACCTGCAACTGATCATAGTTCTGGAAATAAGCGCTTCAGATCAGGTGCAAGATACCCTGATTAGATAAATGAAAAAGGTCGAGGAAGAAATGGCCCAGAGTCTGCTGGGTAAGTTAAAGAAATACTTCAGAATTCTCAACAAAAATACATTCCATTGAGAAACAAAAACTACACAGAAAAAGTGATCCATCCGGGGCTAACTAAAGAAGTTAAGGATAGTATTAAATTGAAAGAAGAAGCTTATAATGTTGTGAAGAATAGCAGCAGGCCTCAGGATTGGGAGAATTTCAGAAACCAGCAAAGGATGACCAAAAAATTGATAAAAAGGGAAAAAATAGACAGAGAAAACTAGCTAGAAATATAAAAACAGATTGTAAGAGCTTCTACAAGTATGTAAAAAGAAAGCGAGTAGCAAAAGTAAACATTGGCCCCTTAGAGGCTGAGGCAGGAGAAATTATTATTGGGAAAAAGGAAATGGCAGAAATGTTGAGCAAATATTTTGTATCTGTCTTCACAGTAGAAGATGCAAAAAGAATACATAAAATGGTGGGGAACCAAGGGTCTAATGAGGGTGAGGAACTTAATGTAATCAATATAAGTAGAGAAAAAGTACTAGGGAAATTAATGGGACTAAAAGCCGACAAATCCCCTGGACCTGATGGCCGACATCCTAGGGTTCTAAAAGAGATGGCTGCAGAGATAATGGATGCTTTGGTTTTGATCTTTTAAAATTCCCTGGGGCCGAAATTCACCGTCCCTGAAGGGACAGCTTCTGTGGTGTTTGGGCGGGCTACTGATAAAATCGATCGGCCACCGCGGTTGGATAATTTTCCCTCCCCGAGCCATATTCAGCTCGCCGGGCGGGGTGGGGGGGGGGGGGGGGGGGATTTGAGCGGTGTGCACTTCCGCCGGAAACAATGTGGTGAAGCCAGAGTAGAGGAAAAGTTTTGTGCGGTGAGGGAAGCAGCGGCCAGGCCGCTGGAAAACGGACACCACCTGGATTTTCGGCTATAAAAAGGTAGGAGTTCTTCAGCCAGTGTCCCCACCAGGTATTCGAACCAGTGCTCGAACGCAACACCACTGGAGTGTTGCTGGGATCGGGGCCCTTTGGCAGCAAAATATTTTAATTCAGTTTTGAGTTGAATTTAAAGTGTAATAAATTATAGTGATTGTTTTTGCTTAATTAAACCTGTTGATTATTTAGTGGAGGACTGTAGCCTCATTGTGGGCAGCAGAGACCTGCTTGGCAGGGTTCACCCTGAGGATGGGCTCAGTGTTGGGAGGGCGACACCTCGTATACCTGGTCAGACGCAGGGCGGCATGCAGGAGAAGGCGTCATCATCAGCACAGTACCAGAGAGGCAGCGGGCAAGGGAGGTAGCAGCCATGGCTGCACAACAGAGAGAAGGGTGTGCAGACATGCGCAGACCTACAGCTAGAGAGGGTGGCCAGGAGGGAGATGGCTTCAGGAAGATGGTGAGGGATGCTGACCCCCCTCTACAAATACTGGGAGAGGAGTCTTTCCAGCAAGAGCCTCCACAGGAGCCTGAGAATGAGGAGGACCAGGGAGGTGGCCAGCAGGCAGCTGTCAGGGGAGGTGGCCAATGCAGATGTGGGGGAAGGAGACCATACCCTCAAAGGGTCTACAGACCTCAGTTCCTCCTCCAGCTCACTGATGAACAATGCCTGCGAAGGCTACGATTTCGGACAGCAGTATTGAGGGAGCGCTGCACTGTCCTAAGAGAAGATCTGCAGCCTCAAACATGCCTCAGGACCGCCCTCACCGTGGAGACCAAGGTCACCATTGCCTTGAATTTTTATGCTACAGAGTTTTTCCAGTCTGCCACTGCAGACATTGGCAACGTTTCCTAATTCTCGGCACATCTGGCTGGTCACAGATGCACTCTACAGGAAAAGGGTCCAGTACATCTCCTTCCTGATGACAAGGAACAAACAGATGGAGTGGCAGGCCGGATTTGCCCAAATGGCAGGCTTCCCGAGAGTGCAGGGTGCCATTAGCTGCACACACGTTGGGCTGAGGGCATCACATCATCATCCCAAGATGTTTGTCAACCGCAAAGGCTTCCACTGGCTGAACGTCCAACTGGTGTGTGACCACCAGCGTCGGATCCTGGCAGTTGATACGAGGTACCCAGGCAGCAGCCATGAGTCGTTCATTCTGTGCCAGACCAGTGTGACCACCGTCTTCACCGGCCCGAATCAGGATTGCGGTTGGCTGTTTGGGGACAAAGGAGCCCCCTGTCCACTTGGCTGCTCATTCCACTGCGGAACCCCAGGATAGCGCCACAGCATGCTTACAGTGCCGCTCATTGTGCCACCAGGTGCATCATCGAGCAGTGCATAGGCATCCTTAAGCAGAGTGCTTAAGGACCGTTTTGGTGGCACCTTGCAGTACTCTCCTCAACAGGTCTCCATAATCATCGTGGTCTGCTGTATGCTGCACAACCTGGCCATCATGAGAGGACAGCTGCTGGAGGCCGAACCAGCAGCACCACCTGAGGAGGAGGAGGCACAGCAGGAGGAGGAAGAGGAGGAGGAGGAGGATCCCCAGAGCTAGGAGGCATCGTCCCCATCGCAACCCTGGAATGGAGATGCAGATGTCTCTCATTGCTGCTCGCTTCAGATAATCCCATACACACATGACCCTTCAGCTCACATTTTCAATGGCCATCGCAAAGAGTGCCTTAATGCAGAATTGCCTACTCCCAGATGAAACACCTGGCCAGATATATGTGCCAAAAATAAAGATTTATCCAATTATCCAAATTACTGCTAAAACAGACCATAAAGAACAATATAATAATACTGTTATCATTTTTTATCCCTGTGCATTTCACTGTAACACCTGTTACGCGTGAATACCCTATCATCATCATAGGCAATCCCTCAGAATCAAGGAGGTTTTGCTTCCACTCTTAAAATGAGTCCTTAGGTGGTTGAACAGTCCCATACGAGAACCACAGTCCCTGTCACAGGTGGAACAGGTAATCGTTGAGGGAAAGAGTGGCTGGGACAGGTTTGCCAAACGCTCTTTCCACTGCCTGCGCTTGGTTTCTGCATGCTCTCGGCGATGAGACTCGAGGTGCTCAGCACTCTCCCAGATGCACTTCCTCCACTTAAAGCGGTCTTTGGCCAGGGACTCCCAGGTGTAAGTGGGGATGTTGGACTTTTTCAGGGAGGCTTTGAGGGTGTCCCTGTAACGTTTCCTCTGCCCACCTTTGACTCGTTTGCCATGAAGGAGTTCCGAGTAGAGCGCTTGCTTTGGGAGTCTCGTGTCTGGCATGCGAATGATGTGGCCTGTCCAGTGGAGGTGATCAAGTGTGGTCAGTGCTTCAATGCTGGGGATGTTGACCTGGTCGAGGACGCTAATGTTGGTGCATCTGTCCTTCCAAGGGATTTATAGGATCTTGCGGAGGCATCGTTGGTAGTATTTCTCCAGCGACTTGAGGTGTCTACTGTACGTGGTCCATGTCTCTGAGCCATACAGGAGGGCAGGTATTACTACAGCCCTGTAGACCATGAGCTTGGTGGCAGTTTTGAGGGCCTGGCCTTCAAACACTCTTTTCCTCAGGTGGCCGAAGGCTGCACTGGAGGCGGTATTGAATCTCATCGTCAATGTCTGTTCTTGTTGATAAGAGGCTCCCGAAGTATGGGAAATGGTCCATGTTGTCCAGGGCCACGCCGTGGATCTTGATGACTGGGAGGCAGTGCTGTGCGGCGAGGACAGGCTGATGGAGGATCTTTGTCTTACGGATGTTTAGCGAAAGGCCCATGCTTTCGTATGCCTCAGTAAATACGTCCACCATGTCCTGGAGTTCAGCCTCTGTATGTGCACAGATGCAGGTGTCGTCCGCGTACTGTAGCTCGACGACAGAAGTTGGGGTGATCTTGGACCTGGCCTGGAGATGGCGAATGTTGAACAGGTTCCCACTGGTTCTGTAGTTTAGTTCCACTCCAGCGGGGAGCTTGTTGACTGTGAGGTGGAGCTTGGCAGCGAGGAAGATTGAGAAGAGGGTTGGGATGATGACGCAGCCCTGTTTGACCCCGGTCCGGACGTGGATTGGGTCTATAATGAATCCATTGGTAAGGATCACGGCCTGCATGTCATCGTGGAGCAGGCAGAGGATGGTGACGAACTTTTGGGGGCATCCGAAATGGAGGAGGACGGTCCATAGACCCTAATACCACGCCTAACTGTCATCCCTATAGCTGCATCATGGGTCCGGGAAAGCTGCTGTGGTTGTTGTCTGGGACTTACAGTTGTCCTTCTAACATGCCCACAGAACATCTCTGAGCCTGGAAGGGTCGAGTGCAGACTTGCCAGCATCCTCCTGGGAGGGTGCATCCTCACATATATGGAGGTGCCTGACACCTCCCCTGCAATCTCCCTCCATGCATTATGTACTGCTTGTCTGCCAGGTTACCCACATCAGGAAACAGTATTCTTCTGTCTTCCACACCGTGCATCAGAGTCTCCAACTCCATATCAGTGAACCTGTTGGCTCTCCTTGCCTCTCTTACACCAGCCATCCTTCCAAACTCCTTCCCCCCTCAGGGCCTTGCTGCAAACACTGATCTTTAAAAAGGCCAGGGAGCAGCTGGCTCATTAGAAACCCTTACCTGCATGCTGAATTTCTTAGCGGTGATAACGCTCAAATTAAGACAGCCACACTGCCGAAAATTCCACTTTGGAAGGGTTCATTAGTGCTGGAACCCATTTGTCCACTTTTGGAGCTGAGTATGGGGTGGCCCAGCCACGAAAAAAATTTGTCGTTAATGGCCACAAAAAGGTGAGGGGAGCACCAGCTTTCCAGCGGTACTGAATTTCAGGGCCCCTAGATTCTAGAATGGTCCCAGTGGATTGGAAGGTAACAAATGTAACCCTACTATTCAAGAAAGGAGGGAGAGAGAAAACAAGGAACTACAGGCCAGTTAGCCTGCATCAGTCATTGGGAAAATGCTGGAGTCCATTGTTAAGGAAAGTAGTATCAGGGCACTTAGAAAATCATAACATGATTAGGCATAGTTTTATGAAAGAGAATTCGTATTTGACTTATTAGAGATTTTTGAGGATTTAATTAGCAGGGTAGATAAAGGGGAACCAGTGGATGTAGTATATTTGGATTTCCAAAAGGCATCCGATAAGGTGCCACATAAAAGATTATTACACAAGATAAGGGCTCACGGGATTGGATAGAGGATTGGTTAATGGACAGAAAATAGAGAGTAGGGATAAACATGTCTTTTTCAGGTTGGCAGACTGTAACAAGTGGGGTGCCGCAAGGATCAGTGCTGGGGCCTCAAATATTTACAATCTATATTAATGACCGAGATGAAGGGGCCAAATATAATGTATCCAACTTTTCTGATGATACAAAGCTAGGTGGGACAGTAAGATGTGAGGAGAACACAAAGCGTCTGCAAAGGGATATAGATAGACTAAGTGAGTGGGCAGTAAGGTGGCAGATGGAGTATAATGTGAGGAAATGTGAGGTTATTCACTTTGGTAGGAAGAATAAAAAAACTGAATATTTTTTAAATGGTGAGAAACTTTTAAATGTTGGTGTTCAGAGAGATTTGGGTGTCCTTGTGCAAGAAACACAGAAAGCTAGTACGCAGGTACAGCAAGCATTAAGGAAGGCAAATGGCATGTTGTCCTTTATTGCAAGGGGGTTGAAGTATAAGAGTAAGGAAGTCTTGCTACAATTGTACAAGGCCTTGGTGAGACCACACCTGGAGTACTGTGCACAGTTTTGGTCTCCTTATCTAAGGAAGAATAGACCTGCCTTGGAGGTGGTGCAACGGAGGTTCACTAGATTGATTCCTGGGAGGGGCTGTCTTATGATGAGAGATTGTGCAGAATGGACCTATACTCTCTGGAGTTTAGCAGAATGAGAGGTGATCTCATTGAAACGTACAAGATTTTGAGGGGGATTGACAGGGTAGATGCTGAGAGGTTGTTACCCCAGGCTGGAGTGTCTAGAAGTAGGGGGCACAGTTTCAGGATAAGGGGTAGGCTATTTAAGACAGAGATGAGGAGAAATTTCTTCACTCAGAGGGTTGCGAATCTTTTGAATTCTCTGCCCAGAGGGCTGTGGATGCTGAGTCTCTGAATATATTCAAGGCTGAGATAGATAGATTTTTGGGGTCTAGGGGAATCAAGGGATATGGAGATTGGGCGGGAAAGTGGAGTTGAGGTCGATGAGATTATGCCTAGAGCCAGGGTAGATTTTTCCTGAGCCTCTGCTCAGTAACTTCATGTCCCTTTTATTGTGTTCTTAACACAGATGAGACTGCACACAGGGAGGTTAAAGTAACAGTGACCTCAGTCTTTATTAAGACACTCCAGAGTGAGGAACAGGCCTTAGGGGCCGGCTTACATACAATGCTCCCAATGGATGCTGGGATCCCTTGGGACTTCAGGGGATGCACTCCCTGGTGGCGGAACATGGGAGTGCATGCTTTACAGATACAACATCACTCCCCCCCGAAAGTCAAAGTGAAAACTATTTACAAGGTGAGGCGGTCAGGAGCCTTTCTTTCCCTGGCGGACCGCCTCGGTACAAATGTCTGTTCTGGTGTGTTGGCTGTGCCCTCGCTGGGCTGGCATGTTGTTGGCCCTGCAGGGCAGCTGGGTGATCCTGACCTTGCTGGGCTGTTGGGCGTGATGGGTTTGATTTCCTGGTCCGGGGTGGTGTCGTTGATCCTTTGGGTGTGTGTTGTGAGCTCGAAAAAGGTGGTGTCTGCTGTGGGTTGTTCAGGGCAGTCTGTGAACCGCAGCCTCGTTTGGTCCAGGTGCTTTCTGCAAATTTGTCCATTGTCCAGTTTGACTACAAACACCCTACTCCCTTCTTTAGCTATCACCGTGCCCGCGATCCACTTGGGACCATGTCCATAGTTTAGCACATACACAGGGTCATTCAGATCAATTTCCCGTGACACAGTGGCGCGACCATCATTTACATTTTGTTGCTGCCGCCTGCTCTCTACCTGATCATGCAGGTTGGGGTGAACCAGCGAGAGTCTGCTTTTAAGTGTCCTTTTCGTGAGTAGCTCAGCCGGGGGCACCACTGTGAGTGAGTGGGGTCTCGTGCGGTAGCGGAGCAGTACTCGGGACAGGTGGGTTTGGAGTGAGCCTTCTGTGACTCGTTTAAGGCTCTGTTTGATTGTTTGTACTGCCCGCTCTGCCTGCCCATTGGAGGCTGGTTTAAACGGGGCTGAGATGGCATGTTTGATCCCATTGCGGGTCATGAATTCTTTAAATTCGGCACTAGTGAAACATGACCTGTTGTCACTGACCAGTATGTCAGGCAGGCCTTGGGTGGCAAACATGGCCCTCAGGCTTTCAATGGTGGCGGTGGCGGTGCTTCCCGACATTATTTCACATTCAATCCATTTTGAAAAAGCATCCACCATCACCACGAACATTTCACCAAGAAATGGGCCCGCATAGTCGACATGGATCCTCGACCATGGTCTGGAGGGAAAGGACCACAAACTTAGTGGTGCCTCTCTCGGTGCGTTGCTCAACTGAGCACACACGCTGCATTGCCGTACACAAGTCAGAGTCGATACCGGGCCACGACACGTGGGATCTGGCTATCGCTTTCATCATTGCTATACCCGGGTGTGTGCTGTGGAGATCCAAGATGAACATCTCCCTACCCTTTTTGGGTAGCGCTACACGGTTACCCCACAACAGGCAGTCTGCCTGAATGGACAGCTCGTCCTTTCGCCGCTGGAACGGCTTGATTAGCTCTTGCATTTCAACGGGGATGCTGGCCCAGCTCCCATGCAGTACACAGTTTTTTACTAGGGACAGCAGAGGATCTTGGCTGGTCCAAGTCCTAACCTGGCGGGCTGTGACAGGTGGTTTATCATTTTCAAACGCTTCCAAGACCATCAACAAGTCTGTGGGCTGCGCCACCATCAACAAGTTTGCAGGCTGCGCCATTTCTACCACCGTGGTGGGCAATGGTAGCCGACTGAGAGCATCCGCACAGTTCTCGGTGCCTGGCCTGTGGCGGATGGTATAGTTATATGCTGATAGCGCGAGTGTCCACCTTTGTATACGGGCTGAGGCATTGTATTTATCCCCTTGTTTTCAGCAAACAGGGATATGAGGGGCTTGTGATCGGTTT
This sequence comes from Pristiophorus japonicus, assembly GCF_044704955.1. NCBI lineage: Eukaryota > Metazoa > Chordata > Chondrichthyes > Pristiophoridae > Pristiophorus > Pristiophorus japonicus. The sequence continues at coordinate 241,711,731 of NC_091980.1, read as the reverse complement.
TCAGCTCAAATTTGAGGCCAACCAGGTACTAATGCATTTTCTTTACCCCGAACACACACGCTAATGCCTTTCTCAATCATGCTGTCGGCCCTCTCGGCCTTAGACAAGCTCCTGGAAGTATAGGCAACAGGTTGCAACTTCCCCGCAACTTTAGCTTGTTGTAATACACACCCGACTCCGTACGACGACGCATCACATGCTAGCACAAGTCTTTTACCCGGGTTATAGAATACATGCAGCTTGTTGGAGCATAAAATGTTTCTGGCTTTCTCAAAAGCAATTGCTTAGTTTTTTCCCCATACCCAGTTCTCACCTTTACGCAATAACACATGTAGGGGCTCTAAGAGGGTGCTTAACCCCGGTAGGAAGTTACCAAAATAGCTGAGGAGCCCCAGGAACGACCGCAGCTCTGTAACGTTCTGTGGCCTGGGCAAGTTCCTGATAGCCTCTGTCTTGGCGTCTGTGGGCCGAATGCCATCCGCCGCGATCTTTCTCCCCAAAAACTCCACTTCTGTTGCCATGAAGACGCATTTCGACCTCTTCATTCGCAGCCCTCCGCGATCCAGTCGCTGGAGGACCTCCTCCAAGTTTTGTAGGTGCTCGACGCTGTCCCGACCCGTGACCAACATGTCATCCTGAAAAACCATCGTGCGTGGTACCAACTTGAGTAGGCTCTCCATGTTTCTCTGGAAGATCGCTGCAATCGACCGAATTCCAAACGGGCATCTGTTATAGATAAACAGTCCCTTGTGCGTGTTGATGCAGGTGAGGCCCTTCGAAGACTCCTCCAGCTCCTGCGTCATGTAGGCCGAAGTCAGGTCAAGTTCGTGAACGTCTTGCCTCCTGCCAGCATCGCAAATAGGTCGTCTGCATTGGGTAGCGGGCATTGGTCCTGCAGCGAGAAACGATTAATAGTTACTTTATAATCGCCGCAAATCCTGACCGTGCCATCACTTTTGAGTACTGGAACAATCGGGCTGGCCCACTCGCTGAATTCCACTGGGGAGATGATGCCCTCGCGTTGCAGCCTGTCCAACTCGATTTCCACTCGCTCCCTCATCATGTAAAGTACCGCTCGCATCTTGTGGTGACTGGGTCGTGCCTCTGGGACTAAGTGGATCCGCACCTTCGCCCCGGAAAAGTTTCCAATGCCTAGCTCAAAAAGGGAAGGAAATTTGTTAAGAACCTGGGTACATGAGGCCTCATCGACATGTGATAGCACTCGGATGTCATCCCAGTTCCAGCGGATTTTGCCAGCCAGCTCCTTCCAAGCAGTGTGGGGCCATCGCCCAGGACAATCCAGAGTGGCAGTTCGTGCACCGTGCCCTCGTAGGTGACCTTGACCATGGTGCTCCACAGGACAGTGATAAGCTCTTTGGTGTACATTCTCAGTTTCGTGTGGATGGGGCTCAGGGCTGGTCTGAGTGCCTTGTTGCACCACAGTCTCTCAATCATCTTTTTACTCATGATGGATTGGCTAGCGCCAGTATCGAGTTCCATGGCTATGGGTAAGGCATTCAATTTTACATTTCGCATTATAGGTGGACATTTCATCGAAAATGTGTGCACCCTGTGTACTTCAGCACCTGCCTCCTCTCTCTGAGGCTCGAATTTGCTTTGATCCACCATGAACCGATCTTCCTGTGCCACGTGGTGGCTAGCAGGTTTTGCAGAGCTTGCAGTTCATCTGCAAGCTCGTTGGACGTGCCCCATTGTTCCACAGCTCTTGTAAACATACCCTTTGAAGTGGCATGAATAGGCTGAATGGAAGCCTCCACAACGCCAACAACGTGTGAATTGCCTTGCATTCATCCTTTATTGCGGACTCTGAGTCATATGGGTCACCTGAGGCCTGCTGGCAGTTGCAGAGTCGTGGTTTCTGCCCTTTTCATTTCTGCTCTCAAACACAGTTCCAGTTAATTTATGAACATTGCTAGCACCTGTGTGCTGAGAGATTTGTTTGGTATTATCACTGGTGGACATAAACGCCTGTGTTATCGCAATGGCCTTACTGAGGGTCGTGTCTCTGCAGCCAAAAGTCTTTGTGGCCAATGCCCAGTACAAAAAAGTCTCTGAGCATTTGCTCCACATAGCCATCAAACTCACATTGTCCTGCAAGACGCCTTAGCTCGGTGACATAGCTCGCCACTTCCTGACCTTCAGATTGCTGGCACGTGTAGAACCGATACCTTGCTATCAGCACGCTCTCCCTCGGGTTAAGATGCTCCCAAACCAGTGTACACAGCTCCTCATACGACTTATCTGTGGGTTTCACCGGAGCCAGAAGATTCTTCAGGAGGCTGTAGGTCGGTGCCCCGCAGACTATGAGGAGGACCACTCTCCTTTTTGCAGCGCTTCCTTTTCCATCCAGTTCGTTGGCTACAAAGTACTGGTCTTGCCATTCAACATAGGCTTCCCAGTCCTCACCCTCCGAGAACTTCTCCAGGGGCCCACAGTTTGCTGCATCATTGCGTTGGATTCGTATACTCATCGCCAGTTATTGTGTTCCTAACACAGGTGAGACTGCACACAGGGAGGTTAAAATAACAGTGACCTCAGTCTTTATTAAGACACTCCAGAGTGAAGAACAGGCTTTAGGGGCCGGCTTATATACAGTGCTCCCAATGGATGCTGGGATCCCTTGGAACTTCAGTGGATGTGCTCCCTGGTGGCGGAACATGGGAGTGCATGTTTTACAGATACACAACACCTTTTCCATTGTCACATCCGTTGGCTCCCTTGTCTTATAGAACTCACCCAATGACGAATCCTCACCTATGGTCTGTGTAAAGTCCTTACTCTACAGTATGAAACCACACGAGGCACACTCTGTGACCTTAACTCTTTATTCACAGGACTCCAAAGGTGATGACCCTGCGTGGGACCTCCCTTTTCATACCTGTGTGATCAGGTAAGGAGTGTCTCCCACAAGTTTACCCCTTGTGGTCAAGGTGTGCATCTAGATTGAGTGTATACTGTAATACAGTGGTGTTACATTGCGGTTACATTCATGACATCACCTCCACCCCCTCCCACCCCCCCAAAGTCTTATTGGGATCATAGCTTTAGTCTTTCAGGTGGTCTACGCTCCCTCATGGACCGCCGCAGTTGGGGCTCTCTTTGTTGGACACTGACGTGAGTGTCTGTCACCTGTGGTGATTCCGGCCTGTCCGGGCTGACTGCAGGGACTGTGCAATCTTCTGATTGCTCTTGTTGCTCGTTCACTGGCGGTGTTGTGAGCTGCATCTCATGGTCTTCTTCAGGTTCCTCCGTGTCGATGCTGAACCTTTTTTTAACTTGGTCCAGATGCTTACAGCATACTGGCAATTGTTGAGTTTTTCCCCTCTTTGTCAATTACAGTGCCCTCAAGCCATTTGGGCCCCATGGCGTGAATGAGGACAAATACAGGATCATTTATTTCTATACATCTCCTGCACGAATTACGGTCATGGTACTCGTTTTGTGACTTGCGCTTGCCCTCAGCTATGTCAGTCAGGACTGGGTGAATGAGGGACAACCGAGTTTTGAGTGTCCGTTTCATTAGTAGCTCTGCGGGCGGGACCCCCGTGATTGAGTGCAGTCGGGATCTATAGGCCAGCAGGAGATGCGATAGGAGGCATTGTAGGGAGGGTCCTTGAATTCTGAGCATATCTTGCTTAATGATTTGGACCGCACATTCCGCCTGGCCATTGGAAGCCGGCTTGAACGGCGCACTACTGAAATGGTTGATGTCATTGCCCGACATAAATTCTCAGAATTCGTAGCTTGTGAAACATGGGCCATTATCACTAACCAGGATGTCCGGCAAGCCATGGGTTGCAAAGATCGCACGTAGGCTTTCAATGGTGGTGGATGACGTGAATGAATTCAGAATGATGCACTCAATCCATTTCGAGTACGCATCTACCACAATAAGGAACATCTTACCCGTGAACGGGCCCGCGTAGTCAACATGAATGGGTGACCATGGCCTGGTGGGCCAGGGCCACGGGCTGAGCAGGGCCTCTCTGGGGGCATTACCCAGCTGGGCACACGTCGTGCACCTGCGAATACAGTGTTCCAGGTCTGAATCAATTCCAGGCCACCAAACGTGTGACCGGGCAATGGCCTTCATCAGCACAATGCCTGGGTGCTCGCTGTGGAGTTCCCTGATGAATGCCTCCCTGCCCTTCTAGGGCATAACTACCCGGCTGCCCCATAGTAGGTAGTCGGCTTGGATGGAGAGCTCATCCACCCGTCTGTGGAATGGTCTGACCTCCTCAGGACATGCTCCGTGTGCGGGCGCCCAATCCCCAGTCAGGGCACATTTCTTAATCAGGGATAGGAGGGGATCTTTGTTTGTCCAAATTTTGATCTGGCGGGCTGTGATGGGGGAGCCTGCGCTGTCAAAGGCATCGACAGCCATGACCATCTCGCCGCTTTGCTCCGCTGCCCCCTCAGTGGTGGCCAGTGGAAACCTGCTGAACGAATCAGTGCAATTTTCAGTGCGGGGCCGGTGCCGATGGAGTAGTCATAAGCAGCCAGTGTGAGAGCCCATTGCTGTATGCGAGCTGATGCGTTGGCATTGATAGCCTTGCTGTCTGACAACAGGGATGTTAATGGCTTGTGGTCCGTCTCTAATTCAAACTTCCTACCAAAGAGGTACAGATGCATTTTTTTTACACCATAGACACATGTAAGTGCTTCCTTCTCGACCATCCCATATCCCCGTTCTGCTTGAGAGAGCGACCTGGAGGCATAAGCCACAGGTTGTAGTTGACCCTCAGCATTGCCCTGCTGCAACAAGCACCCAACCCCATAGGACGATGCATCACATGTCAGAACAAATTTTTTACAGGGGTCGTACAGGGTCAACAACTTGTTTGAACAAAGTAGGTTTCGCTCCCCATCAAAAGCCCGTTCCTGACAGTCCCCCCAAAATCAATCAGAACCCTTACACAGGAGCACGTGTAGCAGCTCCAACAACGTGCTCAAGTTCAGCAGAAAGTTCCCGAAATAGTTCAACAGTTCCAGGAATGAACGCAGCTCCAATGTGTTGCAGGGCCTGGGTGCTCGGCGAATCACCTCTGTTTTGGATTCGGTGGGCCGAATCCCATCTGCAGCAACCCTCCTGCCCAGAAACTCAACCTCAGGAACTGAGAACACACATTTAGACTTCTTGAGTCGCAGACGTATTCGGTCCAGTCGGCGTAGCACCTCCTCCAGGTTGTGGAGGTGTTCCTCGGTGTCTCGACCCGTGATGAGGATGTCGTCCTAGAATACGATCATTCCAGGATTGGATTTAAGCAGGCTTTCCATGTTTCGTTGAAAAATCGCGGCCGCTGATCGAATGCCAGACGGGCACCTGTTATAAACGAACAGTCCCTTGTGCGTGGTGATGGTGGTCAGTAGTTTAGATTCGTCAGCCAGTTCCTGGGTCATATAGGCTGAAGTGAGGTCCAACTTGGTGAACAGCTTGCCGCCTGCCAGTGTGGCGAAAAGGTCCTCTGCTCTCGGGAGCAGGTATTGATCTTGTAGGGACACCCAATTGATGGTGGCCTTGTAGTCACCACAGATCCTGACAGAGCTATCCGCTTTTAGGACGGGAACGATGGAGCTCGCCCAGTTGCTGAATTCAACAGGCGAGATGATGCCCTCTCTCAACAGCCGGTCCAGTTCGCTCTCGATTTTTTCCCGCATCACATACGGCACCGCTCTGGCTTTGTGGTGCACTGGCCTGGCGTCTGGGGTGATGTGTATTACTACTTTGGTGCCTTTGAAAGTCCCGATGCCAAGTTGGAATAGTGAATCGAATTGTTGTAGGACTTGTGAGCACAAACTTCGCTCCACAGATGACATTGCGTGAACATCCCCCCATTTCCAGTTCATCTCGGCTAACCAGCTCCTCCCCAACAGTGCGGGACCATTGCTCGGGACAATCCAGAGCGGCAGCCGATTCACTAACCCATTGTGTGTGACAGCCAACATTGTACTGCCCAGCACCGGAATGATTTCTTTAGTGTAAGTCCGTAATTGTGTCTCAATACCTGCGAATTTGGGTCTACTGGCTTTAAGTGGCCATAGCTTCTCAAATTGCTGAACACCCATGAGTGACCGGCTGACCCCAGTGTCCAGCTCCATGCGTACAGGGATATTGTTTAATAAAACCCTCATCATCATTGGTGGCGTTTTGGTGTATGAACTGTGAATATTCGCCTCATGGACCCGTTGAATCTCGGCGCCCATCGATTTTTCCCAAAAGTCATCCTGCCTCAAAGAACCCTCTTCTGGTCCATCCACCTCATATATTAGTCTGGTTGCAGACTTCCTGCACATTCGAGCTAAGTGTCCACTGAGATTGCAGTTCCTGCAGATAAACTGTTGAAATCTGCAAGATCTAGCTGAGTGTTTTCCCCCACACCTCCAGCATGAGTTAAAGTTTCCATTGTTGGGAACAAGGGGACTATGGCCAGGCATTCCGTGCTGACTGTCCCTTTGACTGCTCTTAAGTACCCTATTAGTGGGTGTCAATGGCCCCATCCCAGGCCGCATTGTCCACTGTGATGGCGTGAATGTCCGTTCAGCCTGCCATTGTCTCGGTTGAAGTCCTACTCTGGGGTCTATTGCTGCCTGGGGAGTGTCGGACTGCCCCTGCCTGCCTGCGGAGCTCTGAGTCGCATTGATGATGTTGACTCCCTGATCCATCACCGCGTTAGAGGCAGAATTGCGTGCGTATATTATTTTCGTCTCTTCCTCCCCCGCCATGAAAGTTTGAGCTATCAACGGCGCCGCTTCCAAGGTTAAATCCTTGGTCTCCATTAATTTTTGGAAAATTCCTGCATGACTGATGCCCTCGATAAAGAAGTCCCTTAGCATCTCCCCCCTGCAGGCATCTGTGAACTTACAGAGGCTGTCCAAACACCGGAGATCCGCTACGAAGTCTGGTATGCTCTGTCCTTCACGACGTCAGTGAGTGTAGAATCTGTGTCGGCCCATATATATGCTACTTGCCGGTTTGAGGTGCTTCCCGATCAATTTGCTAAGTTCTTCAAAGGTTTTGTCCGCCGGCTTTTTGGGTGCTAGTCCTTCATGAGCGCATAAGTCTTTGGTTCGCAGCTGGTCAAAAGATGAGCCCTTCGCTTGTCGGCTGCTGCATCCTCCAGCCATTCTTTCGTAATGAAGCTTTGCTGAAGTCTCTCGACAAAATCGTCCCAGTCTTCCCCAACACAGTACTGTTCCTCTGTGCTACCAGTGGCCATTCTCGTGGGTCGTGAATTCCCGTTTCTCATCACCAATGTAAAGTCCTTACTCTACAGTATGAAGCCACACGAGGCACATTCTGGGGACAAGGTTACTCTGTGAACTTAACTTTTTATTCACAGGACTCCAAAGATGATGACCCTGCGTGGGACCTCCCTTTTTATACCTGTGAGATCAGGTAAGGAGTGTCTCCCACAAGTTCACCCCTTGTGGTCAAGGTGTGCATCTAGGTTGAGTGTATACAGTAATACAGTGGTGTTACATTGTGGTTACATACATGACAGTCTGTAACATCCTACTACCCTTCCCTTGTTCATTGGCATGTTGGCCTTTATTGCAAGGGGGGTGGAGTATAAAAGCAGGGAAGTCCTGCTCCAACTGTACAGGGTATTGGTGAGGCCACAGCTAGTTTTGGTACAGTTTTAGTGTCCTTATTTAAGGAGAGATATACTTGCACTTGGGGCAGTTCAGAGAAGGTTCACTAGCTTGATTCCTGAGATGAAGATGTTGATGTATAAAGAAAAGTTGAGCAGGTTGGGCCTATACTCATTGGAGTTTAGAAAAATGAGAGGTGATCTTATTGAAACATATAAGATACTGAGGGGGCTCGACAAGGTAGATGCAGAGAGGATGTTTCCCCTCATGGCGAATCTAGAATTAGGGGGCATAGTTTCAGAATAAGGGGCCGCCAATTTAGAACTGAGATGAGGAGGAATTTCTTCTCTCAGAGGGTCATAAATCTATGGAATTTGCCCTCGAGAGCTTTGGAGGCTGGGTCATTGAATATATTTAAGGTAGAGATAGACAGATTTTTGAACGATAGGGGAATGAAGGGTTATGGGGAGCGGGCGGGGAAGTGGAGCTGAGCCCAAGGTCAGATCAGCCATGATCTTATTAAATGGTGAAGCAGGCTCGAGGGGCCATATGGCCTACTCCTGCTCTTATTTCTTATGTTATTATGTAAATAACAGCGCGTTTAATGCATACGCTGTTATTAGTGTGTAAATAATTCAACGATTTGTGGCGAGGAAGAGATTCAGTATGAGTTTTGAATCGCCATAAATAGCTGGACGATTTGTGCCGTTCCACACCGCTGGTGTAAACAAAAGCTCATTATTAATCTTCCCACGAGTTTCAAGGATTTTCTGCATTTATGCTGTCAAAATGAATGAAACTCACTGTAGAAATTTTGGGCTGGTACTTAATGAAATAAGAATCTTTTTAATGACAGGATTTATGTTCCTGCAATGTCACTGAACCTCGAAGGCCCAGAAAAGGAACAATTGAAACTGTCGAGTCTCATTCCGGCAGGTAGTAAATCAGTCTTCGAAGTTTTTAAAATTAAAATTTTACAGTTTTGAATTTTTTTCTTACATTTCCTTTCTGCCTCTTTTTTCTTTCTCTTAATCCAATCTTTCTTTCCCGCCCTCTCTTTCTGTACCTAATTTGACTCTAATTCATACTATTGCCTTCTCTGTCATTCCTCTGTTTCTTTCTCTATCCTTACATTTCACTGGATAAGGAGATAGACTGTTGGTCCCTTTGTCACCATGGTCACAGATGCCCCCTTGACCTTGCCACGCCTTCCAGCAATTTGCAGCGCAAAAATGTTTTGAGCTGAAGGGTGAGGGAAAAACATCTAACAAATGGAGCATGCGCAAGATGCTCCACTCCAGCAAATAGTGGGCCATTGTCTGAAGTGTCTGTCTCCAAGTGTTCTAAGGAAGGCTCGGGACCAAGAAATGGGCGGTATCATTAGAAAAGTTGGAGAAGTGGAGTAGAACTCGCATGCAAACTCACCCTCCAGAGAAATATAGAAACATAGATATTAGGTGCAGAAGCAGGCAATTCGGCCCTCCGAGCCTGCACCGCTATTCAATAAGATCATGGCTGATCATTCAACCTCAGTACCTCTTTCCTGCTTTTTCTCCATACCCCTTGATCACTTTGGCCGTAAGGGCCATATCTAACTCCCTTTTGAATATATCTAACGAACTGGCCTCAACAACTTTCTGTGGTAGAGAATTCCACGGGTTAACCACATCTCCTCATCTCGGTCCTAAATGGCTTACCCCTTATTCTTAGACTGTGACCCCTGGTTCTGAAATTCCCCAGCAACGGGAACATTCTTACTGTCTCTAACCTGTCCAATCCCGTCAGAATTTTATATGTTTCTATGAGATCCCCTCTCATTCTTCTAAACTCCAGTGGATACAAGCCCAGTTGATCCAGTCTCTCCTCATATGTCAGTTCTGCCATCAATCTGGTGAATCTTCGCTGTATTCCCTCAATCGCAAGAACGTCCTTCCTCAGATTAGGAGACCAAAACTGAAGACAATATTCCACGTGTGGCCTCACCAAGGCCCTGTACAACTGCAGTAAGACCTCCCTGCTCCTATACTCAAGTCCTCTAGCTATGAAGGCCAACATGCCATTTGCCTTCTTCACTGCCTGCTGTACCTGCATGCCTACCTTCAATGACTGATGTACCATGACACCCAGGTCCCGTTGCACCTCCCCTTTTCCTAATCTGCCACCATTCAGATAATATTCTGTCTTCCTGTTTTTGCCACCAAAGTGGATAACCTTACATTTACCCACATTATACTGCATCCCACTCACCTAACCTATCCAAGTCACCCTGCAGCCTTTTGGATCCTCCTCACAGCTCACACTGCCACCCAGTTTAGTGTAATTGGCAAACTTGGAGATATTAAATTCAATTCCTTCATCTAAATCATTGATGTATATTGTAAATAGCTGGGGTCCCAGCACTGAACCCTGCGGCACCCCACTGGTCACTGCCTGCCATTCTGAAAAAGACCCATTTATCCCGACTCGCTGCTTCCTGTCTGCCAACCAGTTCTCTACACGTCAATACATTACCCCCAATACCATGTGCTTTAATTTTGCACACTAATCTCTTGTGTGAGATCTTGTCAAAAGCCTTTTGAAAGTCCAAATACACCACATCCACTAGTTCTCCCTTGTCCACTCTACTAGTTACATTGTCAAAAAATTCTAGATGATTTGTCAAGCATGATTTCCCATTCATAAATCCATGCTGACCTCCGAGCTACCCTTTCCCCCTGGGCTTGCTGCAGCCCACTTGTACCTGGTGCCTCACCTTATGCAGATCCCACTACTATATTAGCTTCTAAAGAATGCATAGTGCCATTATCTGAGCTGGTGTCTGCGGGTGAGACATGCAGTGACGTGTGTGTTCTTCCTCCTCCTCTTCTCCCGCCCAATCTCTGCCCTCAGGGACAGGCTGCTCAGGTACTTGCTGATTATCTGAAAGCATAAAGGCACAAGAGTTGGGTTAAGGTGAATGGAGTGGGGCAGGAAGGGAGAAATGTATGCATACAGCATGATTAGCTGCAAAGTGCGAAACGCTTGTGGGGTGAGGGGGAAGTGGGATGTGAGAAGAAGGAGTAGGGATGAACATACTGTTGTTGTCCTCAAGGGGTCAATGTCGCTAGTGGCCACAGTGCACACCTCCTGCCACACAATAATCTTCAGCACTGCATTCTCCAGCGCAGACAGTGGTTGGGTGATGGCTTGTCCCCCACCTGTCCGCTCCTGCTCCCTCCTGCTCCCTCCTAAAGCATTTGTGCCTGTTGCTAATTCTCCAACTTTTCTACTGACACAGCCCATTCCTTTATTATAACAAATTTCGAGCCCTCCATTTTTACTATAGCTTATATATGGAACCATTATCTCCATGTACAGTGAAATATGCCACCTGCAGGGTTGATGAAGAATGTACATGTGGAGGCTTATCAAAGTTTCACAAGACAAATTATTTAATTATATTATTGACGTGGGAAGTTAGTAAAAAGTACTAATTTGTATCTACAGAATGCATGCCACTGTTTTGAAATGTCATGCTTATATAAATACACAAGAATAAAGCTGATTAGTAAATCTATTTTATAATTTAAGTTGTGTCATGTATCTGTTTCTGTTGCTATTTGAGAGGAATTTGAATGTACAGAACCACAAAATCTCTACACATTAACAAAGTTCAATATGCTTAGAAAATGCATATTTAAATCAGATGACATTATTTCGATAATATTAATTAGCAAGGTATGTGGGATTAAAAGGTGAACAAACTTCAGCCTATAATTTCAAATATGGAAATGTTTGTTACAGTTGAATGGCTTCATTCCAAAATGCACTTAAACTGCATCTTCTGATTTACATTTATTCGTACCCAAGATCTAATAGGTGTTATCAGTTCACTTAGGAACTTTCTGTATTCTGGCTGAGTTTAGTGTCGCGAACCATTCGATACAGGATGTTTTATAGGGAAATCTTGGACTCAATTTTCCCCAGTAATTTGCGCCGTTTTTTTGGAGTAGGCTGCTTTTTTTGGCGTATTGAGTTCAATTTTTGGCGTATTTTTTTTCTCAAACTTTACCCCTGCGATCTGCACCGGCGAAACAGACTTAGATATGATTTTTCTAGGCTAGTTTTTTTTCACCTCAGAGGGGGCGTTCCCCTTTGTGCCGGTTTTTTCAATTGTTTGTAGTTTGACCAACATTTTTCTCCATTACGTTGGCGTATCTGGCCACTCCCAAAAAACCTTCTGGTGAGTTAAAAAACCAGCACACATTCACAAATCTGGGCTGAAAAGATACCATTGTTTTTAAATCGAAGGTTTTGGAGAGAGTGAAGAACACTGTCAAAATCAATAATAAAGTTCAACTTTTTTTTACCTGTCAATGTAGAAGTGTAAATTTGTTGGATTTCACAAGTTTTCTCATTTTTTTACTCACTCACATGCCACCGCCAAACGTCTTGAAGAAGGCCTGGAGAGTTGTAGGTTTGGCCGGCAGAATCGGCCTCGCGTCCGGACACAGTGACTCAGGGCTCGGCTACAAAACAAGCCCTGGGGCGAGGGACGGGGGGAAGAGAAGAGAGGAGGGAGAGATAGCCAATCTTACGGCTTGTAGCCTGGGGAGGGAGAGGGAGAGGGAGAGAGAAAGACAATCTTATGGCTTCTAGCCTGGGGAGGGGGAGGGAGAGAGCGGTCACAAGACTCAAGGGGGTGCGGGGGGAGAGAGAGGAGAGGTCACAAGACCTTTGTGTGTGGTCCATCCATACAGACCTTGGGGAGAGAGAGAACTGCGAATCTGTGTTGCCTGCTTTCCTGCAGTTTTGAGCTTCTTTGAAAGTTTAACTTTAAGTATTGGGGCAATACTGACAATGCCATATCCTTGTGCGAGCCTTCTGCATCATGGTGCTACGTAGGAGACAATTGATTAGAGCTCATCGCATCAGGAACATCAGAGCTCGTAGGGTGCTGGGCAGGAGGCTTTCCCCACCTCAGGTATATCAAGACAGGCGTTCATATCTGCATCTGAGTGAGGCAGAATGTGTCAGAAGGCTGCGTTTCCGCAAAGAGGTTGTCTGTGAGATCTGTGAGTTGGTGAAACCAGACCTGCAGCCGAAAAGCGTCAGGAGGACTGCTTTGTCAGTTGAAGTGAAGGTTACAGCTGCACTTTCATTCTATGCCTCCGGATCATTTCAAGCTACAACTGGGGATGTGTGCACCATCTTTCAGCATGCAACACATGTCTGCATTCGCCAGGTGACGGCTGCACTGTATGCATGGAGAAATTACTTCATCAAGTTCCCCATGACCGCCCAAGCAATCCATGACAGGGCTGTGGGCTCCTCAAGGATTGCTGGCTTCCTAAAGGTACAGGGCTGCATTGATTGTACCCACATTGCCTTGTGAGCACCTTTGCAGGATTCCGAGATGTACAGGAATAGAAAAGGCTTCCACTCCATTAATGTGCAGCTCGTGTGTGATGACAAGAATCGCATTATGTCAGTCGATGCAAGATACCCTGGCAGCACCCATGATGCGTTCATCCTACGTGACAGCGTTATATCTGACATGTTTGAGCAGCAGCCAGAAGGGCAGAGCTGGCTACTGTGAAACAAAGGGTACAGCCTCGCCACCTGACTCATGACTCCCCTACGTGTAACCCGGATGGAAGCTGACTGTCAATACAACATGTCGCACATTGCGAGGTCCAGCATCATTGAGAGGCCCATTGGCATATTGAAACAGCGTTTCCGATGCCTACACCATTCCGGAGGCTACTTGCTGTACTCCCCTGAGACTGTCGGTCAGTTCATTGTTGTGTGCTGCATGCTGCATAACTTAGCAGCAGCACCTGGTAGTGGAAGACCCACTTGTACTGAGAGTGGCTGATGATAATGATGCCGAAGATGCAGGTGATGAGCAGGAGGAGGATGATGACGAGGATGAGGAAGCCATACAAGTGCCTGAGGCTGGAGCACGACAACAGAGAAGGGTGGGCCATCGTGCTCCTTTAACAATTGCTGGAGCCTTGCGCCAGCAGCTCATCCGTGAATGCTTTACTGATGCCTGAGGGCTCAGCGACAACTATTCCATATGGACATGTTTATTGTTTGGAGCTGGTCTGTAAGTTGTGTTGTATTAATGGAACATGATTCAGTTTTAATGTAAAATATATTTTATTCAAAAGTTTACAATGTACTTAACTTAACTTTAATGAAATTATTCTTGTCTCAAACTTTACTTTAATATCACTCTTAAAGATCACTTAAAAACGTTAAGATCACTTATAAACTTGTAAATTTACATAACTTACAAAAAACTTAATTTGAGAACAGTTACAACAGTAACAATAATAACAACAACAACAGCTGCAAAGAAAGGCTGCACCCATCTCTCATCCCCCTTAGTCTAAGACTGTTGATTCCTGGATTTTTATACCTCAATCTGGTACAGTGAAATCACTGAATCGAATACCGATTGTGCTTTAAACAAAGCAAGCTTTTATTTAAAAAGCAAATCCCATCGGGGACCTTATCAGACAGAAGGTTTACTCTCTTGATAGAGCGTACACACTTCCTACGGACAAGGTGACGTTACATTGTAAAGGGACGACAGTTATACATTTTCGGAAATAGATAACAAGATACAATTAGAGTGACATCCTAGTTCAGCCTATCCCTTTTGATCCTTCCTTTCCTTTGTCCACTCATGAGCCGACATCTATATGGGCTGTTTTTACTAAAGCCCATGCATTGCTTCTAAATGTTACAATTTTACTGGCGTGACTACTAACTGAAACCTTGCAATTCTGCTAATTGTGCTGATGTTGTATTTTAATTTATCCATTTCATGTTACAATTTATACTGGCATGATTAGTAACTTAAAACCTTGAGAAAGCCTGTTAATTGTGCTGATGTTGTATTATTTGCAATTTGACATTCTCTTAGTTATTTTTCCATGGCTTATACTTTTTCATATATCCAGTTCACTTTACTGTCTTCATTTCCATATATCCAGTTCACATATCCACATTCCCCCCTTTTATCATTCTATGATAACATTTAGGATCATTCTAGGAGTATTGCATTCATCCGTTCACACTCTATTTCTTGAATCATTGTCGAGTAGTTCTTTAGTTCGTTGGATCATAACCCGGGAGCCCTTGACCACAAGAGGGTTTGCTAACCTTGCCATCATTACTTTACAGCAGAGTTTAAGGCAACCAACAATCAGACAATAGGTAATTATTACTATGATGAGAATAATTGCCCCATGCATTAGATAGGATCTCCAAGATCCACCTAACAGCCAATCAGACCTGCTAGATCCTCTTGCTGGTGTGGATAACTTCTTCACCTCCCTTCTTATGTGATCAACGAGATTGGTTATGTTTCTGAACTATCAGGAATGTAAGTGCAACATTCAGATCCTATCAGGGCACACGTTCCCCCTTTCTCAGCTAACAGGTAATCGAGGGCCATTCGGTTTTGTAATGCTACGGTCCTTATTGTTACCATTTCAGCTGTGATGCCCTCCAGAGCTTCAGCAGTATTGTTAGCTATCTGTTCCAATATCGTCTCTAGGTTCTGTACTTCGTCCATGAGACGTCTTATCCCGATTGGGAACATTAAGACCCCAAAGAACTTGTCGGTGGGGATGATGGCTCGCTTGCATCAGCTGGAGACATGTGCTTCCGCCAGGGTACGTACTTGCCGCACAAACGGCACCACATATCCCAGATAGCAGGACCCTGTCCATCGCCTAGGCAACCAAGGATTCGAATCGTGAGAGTGGATGGTGACTCGTGCACCTGTGGTGAGGTTGAGACTGTGTGGGCAATTGCTGTACCCTACGATATGTCCCTTGTTACTGGTGTCATTTCGGGTTAGACATATGTCCCCGGTTGGCCTCCCAATCCCTGAGGTATTGGTCAGGGCTATGAATGGGGGTTCCTTTCTACGGTTGTAGGTTGGTTGGTACCATCCCTGGAATGTCTGACTAATGGGATCTCCAGCACTCTCCCACTTGGTGACCTCCCCGTGGTTGTTCACGTGGTAATGGTATGATACTCCTCCTGGTCTCCGTGATCCCTCTTTTGACCCACCTTTTATCACTCGTACTTGTATTGACCCCCCTCCTCTTATGATAGTTTGGCTCTGAATCCATCTGACAGTCTCAGTTAGGGTCAGTGGAATGGTGCGCAAAGAAATTCCCCCTTTGGAATGTATAGGGATATGTGAACACACCCAGCATCTAGAAAAGTGCCTATTTTGCGCATAAATATAAGACATATACAAAAAGGTGTTTACATGGAGCTCTCGCCTCTGTCTCCCTTCCATGCTCCGAAACTGTCATATTATACAGACTGTGGCAAACAGACATGGTTTCATCTTGAGGCTCAGAGTTCAATTAAATAGAATTAAGTTTTCTCATCTCTCTTCCCAGGTCACCGTCGGTGTAGCTGGCTGTCAATCACTACGGGTAAAAGTTCAAACTGGTCTCCTCGGGACCCACGTTCCAATTAGGACGCCGATGGCCTTGTTCAGCTATGGAGAACAGGAAGTCTGGAACAGAAACAGGAATTAGAATAACCAGTAAAATAGGTTCGTTAGAGGGTGGTGAGCTTGCAGTGGTGCAGGTGAACCTAGGCAGTTTTCCCCTCAACCTTGGCTGCAGTGGGGGTAGTTAGTAACACCTGAAAAGGCCTCTCCCATCGTGGCTCTAATCCCTTCCGAATCCATTTCTTAATCAGGACATACTTCTCTGGTACCACGAGGGACGATTCGGGTAAAACTGGAAGGTCGAGGTAAGCCTCTCGAACCTGGTTGTGAGCTAATCGCAGAGCCTGAGTCAGAGAAAGAACATAGGTGGTCATCAGTCGAGCTGAGATACCATATCTAGGAACAATTTCCCTCATTAACACCTTAACAACAGTGTGAGCCTTATTGTCCAGGGTAGAGTAGGCTTCAATCCATCTGCTAAACACATCTACTATTACTAACACATATTTGTAACACTGAACCCTTTGCAACTCAATGTAGTCCAACTGCAAGGTCTCAAAGGGACCTTCTGGTAGGGGCGTCTTACCCCAATCACAGGGGACTCCCTTCCCTGGATTATACTGTTGGCAAACAAGGCAAAGACTACTGATGTTCTGGGCCAACGCCTGGAGTCTAGAGTGCCACCAAGTAGCCAAAAGCATATCACTTGTTGCCCTTGCTCCACAATGAGTAGCAAAATGCATACATTCAATAACCCATAGAGCCAACTCGTCAGACATGCAAGTCTGTTCCGCGGGAGTGGTCCAGAGTTTAGAAACATTGTCATAAGTACATCCATAATATTTCCACAACAGTTTACCTTTTTCAGGAGCGTCCTCCTGTGCTTTTATAACATCTTGGATGGTTGGCATTGGTTTTTCTGAGGCTAACTTATCCTTCGCAGGATTTTTAGTTTGACTCATCATTCTGGGCACTACCATTTGTTGTCCACGAGAGGCCTGTTTGGCCTCTTCATCAGCACAATGGTTCCCTATATCAACCGGGGATTTTCCGGTGGTGTGGGCGGTACATTTAACAATGGCAATGCACTTGGGGAGCATGAGGGCTTGCAACAAATCAGATACTAGTTGCTTATGGGATATCTCATTCCCCTGTGTGGTTAGGAATCCCCTATTTTTCCATAATTGTCCGAAATCATGGGCTACTCCAAAGGCATACCCAGAGTCAGTATAGATATTGACCTTGAGGTTTTTAGCCAAGATACAGGCTCGGGTGAGGGCGAATAGTTCAGCTTGTTGGGCAGAATAGGCGGTTTCAAAGGCGGTAGATTCCAAGACCTGATTCTCCTGGTTTACTATGGCATATCCTGAGATTCGTGTACCTTCTGGATTAATAGAAGAACTTCCGTCAACATACATACTACAGTCTGGATCTTCCATTGGTACATCAACTAAATCTTCCCTGACCGATGTGGCCTCTTGAATTAAAGATAAACAATCATGACTGGGTTCTTCCTCATCTTGGGGTGGCTTAGTAAGAAAACAGGCCGGATTAATGGCAGTACAGTGCCAAAAGGTCAGCTTAGGATTATTTAGTAGGTAGATCTCATATCTGCTTTGCCTGGCCATTGTAAGGTGTTGAGTCTGCAGTTGGCCCAGGAGGGCAGCTACGGAGTGAGAAGTGTACACAACAATATCCTGCTGGAGGGTGATGTTGGCAGCGGATTGGAGGCTATTGTAGATGGCGGTTAATATTTGAGTGCATACAGGGTGTCCCAAGTCTATTTTGGAAGAGTAGTAGACAACAGGCCTATGCTTATCCCCGTGTTTCTGAGTTAAGACAGCAATAGCACAGTCCTTCAGGATTGTACAGTACAGTTGAAAGGGCCGGTCATAGAGGGGCCGGCCCAAAGCCGGAGCTTGCAGCAGGGCTGTCTTTAATTCCTTAAAGGCTTGGACGTCTGTGGTTTCTATTTCAAAGCTGCCTTACTTATTTATATATGGGGTGCGGTGCTTAGTCATCAGGGCAACATTAGGGATCCAGGATCTGCAATAATTGATCATTCCCAACCACTGTCGCATTTGTTTAGCCGTGCTAGGGACTGGAAACTGGCAAATCCGGGGAGGTTCTCTGTACAATCAAGCTACGTAGTCAATACGAATAATCGGGGGACGGTTGGCCAAAGGGGTTGTTCTGGGAGAAGTTAGTGTAAGATCCTCGTCCTCTCCCCCCTTTCCCCCCTCCTCTTCCTCTTCCTTTTTTGTGCTGACGGTAGGGGCAATTTTTATTCCAATGTCCTTCTTGCCCACAAATAATACATTCATTTCCTCTTACCCAGCCCCGACCTCTTCCCATACCAGGCCGGGGACAGTAGGGCGGTCCGTAATTAGCAGGGTCCGGGCCATTTGGGTGTTTAGTATAACCGTATCCTTGCTTATCCACCCAACCCTGCATGCAACACTGCGGTTCCATCTGGTATCCCCTTGGGTCGGGTTTTGGTCCTTCCACCCGAGGCGGCTCTTCCTTTCTAGTCACGTATTCAGACTTGACCCGGGTTGGGGGCGCACCTCCCCCCTCTCCTTTCTTTTCCTGCCAATAATATCTAACCGCCCTTTCCATCTGGGCTTTACTGTTATCTGCCCAATTCATATTATTTGTCCAGATAGCGTGAGCAATCGAATAGGGCAGGCACTGAAGTAGGATAGCGCAGAATTGAGGAGAATCCTCTCCCTCCCTGAAGGCATTATCTCCTGATTGACTCCCATGAATTCATCGGCAGTTTCTTCTCGCTTGGGTTTAGTTTCTAATACTGCGGCCATACTGATGGGCTTCTGAAGGGTCGTGGTGAGAGCATTAAAGATAGCGTTTAGGCGATCCTGGACATCGTTAGGGTGAGCAACCACCGATGCATCATGAGTAGCACGTCTTAGGTGAGTTAGAAATCGGGTATGCTCAGTTGCATTTTCAGTTTATAAGTGTGTTCAGTTGGGCTCAGGGTTTGCTTTACCAAGGCCCACAGGACCCTTGATTCTGCATTATAAACTGAAGTAGTAGTTCAAAGATGATCTATAAATTTGATTGGTTCTTTTTATTTTTTATCTGGTATGCTGGCCATAAGGGCCATAATTTAGTTCGGTTTCCAGGGCACATAGTTCTGCCCTTCTGAATGTGAGATCTGGTCCTCTCGGCTATATTGCCTGTGAACTGGGGATCCGAATCGCTATCATAGGATGAGGAGTCAGTTTGGGCTTGTTGCTTCGTTGGTATGGGGTTACATTTATCTTTAACTCCTCTCGCCGGAGTGTAAGGTGGAGGGTGATGGGAAGAGAACTGGAGCAAGGGGCTAGGGGGTGCGGGAGGCGCCGTTGGACGCTGAGTCAGTGACCATTCATTTCATCATCAGCCTCGGTCAACGCAAAGCCTGCCATTTGACTACGTAGTCAGTCAATACCTTTCTCAGAGGTCCCAGCGGATCTCTTAGTACGTTTTTCGTGCACGCATTCTTTTTTTAAGACGTCTATGGTTTTAACATGTCCTCCTTCTGTCACTGAAAGTCCTAATTTAGTGCCGTTTATTTGCCAACTTGACGGAAGTGATTCATCTTTTAATTTTTGACAATAGTGTCACCATGTTGCAATTAAATTCTTGTCCCTTTTCCCTCGCCCCCTTTTCCAAATCAATCCTTGTGCCTTTTTCTTTGCTACCTCCACGTTTTTAGTGCCACCTAGGGGCCATTGGTCATCTCCTAATAATTTGTTCAGGGCTCCTGATAATTTTCTAAATTCTTCAGCTCTTTCAGGGAATTCCTCACATAACTTTTGTAGCAGACTACCCGCATCTGTTGTTTTATCCAACTGATTACCCATTTTCATGCCTCGTATTTAAACTAACTCTAATTCCCGCGTCACCCCGCGGTTCACGTCGCCTCGCGATTTAAACTAACTCTAACTTCTGCGTCGCCCCGCGGTTCACGTCGCCACGTGATTTAAACTAACTCTAACTTTAAACTAACTCTAACTTCCGTGTCACCCCACGGTTCGCATCGACGCGCGATTTAAACTAACTCTAACTTCCGCATCGCCCCGCGGTTCACGTCACCTCGCAATCGCGTCGGCCCGCGGTTCACGTCACCTCGCAATCGCGTCGGCCCGTGGTTCACGTCACCTCGCAATCGCGTCGGCCCGCGGTTCATGTCGCTGCGCGATCGCGTCGGCCTGTGGTTCACGTCGCTGTGCGATCGCGGCGGCCCGCGGTTCAAGTCGCTGCGCGATCGCGTTGGCCCGCGGTTCACGTCACCTCGCAATTGCGTCGGCCCGCGGTTCATGTCGCTGTGCGATCGCGTCGGCCTGCGGTTCACGTCGCTGCGCGATCGCGTCGGTGCGCGATTTTGCGTTACCCCACGGTTCGCGTTTTTGCGTATTCTATCCAGCCCTATCTAGCCCTACCTTCCGTGTTGCCGCGTGATTTGAATCCAATCAGTGCCTAGACGGGCCAAGTGATATACAAGGTCGACATCACACCTGACTTGGACACTTATCCCCTATGAACCTTACTTAATTCCCCATAAGCCTTACTTAATTCCCTGTGAGCCTAATTTAATTCCTTATGAGCCTAATTTAATTTATTCTAGTCTCCAGATTTCCCTATCCTTTCGCGTCACTGCGCAGTTTAAATCCAATCAGTGCCTAGACGGGCCAAGTGATATACAAGGTCGACGTCACACCTGACTTGGATACTTATTTCCTAAGTTTAGAAGGTATTCGCCAGATTGTTATGGATCTCGTTCAGACACTACCCGAGAACCAGCGAGTGGCCAAACTTTCCTCAGACTTTTGAAACCGGGGGAAACTGGAGCTGTATTAAAAGTATACTTACTCCAGTGGCCACTTTCCCCTCGTCTTGTCCAAGGCTAGTCTGGCTCTTAATTCGCAAGTTTTCGGCAGTCGTCTGTTGAGATCCCACTTCTGACACCAAATGTTGATTCCTAGATTCTTTTACCTCAATCTGGTTCAGTGAAATCACTGAGTCGAATACCGATTGTGCTTTAAAGCAAGCTTTTATTTAAAAAGCAAATCCCGATCGGGGGCTTTATCAGACAGAAGGTTTACTCTCTTGATAGAGCGTACACACTTCCTACGGACAAGGTGACGTTACATTGTAAAGGGACGACAGTTATACATTTTCGGAAATAGATAACAAGATACAATTAGAATGACATCCTAGTTCAGCCTATCCCTTTTGATCCTTCCTTTCCTTTGTCCACTCATGAGCCGACATCTATATGGGTTGTTTTTACTAAAGCCCATGCATTGCTTCTAAATGTTACAATTTTACTGGTGTGACTACTAACTGAAACCTTGCAATTCTGCTAATTGTGCTGATGTTGTATTTTCATTTATCCATTTCATGTTACAATTTATACTGGCATGATTAGTAACTTAAAACCTTGAGAAAGCCTGTTAATTGTGCTGATGTTGTATTATTTGCAATTTGACATTCTCTTAGTTATTTTTCCATGGCTTATACTTTTTCATATATCCAGTTCACTTTACTGTCTTCATTTCCATATATCCAGTTCACATATCCACAAGACCACCCGCTGCGCTCGGTCTTGGACTCTCCCCCACCCCTGCCCGAAGGCGGTGGCGCAGTGTTTTTGGGCTTGGTACCAAGTTTATTCCTTCTAACATCTTGGGTAATGCGCATTTCTTGATTGGGGAGGGGGGAGGGTCAGGTGGTAATGTGGAAGGCCCAGCTTGGGGCTCTTCAGGGGCTGGTGTGGGGATTGCAGTGGGAGTGGCAGTTGATTCTGTCAATGGGTGCGGGGTCTGGGTGTGTTCCCTTATTGCAGCAGCTAACTCACACATGCCATCCCTCATGCACCCTGACAGTGCCTCAGTGAACTGCAATAATCCCTCCGTAATGGCCAGTACTACCTCTGACATTCCCTCACTCAGTGCCAGTGTCGTGGTTTGCACTACCTCTGACATTCCCTCCCTCATGGACAGTGACGTGGTTTGCACTAACTCTGACGTTCCCTCCCTCATGGCTACTATTCCTTCACTGATGGTCCCGGCGAGTGTTGTTACTTCTCCCGACAGTCCCGCTACCTCATCACTCAGCCCACTGATGGTGTCCAGGAGTGATCGGGTAAGGTCAATGCTCTCCGCACTCAATGACATCATCTGAACCACATCTGTTACATCCTGCATCTCAGGAGAGCATTGTCGAGCTCTCCTTCCCCTCCTCATCATGGGCGTGGCTCGCTGCATCCCACTGAGACCCGCAGCCTTGGACAGTGGGGCCCTGGTTGTGCCTCGCTGCATTTCACTACTGGGGCCCACAACCTCGGAAGGTGTGAAACCATGGAATGTCCCACCAACACTCAAACCACTAGTCACGGAAGGGGCTGGCACCTCCATGAGCGGCATCTCCTCCAACATCAGTACAACAGAGGGACCTTTATCTAGCTCCATGCCCTCCCCCTCACCCCCATGTTCTTGGTCTGAAGGGTTGGATTGGAAGATCGTCTCCTCTTCAGGCTCATCCTCATCTGAATCTTCTTCTGCATTGTCAAGGTTGGCCTCAAGTTCTGCAAAAGATAACAGAACAGTCAAATGGTTAGCAGCAGAGGAGGGGGCAGGATGGGTGGCATACGTTGGCTCACACATCGCAGACCAGGCAGCAGGTTGATTTGAAGGGCCACGATGAATTTGCAGGGCTTACACTCTCCCTCGAGTGTGGGCCCAGCTTGTGCAATGGTGATCGCTTTTCTCCAGGCAGGACCCATCAAAGCAGCGACCCTCTCTTCCAAGGGTGTCAGTGGGTGCAGATTTGCCAGGCCTCCTCCTGTTTGAGTTCTTTCCCTTTTATTATGTGCCACCTTCCTCTGCAAAGATGAAAATGCAACTTTTTAGAGAGGATGTCTTTCTGCTGGGTGGGACATTTACAATTGCATTGCAATTACAGCTGGTCACATTTACAACTGCATTGAATAAATGAAAATATTACTTACACTAACTACTTGACCAAGGTCCTGCCATTTCTCTTTACACTGACTTCCAGATCGCGTGGTGTTCACCATTGCACAGTAATCTTCTGCAACTTGGTCCCAGCATTTCTTAATTTCCTTGACCTCTGCTGGTATCCAGCTCCTGCATCTGTTCTCAATCACAGTAACTAGTGTCTCCACTTCTTCCAGCAAGAAATTCTTGGTCCTTGGTCCGCGTTGCATCTTGTACAGCTCCAGCTGTGATTTTTCCAATGCTTTCACACAGCACTCCTTCTCACACACACACAACTTGCTCTTTAAAAATGGCCGATTGCCAAATCCGAGCTGTACTGAGCATGCACATCCATTGGAACGACGTCAAAAACTTAACTTTTTTTTCCGCACATGCGCAGAAGGTGCAGCTTCATTTGTTTGTGGCACAGACAGCAGGCTCCACCCCCCCCCCCCCCCCCCCCCCCCGAGGAGACTGGACACGCTGCGCGGCGCCAAATTCGAGTTATACATCTAGGAAACTTTGGCAAAATATTTCTGCCGCATTTCTGGCCTAGAAAACCTGGCATAACTCTGGCAATACACCAGGAAAGAGGCTTGGGGAAAATCGAGCCCCTTATTCCTCCTCCACATTGAAAAATGGTTTCAATAAATGGCATTTTGTGTTAGCTAGTTAATAATGAAGAAGAAGGTATATATTTGTCATGTGTTTCAGCACATAAGGAACCAGTTTGATCTTAGACAAATTCTAGTGCTACAATTGACCCTCATGTGCTACAATTCTAATTCATGTATAATTTTTCAATAAGTTTTTAAGAGACTTTTTTTAGAAGTTGGAAAGAATATCCCTGGTTACATTCAGTAAAATGTCAGTTGCGTCAAATTGCACAGCTGTTACAAACCAATAAATAAGTCCTGTTAAAGGAGCAATATCTTCATGTAAAAAATGTTCAAACTTTATTTGTTTGGGGATGGTGAAGGACCAAAAAGGCAGTTTCCACGTTTTGTGATGGTGTCACATCAATTTAACTTAGCTGTGCAATTTGACGCAACTGACATCAATGCATTGTGTGCTTGTAGACAAATGGGGGGAAATGTTTGGCAAACACTTTATTCTCCAGGAAGACAGTGCCCCTTTAATGTACAGGTGTGCTTGGTTGCAGATGTGTAAGGGTTTTTCCATGTTGATACACAGAAGTATTAATAAGGACCATTGGGATTAACTGTCAAGGCCACATAGAATTGCACAGAATTACACAGAATATACAGTACAGAAACAGGCCATTCAGCCCAACTAGTCTGTGCTGGTGTTTACACTCCAGGCCAATCGCCTCCCATTCCATCTACCTCATCTCAGCATATCTTTCTATTCCCTTTTCTCTCATGTACTCGTCTAGTTTCCTTTTGAAAGTATATCAGCTATTTGCCTCAACCACTTCCTGTAGTAGTGAGTTCCTGGCTGGAGACACCAGCAATACCGGGGATAAAAGGAGCAGCGCCTGAGGACCCAGCACGGCGCCGACCAGACCTGATTGGAGACACCAGCAACAGCGGGGATCAGAAGAGGAGCCAGCCACCGCAGAGGGCAGCGTGAGCCAACCCAAATCGGTGTAACATCACCGGAAACCAGGTAGCTGATTGGCTGCGTATTTTGGAGCAAAGTCAAGGCCCAGGAGCGAAATCGGGAGGAGCAACGAGATCGAACGAGGACCAGAGGAGCATGGTCAAGACCCAGGGGCGAGGTCGGGACCCAAGAGCAAGGTCAGGACCCAGGAGTGAGGTCGAGGCCCAGGAGCGAAGTTGGAAGGATCGGGTTCCGGGAGAGCTGCAGTGAGTTCGATACCCAAGAGCGAGGTCAGGACCCAGGAGCGAGGTCGGGAGGAGCAGTGAGGTCAGGCAAGGTCCGGAGGAGTGAGGTCAAGGCCCAGGAGCGAGGTCGAGGCCCAGGAGCGAGGTCAAGGGCCAGGAGCAAAGTCAGGACCCAGGAGTGAGGTCGGAACCCATGAATGAGGTCAAGGCCCAGGAGCAAGGTCAGGACCCAGGAGTGAGGTTGGGACCCAGGAGCGAGGTCAGGACCCAGGAGCGAGGTTGGGACCCATGAATGAGGTCAAGGCCCAGGAGCGAGGTCAGGACCCAGGAGCGAGGTCGGAACCCATGCATGAGGTCAAGGCCCAGAAGCGAGGTCAGGACCCAGGAGCGAGGTTGGGATCCAGGCGCAAGGTCCGGTCCCAGGAGCGAGGTCGGGACCCAGGAGTGAGGTCAGGGCCCAGGAGTGAGGTCAAGGCCCAGGAGCGAGGTCTAGAGGAGCAACAAGGTCAGGCAAGGTCCGGAGTAGCGAGGTCGAGGCCCAGGAGCAAGATCAGGAGTAGCGGGGCCCAGGAGAGGTGCAGCGAAGTTGGGACCCAGGAGTTAGAACGGGACCCAGGAGCTAGAACGGGACCCAGGAGCGAGGTCGGGGCCCAGGTGCGAGGTCGGGGCCCAGGAGCGAGGTCAAGGCCCAGGAGCGAGGTCGGGGCCCAGGTGCAAGGTCGGGACCTAGGAGCGAAGTCAAGGCCCAGGAGCGAGGTCGAGGCCCAGGAGCGAGGTCGGGACCCAGGAGCGAGGTCAAGGCCCAGGAGCGAGGTCGAGGCCCAGGAGCGAGGTCAGGGCCCAGGTGCAAGGTCGGGACCTAGGAGCGAAGTCAAGGCCCAGGAGCGAGGTCGAGGCCCAGGAGCGAGGTCGGGACCCAGGAGCGAGGTCAAGGCCCAGGAGCGAAGTTGAGGCCCAGGAGTGAGGTCGGGACCCAGGAGCGAGGTCGGGACCCAGGAGTGAGGTCGAGGCCCAGGAGCGAGGTCGGGACCCAGGAGCGAGGTCGGGACCCAGGAGCGAGGTCGGGGCCCAGGAGTGAGGTCGAGGCCCAGGAGCGAGGTCGGGACCCAGGAGCGAGGTCGAGGCCCAGGAGTGAGGTCGGGGCCCAGGAGCGAGGTCGAGGCCCAGGAGCGAGGTCGGGACCCAGGAGCGAGGTCGAGGCCCAAGAGCGAGGTCGGGACCCAGGAGCGAGGTCGGGACCCAGGAGCGAGGTCGAGGCCCAAGAGCGAGGTCGGGGCCCAGGAGCGAGGTCGAGGCCCAGGAGCGAGGTCGAGGCCCAGGAGCGAGGTCGGGGCCCAGGAGCGAGGTCGAGGCCCAGGAGCGAGGTCGAGGCCCAGGAGTGAGGTCGAGGCCCAGGAGCGAGGTCGGGGCCCAGGAGCGAGGTCGAGGCCCAGGAGCGAGGTCGGGGCCCAGGAGCGAGATCGGGGCCCAGGAGCGAGGTCGGGGCCCAGGAGTGAGGTCGAGGCCCAGGAGCGAGGTCGGAAACTAGGACCAAGGTCTGAACCCAGGAGCGAGGTCGGAAGGAGCAGGGCCCGGTACAGGCGCAGTAAGGTCGGGACCCAGGAGTGAGGTCAAGGCCCAGGAGTAGTGCAGCATGGACCAGCAGTGGGGCCGGGGCCCAGGGAAGGTGCAGCACGGGCCAACAGCAAGGTCGGGAGGCCTACATTGCATCCTATGAAACCCAGGGAGAGAAGACCTGTGGGAAGGAGGAGGGCAGTAGGAGTATGTGTGTGTGTTTGTGTGTACTAGGCATAAGCAATGGAGCTTGGTCTCCAATTGTCTTCGATCCCCTTGCCATTGGACCAAGACCTTGCTCTGTCAAGCCCATGTGGTAACTAGTGTGCAATGATCACCCCACGATAAAAGAATTCACACACAGGAATCTTCCACCCTTTAAAATGAAGTTGGGGACCTGGAACATCAGGACACTCATGGACAACCCCAACAGTGACCTACTGGAACGTCGCACTGCTATCGTTGCCTGGGAAATAGAAACATTTAAAATAATTATAGAAACATTTAAAATAATGAAAGGGATAGACAAGATAGAGGCAGAGAGGTTGTTTCCACTGGTCGGGGAGACTAGAACTAGGGGGCACAGCCTCAAAATACGGGGGAGACAATTTAAAACTGAGTTGAGAAGGAATTTCTTCTCCCAGAGGGTTGTGAATCTGTGGAATTCTCTGCCCAGGGAAGCAGTTGAGGCTAGCTCATTGAATGTATTCAAATCACAGATAGATAGATTTTTAACCAATAAGGGAATTAAGGGTTATGGAGAGCGGGCGGGTAAGTGGAGCTGAGTCCACGGCCAGATCAGCCATGATCTTGTTGAATGGCGGAGCAGGCTCGAGGGGCTAGATGGCCTACTCCTGTTCCTAATTCTTATGTTCTTATGTTACGACACAGACATCACCGCCCTAAGAAACCCGATGGGCAGGGGGAAGGCCAGCTCAAGGAACAAGGTGGTGGTTACACCTTATTCTGGAAAGTTAAACCTGAAGAAGAACGCCGCCTCCATGAGGTAGACATCATCATAAAAAAATGAGCTAGTAGGGCGTGTCAGAGACTCCCCTTGCAGGATAAACAAATTCCTTGACCCTTCGGCTCACCCTAGCCCGGAATCAGTATGCTACAGTCATCAGTGCATATGCCCCAATATTGGAAGCTACAGACAAGACCAAAGAGGAATTCGACTCCTGCTTTGAACAATCCCTGTCCCGAATGCCAATGGGTGACAAACTGATCCTCCTTGGCGACTTAACACCAGAGTTGGAAACGACACAGAGCTCTGGGAAGGTGTGATCGGCAAGGATAGAGAGGCAGTCAGTGCCCTCCAGAAGGAGCACTTTGAAGATCTCCTTAACTGAGACTCTGTCTTCGACATGTGCCCTCGTCTCCATCTCACAGCTTGCTACCCACCACCACCTCAGCACAAGCCCTGCCCGGCACGAGGTTGAAAAGATCATCCGACAACTGAAGAATAACAAGGCCTCAGGAAAAGATGGAATCCCCGCTGACGCACTAATGCATGGCAGAAAAGCACTATTGGCGTGAATCCATTAACTCATTTCTCTTATTTGGAAGGAGAAGAGCATGCCAGGGGATCTCAAAGAGGACATAATCAGAACCATCTTCAAGAAAGGTGACAAGTCCGATTGTGGTAACGACAGAGGAGTTTCCCTGTTGTCTGCCACTGGGAAAGTCATCACAAGAATCCTCCTCAATCGCCTTCTCCCAATGGCTGAAGAGCTCCTCCCAGAGTCACAATGTGGATTCCGCCCACTAAGGGACACAATGGACATGATCTTCACCAAGCGTCAAATTCAAGAGAAATGCAATGCACAGCACCAACCTCTGTACATGGCCTTCTTTGACCTCACAAAGGCTTTCAACACCGTCAAGTGTGAGGGATTATGGAACGCCCTCCTCAAATTCGGCTGCCCTCAAATGTTTGTCACCATCCTCCGCCTGCTTCACGATGACATGCAAGCCGTGATCCTGACCAACGGATCCATCACAGACCCAATTCACAGGGTCAAGCAAGACTGTGTCATCACATCAACACTCTTCTTGATCTTCCTTGCTGTAGTGCTCCATATCACCCTCAGTAAGCTCTCCGCTGGAGTGGAGCTAATCTACAGAACAAATGGAAACTGTTCAACCTGTCACCTCCAGTCCAGATCCAAGGTCGACCCATACTCTGTCATTGAATTACAGTATGCAGTCGACGCTTGCGTCTGCGCACACTCGGAGGTCAAACTCCAAACCATCGTCAACACCTTCACCGAAGTGTACAAGAGTATGGGCCTTACACTAAACATCCATAAGACAAAGGTCCTCTACCAACCTGCCCCCGCCGCACAGTACTGCCCCCTGATTATCAAAATCCATGATGAGGCCTTGGACAATGTGAACCATTTTCCATACCTCAGGAGCCTACCGTTAACAAGGGCAGATGTCGATGACGAAGTCCAACACCGCCTTCAGTGTGCCAGAGCAGCCTTCGGTCACTTGAGGAAGAAAATATTTGAAGACCAGGACCACAAACCTGGCACCAAGCTCATGGTCTACAGAGCAGTAGTGATATCTGCCCTCGTATATGCTTCAGAGACATGGAATATCTACAGCAGGCACCTCAAAGCACTGGAGAAGTATCACCAACGCTACTTCCGCAAGATCCTGCAAATCCATTGGCAAGATAGGTGCACCAACATCAGTGTTCTCGCTCAGGCCAACATCCCCAGCATCGAAGGATTGACCACGCTCGGTCAGCTCTGATGGGCGGGCCACATCGTCCGCATGCTCGATACTAGACTCCCTAAGGAAGAGCTCTACTTGGAGCTCCGACACGGCAAGCGAGCCCCAGGTGGGCAGAGGAAACGCTTCAAGGACACCCTCAAAGCTTCCTTGAAAAAGTGCAACATCCCCATCCTGGGACACCTGGGAGTCTTGGCCCAAGACCACTCAAAATGGAGGAGAAGCATCCGGAAAGGCGCTGGAAGCAAGTGGAAGCCAAGCGCAACAGCAGAAGGAGTGCACAACAACCCAAGCACCCCACCCACCTGTCCCTTCAACCACCATCTGCCCCATCTGTGACAGAGACTGTAGGTCCTGCATTGGACTCATCAGTCACCTGAGAACTCATATTAGTGTCGAAGCAAGTCATCCTCGACTCCAAGGGTCTGCCTAAGAGAGAGAGTTCCACATTCTAACCACTCTCTGAGTAAATAAATTTCTCCTTATTTCCCCATTGGATTTATTAGTTACGATCTTGTATTATGGCCCCTAGTTTTGGATTCTCCCACAAGTGGCAACATCCTCTCCACATCTGCCCTAACGAGCCCACGAGCCCATTCTTAATTTTAACGACCTCTATCAGGTCTCCTCTAAGTCTTTTTTCTAAAAGAAAAGAGCCACAACCTGTTCAATCTTCCCTGATATCTGTAATCTCTCAGTTTTGGTACTATCCTTGTAAATCTTTTTTTGCACTTTCTCCAGTGCTTCTATGTCCTTTTTATAGTATGGAGACCAGAACTGTGCACTGTAACAAGTGCATTATTAAAAAACAACTATTTACAGGCATTCTCATAAAATAGCAAAGCATCTGTAGAAGGCTGTCCCAACCCTTAATGGGACTTGGCCTGAGATTTCCCCCCCCCCCCTCCCTTCATTCCCCTCCCACGCCTGCTGCTCCTTCTCAATGAGGCCTCAGTGCCTACAGCAAGACTGCTTGAGGGCTGCTGTGTTAGGGGGAAGAAGGACAGTGCAGACGGCAACTGAGGATGCCCAGGACCAGCTCTGGGCCTGAAAGACCTGGCTTCAGATTGCTGTGCCTCACCATCGGCGGAAGCAGTCACAGGTGGCTCGAGTGTGCACTGTGTAGGGTGCATGGTTGGAGAGACAGTGGTGGGAGCCGGAATGCTATCATCCTGAGGAAAAAGAAAGAAAAACTTGGGGCTCAATTTTCCCCAATTATCTGCACCGTTTTTTTTGGTGTGCTTCACTTTTTTTGGCATAAGTTAAAATATCCAAGTTTCCCCAAAGTATCTGCGCCAGCGTAACTCAGTTAGTTACGATTTTTTTAGGTTAGTTTTTTTTGCGTCTTAGGGAGCGTAACCTGATGTCTGCGGCAGTTTTTCACATTCAAGCAAGTTTGGCCAAATTAAATTTTTCCTAGGACGGCGTATGTGACCACTCCAAAAAAACCTTCTGGGCACTTAAGAAAAACCAGCGCACATTAAAAAATCGGCGCAGAACGACCCCATTGTTTTTAGGCAAAGTTTTGGAGGGAGTCAAGAAGGCAGAGAATATGCATCATGAGGCTTAACTTTTTCAAAGTGAAAAGGGAGAAAATGGAAGTCTAATGCAATTCTTTAATTTTTGATTTTTTTCAACATTCCACACCACCGCCGAACGTCTGCTCACCAGGCTCGAGGGTCGGAGCATCGGCCGGCAAAATCGCTCCCTCACCCAGACACAGGGGCTTGGGGCTCGGCTTCAAAAGAAGCTCGGGGGGAGGGGGGAGTGCGTGGGTCAGGGTGGAAGCTGAACTGAAGGGATGAGAACCCTTAGGCTATACAGCAGCTTCAAAAGAAGCCCGGGAGGGGGTGGACGCCGAGCCTATGTGTCCGGGCAAGGGAGCGATTCTGCCGGCCGACCCTTGAGCCCAGTGAGGTGACATTCGGTGATGGGATGGTACTTTGAAAAAATCAAAAATTAAAGAATTGCAATAGACTTTGTTTCTTTATTGAATGCCTAGCTTCCTGTTCTAAGAAAGCCTATTGTGCATGCGCAGACCTGGGTGTGGTCCATACTAGGGCGTCGACCTTGGGGAGAGAGGGGGAGGAAAGAAGGTGTGAGTGCTTTGGCCTGCTGTTTTGAGGTTGTTGCAAAGCTACAATTTAATTATGGGGGCAATATTGACAATGCCACACCTCGTGCAAGGCTTCTGCATGATTGTGCTGCGGAGGAGAAGATTGATTAGACATCATCGTCTGAGGAACCTCAGAGCACTTAGGATGATGGGCAGGAGGCCTTACCTACATCGGGTGTATCGAGACAGGTGTTCATACCTGCACCTGAGTGATGCAGGCTGTGAGAAGGCTGCATTTCCGCAAAGAAGTTGTAACCGAGATCTGTGAGTTAATAAAAGCAAAAGGCATGTTGGCCTTCATAGCTAGGGGATTTGAATAGAGGAGCAAGAAGGTCTTACTGCAGTTGTACAGGGCCTTAGTGAGGCCTCACCTGGAATATTGTGTTCAGTTTTGGTCTCCTAATCTGAGGAAGGACGTTCTTGCTATTGATGGAATGCAGCGAAGGTTCACCAGACTGATTCCCGGGATGGCAGGATTGATATATGAGGAGAAACTGGATCGACTGGACCTGTATTCACTGGAGTTTAGAAGGATGAGAGGGGATCTCATAAAAACATATAAAATTCTGACGGGACTGGACAGGTTAGATGCAGGAAGAATGTTCCCGATGATGGGGAAGTCCAGGACCAGGGGCACAGTCTAAGGATAAGGGGTAAGCCATTTAGGACTGAGATGAGGAGAAACCTCTTCACTCAGAGAGTTGTTAACCTGTGGAATTCTCTATCGCAGTGAGTTGTTGATGTCAGTTCGTTGGATATATTCAAGAGGGAGTTAGATATGGCCCTTAAGGCTAAAGGGATCAAGGGGTATGGAGAGAAAGCAGGAAAGGGGTACTGAGGGAATGATCAGCCATGATCTTATTGAATAGGGTGCAGGCTCAAAGGGCCGAATGGCCTACTCTTGCACCTATTTTCTATGTTTCTATGTTTCAGACCTACACCCTAAAAGTGTCAGGAGGACTGCTTTGTCAGTTGAAGTAAAGGTTACAGCTGCACTTTTATTTTATGCATCTGGATCGTTCCAGGCCACAACTGGGGATGTGTGCGCCATTTCTCAACATGCAACATATATCTGCATTCGGCAGGTGACTGCTGCACTATATGCCTGGAGGAATGACGACATAAAGTTCCCCATGACCACCCAGGCAATTTGTGACAGGGCTGTGGGCTTCTCACAGGTACAGGACTGCATTGATTGTACCCACATCGCCTTGTGAGCACCTTTGGAGGATTCCGAGATGTATAGGAACAGAAAAGGCTTCCACTCTGTGAATGTGCAGCTCATCTGTGACGACATGCATCGCATCATGGCAGTTGATGCAAGATACCCTGGGAGCACCCATGATGTGTTCATCCTACGCGAGAGTACTATAGAAACATAGAAACATAGAAAATAGGTGCAGGAGCGGGCCATTCAGCCCTTCTAGCCTGCGCCGCCATTCAACGAGTTCATGGCTGAACATGAAACTTCAGTACCCACTTCCTGCTTTCACGCCATACCCCTTGATCCCCCGAGTAGTAAGGACTTCATCTAACTCCCTTTTGAATATATTTAGTGAATTGGCCTCAACTACTTCCTGTGGTAGAGAATTCCACAGGTTCACCACTCTCTGGGTGAAGAAGTTTCTCCTTATCTCGGTCCTAAATGGCTTACCCCTTATCCTTAGACTGTGACCCCTGGTTCTGGACTTCCCCAACATTGGGAACATTCTTCCTGCATCCAACCTGTCCAAACCCGTCAGAATTTTAAACGTTTCTATGAGGTCCCCTCTCACTCTTCTGAACTCCAGTGAATACAAGCCCAGTTGATTCAGTCTTTCTTGATAGGTCAGTCCCACCATCCCGGGAATCAGTCTGGTGAATCTTCGCTGCACTCCCTCAACAGCAAGTATGTCCTTCCTCAAGTTAGGAGACCAAAACTGTACACAATACTCCAGGTGTGGCCTCACCAAGGCCCTGTACAACTGTAGCAACACCTCCCTGCCC
Organism: Pristiophorus japonicus; assembly: GCF_044704955.1. NCBI lineage: Eukaryota > Metazoa > Chordata > Chondrichthyes > Pristiophoridae > Pristiophorus > Pristiophorus japonicus. The sequence continues at coordinate 241,678,437 of NC_091980.1, read as the reverse complement.
CTGTACTCAAATCCCCTCGCTATGAAGGCCAACATGCCATTTGCTTTCTTAACCGCCTGCTGTACCTGCATGCCAACCTTCAATGACTGATGTACCATGACACCCAGGTCTCTTTGCACCTTCCCTTTTCCTAATCTGTCACCATTCAGATAATAGTCTGTCTCTCTGTTTTTACCACCAAAGTGGATAACCTCACATTTATCCACATTATACTTCATCTGCCACGCATTTGCCCACTCACCTAACCTATCCAAGTCACTCTGTAGCCTCATAGCATCCTCCTCGCAGCTCACACTGCCACCCAACTTAGTGTCATCCGCAAATTTGGAGATACTACATTTAATCCCCTCGTCTAAATCATTAATGTACAATGTACACAGCTGGGGCCCCAGCACAGAACCCTGCGGTACCCCACTAGTCACTGCCTGCCATTCCGAAAAGTACCCATTTACTCCTACTCTTTGCTTCCTGTCTGACAACCAGTTCTCAATCCACGTCAGCACACTACCCCCAATCCCATGTGCTTTAACTTTGCACATTAATCTCCTGTGTGGGACCTTGTCGAAAGCCTTCTGAAAGTCCAAATATACCACATCAACTGGTACTCCTTTGTCCACTTTATTGGAAACATCCTCAAAAAATTCCAGAAGATTTGTCAAGCATGATCTCCCTTTTACAAATCCATGCTGACTTGGACCTATCATGTCACCATTTTCCAAATGCGCTGCTATGACATCCTTAATAATTGATTCCATCATTTTACCCACTACTGAGGTCAGGCTGACCGGTCTATAATTCCCTGCTTTCTCTCTCCCTCCTTTTTTAAAAAGTGGGGTTACATTGGCTACCCTCCACTCGATAGGAACTGATCCAGAGTCAATGGAATGTTGGAAAATGACTGTCAATGCATCCGCTATTTCCAAGGCCACCTCCTTAAGTACTCTGGGATGTAGTCCATCAGGCCCTGGGGATTTATCGGCCTTCAATCCCATCAATTTCCCCAACACAATTTCCCGACTAATAAAGATTTCCCTCAGTTCCTCCTCCTTAATAGACCCTCTGACCACTTTTATATCCGGAAGGTTGTTTGTGTCCTCCTTAGTGAATACTGAACCAAAGTACTTGTTCAATTGATCTGCCATTTCTTTGTTCCCCGTTATGACTTCCCCTGATTCTGACTGCAGGGGACCTACGTTTGTCTTTACTAACCTCTTTCTCTTTACATACCTATAGAAACTTTTGCAATCCGCCTTAATGTTCCCTGCAAGCTTCTTCTCGTACTCCATTTTCCCTACCCTAATCAAACCCTTTGTCCTCCTCTGCTGAGTTCTAAATTTCTCCCAGTCCCCAGGTTCGCTGCTATTTCTGGCCAATTTGTATGCCACTTCCTTGGCTTTAATACTATCCCTGATTTCCCTAGATAGCCACGGTTGAGCCACCTTCCCTTTTTTATTTTTACGCCAGACAGGAATGTACAATTGTTGTAATTCATCCATGCGTTCTCTAAATGTCTGCCATTGCCCATCCACAGTCAACCCCTTAAGTATCATTAGCCAATCTATCTTAGCCAATTCATGCCTCATACCTTCAAAGTTACCCTTCTTTAAGTTCTGGACCATGGTCTCTGAATTAACTGTTTCATTCTCCATCCTAATGCAGAATTCCACCATATTATGGTCACTCTTCCCCAAGGGGCCTCGCACAATGAGATTGCTAATTAATCCTCTCTCATTACACAACACCCAGTCTAAGATGGCCTCCCCCCTAGTTGGTTCCTCGACATATTGGTCTAGAAAACCATCCCTTATGCATTCCAGGAAATCCTCCTCCACCGTATTGCTTCCAGTTTGGCTAGCCCAATCTATGTGCATATTAAAGTCACCCATTATAACTGCTGCACCTTTATTGCATGCACTCCTAATTTCCTGTTTGATGCCCTCCCCAACATCACTACTACTGTTTGGAGGTCTGTACACAACTCCCACTAACGATTTTTGCCCTTTAGTGTTCTGCAGCTCTACCCATATAGATTCCACATCATCCAAGCTAATGTCTTTCCTAACTATTGCATTAATCTCCTCTTTAACCAGCAATGCTACCCCACCTCCTTTTCCTTTTATTCTATCCTTCCTGAATGTTGAATACCCCTGGATGTTGAGTTCCCAGCCCTGATCATCCTGGAGCCACGTCTCCGTAATCCCAATCACATCATATTTGTTAACATCTATTTGCACAATTAATTCATCCACCTTATTGCGGATACTCCTTGCATTAAGACACAAAGCCTTCAGGCTTGCTTTTTTAACACCCTTTGTCCTTTTAGAATTTTGCTGTACAGTGGCCCTTTTTGTTCTTTGCCTTGGGTTTCTCTGCCCTCCACTTTTCCTCATCTCCTTTCTGTCTTTTGCTTTTGCCTCCTTTTTGTCTCCCTCTGTCTCCCTGTATAGGTTCCCATCCCCCTGCAATATTAGTTTAACTCCTCCCCAACAGCACTAGCAAACACTCCCCCTAGGACATTGGTTCCGGACCTGCCCAGGTGCAGACCGTCCGGTTTGTACTGGTCCCACCTCCCCCAGAACCGGTTCCAATGCCCCAAGAATTTGAATCCCTCCCTGCTGCACCACTGCTCAAGCCATGTATTCATCTGCGCTATCCTGCGATTCCTACTCTGGCTAGCACGTGGCACTGGTAGCAATCCCGAGATTACTACTTTTGAGGTCCTACTTTTTAATTTAGCTCCTAGCTCCTTAAATTCTTTTCGTAGGACCTCATCCCTTTTTTTACCTATGTCGTTGGTACCAATGTGCACCACGACAACTGGCTGTTCTCCCTCCCATTTCAGAATGTCCTGCACCCGCTCCGAGACATCCTTGACCCTTGCACCAGGGAGGCAACATACCATCCTGGAGTCTCGGTTGCGTCCGCAGAAACGCCTATCTATTCCCCTCACCATCGAATCCCCTATCACTATCGCGCTCCCACTCTTTTTCCTGCCCTCCTTTGCAGCAGAGCCACCTACGGTGCCATGAACTTGGCTGCTGCTGCCCTCCCCTGATGAGTCATCCTCCCCAACAGTACTCAAAGCAGTGTATCTGTTTTGCAGGGGGATGACCACAGGGGACTCCTGCACTATCTTTCTTGCACTGCTCTTCCTGTTGGTCTTCCATTCCCTATCTGGCTGTGGACCCTTCTCCTGCGGTAAGACCAACTCACTACACGTGATACTCACGTCATTCTCAGCATCGTGGATGCTCCAGAGTGAATCCACCTTCAGCTCCAATTCCGCAACGCGGACCGTCAAGAGCTCGAGGCGGATACACTTCCCACACACGTAGTCGTCAGGGACACCGGAAGTGTCCCCGAGTTCCCACATGGTACAGGAGGAGCATATCACATGACCGAGCTCTCCTGCCATGTCTTAACCTTAGATACCCTTAAATTGGTAATAACAATGTTATAGTTCACTTACTGATATAAAAAATAAAAGAAAAGCTACTCACCAATCACCAGCCAATCACTTACCCCATTGGCTGTGACGTCACTTTTTGATTACTTTCTACTTCTATTTTGCTTTCTCTCCCGCTGTAGCTGCACCAGTATGCTTTTGACAGGTCGCTCCCCTCTCACCAACTGCCGCTGGCTCTCGTTCTCCCGCTGGGCTTTTGACAGGTTGCTCCCCTCTCACCAACTGCCGCTGGCTCTCGATCTCCCGCTGGGCTTTTGACAGGTCGCTCCCCTCTCACCAACTGCCGCTGGCTCTCGATCTCCCGCTGGGCTTTTGACAGGTCGCTCCCCTCTCACCAACTGCCGCTGGCTCTCGATCTCCCGCTGGGCTTTTGACAGGTCGCTCCCCTCTCACCAACTGCCGCTGGCTCTCGATCTCTCGCTGGGCTTTTGACAGGTCGCTCCCCTCTCACCAACTGCCGCTGGCTCTCGATCTCCCGCTGGGCTTTTGACAGGTTGCTCCCCTCTCACCAACTGCCGCTGGCTCTCGATCTCCCGCTGGGCTTTTGATAGGTCGCTCCCCTCTCACCAACTGCCGCTGGCTCTCGATCTCCCGCTGGGCTTTTGACAGGTCGCTCCCCTCTCACCAACTGCCGCTGGCTCTCGATCTGCCATATGTCAGCAGCAGCCAGAAGGGCAGAGCTTCAACCTGTGTGGATGTTGCATGAGCTTTGTGAGCAATTGGTAGGAGGTGAGAGGGAGGTAGCAGGTGATCTTTATGAAACCCATATCAGCAGTGGGAGTGTATTGTGAGGAAGGTTCTCAATGATTAGGGAACAAGAGGGTATGTGTATCCTTAATTAAGAGGCAATGGCTGGAGAAGTCAGCCTTCAGTTTTCTGATGCATTGTGAAACCCACCCCACAGGTTGCAAGACTTTGAGAATGGGCAGATACATGAAAGACTTCACATAGTGTCTGACATTCATGTTGGAAGGATAGCAGGCATACATAAATGTGAAGAGTACTCACCCTGATTATGCTGGTTAGGTCGTTGAACTTTTTGCGGCATTGGCTGCCAGTTTTGGCAACTGTGTCTGCCGCAGACACCTCCTGGGCAATTTCACACCATAATCTTTGCAAAATTGTTGCCAGTGGTCTCCCTCACCCAACTAGATGGCATGATGTCCACCTCCTCTCCACTGTGTGGACTAAGGCCTCAGCAGCCTCTGTGGAAAAACGCCTGGCACATTGCCTGGCCTCCTACTGCTCCATCTCTGCAGAAGTGCCAGAAGTTGGGTGGGTCATCCGCACATGTGCAGAGGAAGCTGCTGCGTCCTGAGATAACGTCTGTGCCCAGGAAAACAAAAATGCGACTGCGCCTCTTTTAATGCTGCGATTTTCGGCTTGGGCGCACAAAGTCCGTTGTATAACGCCTGATTTAACGCCCCCGATCTTGGATGCTCATTTTTTGCTGAAATTTCCAGTCGAAGGCGCAAACCTTTTTCAGGCGGTATCGGGACTGCCCCGTCGCAATTAAGGCCCTAAAATTGGGAAAGCCGAAAATCCAGCCCTGAGTCTTTGTCCTACTTATGTCACTCTCAATCCTAATGTTAAACCTTACTATATTGTGATTACTATTACAAAGATGCTCTTCTACTCCTACTTCTCCTATGTGTTTTGGTTCATTACCCATTAAAAGATCCAGCATGATTATTTTCTTGCTGGACTTGTACAGAGTGATCATCATCATCATCATAGGCAGTCCCTCGGAACCGAGGAAGACTTACTTCCACTCTTAGCATGAGTTCTTAGGTGGCTGTACAGTCCAATACGAGAACCACAGTCTCTGTCACAGGTGGGGCAGACAGTGATTGAAGGAAAGGGTGGTCTGGTTTGTCGCATGCTCCTTCCGCTGCCTGCGCTTGATTTCTGCATGCTCTCGGCAACGAGACTCGAGGAGCTCAGCGCCCTCCCGGATGCACTTACTCCACTTAGGGCAGTCTTTGGCCAACGAATCCCAGGTGTCAGTGGGGATGTCGCACTTTATCAGGGAGGCTTTGAGGGTGTCTTTGTAACGTTTCCGCTGCCCACCTTTGGCTCGTTTGCTGTGGACAAGTTCCGAGTAGAGCGCTTGCTTTGGGAGTCTCGAGTGTAGCATGCGAACTATGTGGCCTGCCCAGCGGAGCTGATCAAGTGTGGTCAGTGCTTCAATGCTGGGGATGTTGGCCTGGACGAGGACACTAACGTTGATGCGTCTGTCCTCCCAGGGGATTTGTAGGATCTTGCAGAGACATTGTTGGTGGTATTTGTCCAGTGACTTGAGGTGTCTACTGTACATGGTCCACGTCTCTGAGCTATACAGGAGGGCAGGTATTACTATGGCCCTGTAGACCATGAGCTTGGTGACAGTTTTGAGGGCCTGGTCTTCAAACACTCTTTTCCTCAGGCGGCCGAAGGCTGCATTGGCGCACTGGAGGCGGTATTGGATCTCGTCGTCAATGCCTGCTCTTGTTGATAGGAAGTTCCTGAGATAAGGGAAGTGGTCCACATTGTCCAGGGCCGCGCCGTGGATCTTGATGACTGGGGGGCAATGCTGTGTGGCGAGAACAGGTTGGTGGAGGACCTTTGTCTTACTGATGTTTACTGAGTGAGATAGGGTCCTGTGTACAATGTAAAACATTGATTCCCTTTTTTCTTTTGCTACTTCTTTCTGTCAGTTTATTTGAAGGTAGTTGAAATTTTCCATGATTTTATTCTATGCCTGATACTCACCTCGTAGATTTTCCTACATATTTCTTCCTCCAATTTCCTTCCACTATTGGTGATCTATAGTATACCCCTATTAGAGTGACAGATCCCTTCTTATCTTCTAACTCAATCCATACGGATTCTGTATTCATCTTACCGCTAGTTACATTTTTTTTTCTACTGCCATTATGTTATCTTTAACTGCTATAGCCAATCCACCTCACCTCCTTCCTTCCCTTTGCTTTCTAAATGTGTTATATCTGGAAATATTTATTATTCCTCTCTCGTTTTTAGTAGTTATTTTACCTTTATGCTCAAGGGGTGGAATTTCGGTCGCGCCTCATTTGTGGCGGTAACCCAGGCGCAGCGTTAATTTCATTGCCTTGAAAAGGTTTGCGCCTCCGCCCATAAATTCATCAGAATCGGTCGAAGAGCTGACAGGGCGCTAAATCAGCCGTTGCACACCAGAGCTCGGGGACATAAAGAAAGTTTGGTCAGTAAATTTGGCGGACCCATTACACATGCGCGGAACTCCAAGTCAGACCTCAAGAACAACCAAGTCTTAAAGGCACGGCAACTGAAGTTCGCGCATGCGCAGTTCAAGATCCACAGGTCGTCAGCGAAAATAGAGGAACAAGGAGCACACCAGCTTTCTACCCTCTTCTCCATCACTGACCTTGATGCCTTGCTGGAGGCAATGGAGTGTCACTGGAGTGCACTCCAGCCTGGAGGGGGACAAATGCTAGCACCTCAGGATTGCAGAAGGCCCTGGAGGGAAGTGGCTGAGCACATTACAGCCCAGAGCACGGTGCCAATAACAGTGACCCAATGTCGCAATACTTTCAACGGCCTTACTACAGTTGTCAGGGTGAGTACCCCTTCCATTCACTTTCCAAAGCTTTCATGTGAACCCGTGTCACACACAATGTAAAGACTTTGCTCTGCCTACCCCTTCCCTATATCTACCAGGCCATGCTCTTCCTTGCTGAAGCCAGCCTGAGATCTCTCCATCACTGTGGTGTATGTAGCACACAAATCACTGACTCCACATGGTCTGGTGTTAATCTAACTGCTGTGACCTTCGCCCTTTATTGTTCAGCTTCAGAGTGCCTCTCAGGTGTGGTGGTCAGCCTTTTATAGTGCCTGTTGCAGGTACTTCCAGGTTTCCCACCACAGCGCCCTCTGTGGTGTACCATTGTGCTTATATTTCATTTAAGGTACCAGGACGATATACACATCAATACATAACAATCGCCTCACCAGACATGCCCTGCCCATCCAAGCGTCTCTCATCTTCTACCTCCTTACTCAGCCTGAACCCACCTACCAGCAACTTTCAGCTCTTCATATGCGGTCCCAGTCCTGAGCCTCATATGTACTGGTAGTTACTTGTGCTCCACACACAATGTTCACACATACCATTGTGCGATGCCATGCAGCATGAACTACCGATATGCACACTTCACCATCCGACTCGCGAGTACCCTTCTGCAGACACAGGTGGCATACCAGCACCTACACAGCCACTAACAACTTTTTGCCTTTGTCATTGCAGGAGAAACTTGTGCAAATCTGCTGGACCTGACCGACCAGGACCAGTGAGTCTACGCCCTCATGGGCGCTGCAGCCATGGTGCAGGAGGGCGGGGAGGCAGAGCCCCAGCGCGACAGTGACGGTATGTGAATGAGATGGCCGTTTTACGTGACTTGAGGCCACATGCCTTGCAAGATGTTACAACCAAAATAACGATGCTCTCCTCCTTCTTGCCTTCCTGCCCCCTCCCCAGCTGATAACCCCAGCTGTTGCTTTGTGCTTACAGATGATAAGCCAGAAGAGCGCCAGCTTGCCCATCAACCTATGTCTTCAGATGACGGGGAAGATGAGGAGGAGGAGGTGCAGAGCAGTGTGCCGGTACAGGGTGACACGTCCTCATTGGGAGCGAGTGCGGAGACCACCTCGGTGCAAGAAGTCATCTTCCCGGAGTTGCATGAAACTGAGGCTCCTGGCCCCAGTGGCCTCCAGCATTGCCCAACGCGAGGGCAAGCTCTCCGGAGGGTAAGTCGGCCCATGAGTCCTGCTCACAGACAGGCAGATGAGGACCTAGGACGTGGAGGCTATGTCCAGGGATTAATGCAGATGAACCGCGAGCTCATGGGTGCATTGGTGAGGATCCCGCCGAGTGTCGATGCACTTCTGTTGAATGTGGTGGAGGCCGCCTCAAACTTGGCATTTGCGGATCGGGAGCCCGTCGAGCCATCCTTGGTCGATTGCAATGGATGCTCGATGCTACAAGTGACCATGGGGTCCAAGGCATGATGGTGTGGGCCATGGATGATGTGGCAGTAGCCATTGAGCAACAGACCGAGACCACGCAACACCTGCTTTCTGCCATGTCGTCAGTGCGGCTGGCATCAATGCGCTGTCTGCTCTGATGTAGGGTCAAATTGATGCCACGCAAGCACTGACTGCTGCCATCATGTCTGGGGCCCCATCAGTCCAACGGGGAGATAACGGTGCTGAAGTAGGCCAACAATCTGCGCTGCGCAAAATTGTTCCTGGCCCGGGCCAGTGGCAGGCTGTAGTCGAGTGTCCTCTCTCAGGAGGACATCATTCGGTCTCCCGACACTGCCATTCTGCCTTTGTACCTGCAGCACAGCCCTCCCACACTGCTGCCGCCATTCTCAGGTAGTGCTGTCAGCAGCCGGGCCTTCCAGGCCTAGAGCTGGTCCAGGGCGTCGTGCTAGGCGATCTGTCCTGTCTCTCTCACATGCACAGCAGGCTTCAAGCGACCTTGCTTCAGGTACTGACGCGCTCCATCATGAGCCGCCGCCGAATAGTCTTGCTGCCGACAACATTGGCATGCTGCCTTCTTCATGGCTGCTGCTGGTCGTCACCGTCTCGCTGGACATTCGCGGCATCAGCAGGCTCTTGTCTTCTTCCACCTCCTCCGATCCCCCCTCCTCATCCTCTTGAGGTGGGCCTGAGCTCCCCACTGGCAAGGTCTGGGCCCTCATGATGGCCAAATTGTGCAGCATGCAGCACACCGCAATGAATAGTGAGACCTGTTGAGGGGAGTATTGAAGGCTGCCTTCAGTGCGGTCCAAGCATAAGCACCCCTATAATCTGCTCCATGACGTTGCGGGTGCTGGAATGGCCCTCATTGTAGCGTTCCTCCGGCTCTGTGGTGAGGTTGCGGAGGTGGGGTCATTAGCCAGGTGGCCAGGCCCTATCCCTTGTCCCCGAGCAGCCAGACTCGGCCTTGCTGTGGTGGCTGAAACAATCGAGGCACAGTGCTCTCCTGCGGGATAAAGGCGTCATTTGCGCTTCCAGGATAGCGAGCATTGACTGCGAGGATGCGCTGCGTGTGGTCGCACACCAGCTGCACATTTCGGAAGTGGTATCCCTTTCCTTTTCTGAAGACCTCTGCATTCTGGAATGGTGCTCGCAAGGCCACGTGCATGCAGTCAATTGGTCCTTGCACCCTCGGGAAGGCCGCTATCCTGGCAAACCTGCATGCACGCTCATCCTGTTTCTCCCTGGTCATCAGGAAGGTAATGAAGTCCATTCGACGGATGTACAGAACTTGTGTGATGTCGTGGATGCAGCAATGTGCTGCAAATTGTGAGATGCTGCATATGTCCCCTGATGCAGCCTGGGAGGAGCCGGAGGCATAGAAGGTGAGTGCCACCGTGACCTTCACTGCGACAGGCAACACAGACCTGGTGCCGATGTGAGGCTGCAGGTCTTCCTGCAGGGATGACATATCTCTGTAATGGCCTACTTTCAGAAGCGCAGCCTTCTGACATACTGCTCCTCGGAGAGGTCCAGGTATACGCATTGCCGCCGGTAAAACTGTGGGGGCTAAGGCCTCCTGCCCCGACGTCGAGTGGCTCTCCTCCTTCGGCCACCAACATGGCCAACAGCTCTTCATAACGCCTTGCTAGAGCTTGTAGAATGCGACGTTAGCGAACATGTAATGCCCCCATTAAAGTTTAAGAAATAAGTTTCTCTCAAGCTCAACTGCTATGTCTGTCTGCCGCTGCAAACTCGGAGGCTCACCACCGTGCTGTGTGTAAACATTGCACTGACTGTGACCTCCGAGGAAAGTGCTTCCTCATCCCTTTAAGTAACCACCAGTTAACGACTCTGCAAACCTGGACCGATTGTTATTCCAGACGTTGTTCTTGGCGGCCACTAAAAGAGGCGGCTGCATCTAGTTTTCCGACTGGAGCACGAGCTTTGGTGTTGTTCCAGGAATACGGAGTGATCGGAGTGATCGTCAGCAGCCAGGCGAGCCTCTCAAAATTTTTGGTCGGGGCATAGACGCTGCACTCCCAGGCGGTAACCTCTGGCTGCTAAATAAGACGTTGGTCAACCGAAAATCTCTGGCTATTCATGTTACCCTTATTCCTTCCTTTAGTTTGTCCTTTACTCTCTTTTCCTGATTCTTTTATTGTTAGATTTCTGTAATTGCTAGAAGTTCCCTCCTTTCATGTATATACTGTTGGGCCTTAATAAAGCAGAGCCAAAGTCATACCTCTTGGAGTTAAACAGTACTCAGTCTAACAGTTATTGCATACACAACATTTGGCGACGAGGCAACAAGAACCTTTACATGCAAAAATCAGCCCAATTGGATTGTTGGAGCGATTTGTGGAAGGAGAAGATTGGGCAGACTTTGGGAGCTGTTTGAGCCAGTTCTTCCTGGCCAACAAAATGGAGGAGGTCGACGACGCAGCTCGGCGCTGGGCGGTGTTCCTCACAGTTTGCGGTCCAAAAATTTATGCTCTGATAAAGAATCTACTCCTGCCTGTGAGCCCAACAGAGAAGATGTATGAAGAATTGTGTACACTGATAAAGGACCACCTTAAGCCAGACGAAGGCATCATCTTCTCGAGGTACAGATTTTATCCGCACATTCGCTCAGAGGGCCCGAATGCGGCGGAATTCGTTGCTGACCTGAGATGTCTAGCAGGACCATGTAAGTTCAGGGCTGTGTTGGCAGACATGCTCGGGACTCCTTTGTAATTGGCATCAACCAGGAGGTGATCCTGCGTAAACAACTGGCGGTGGAGACGTTGGACTTGAACAGGGCCATCACGGTCGCCCAGTCATGCATGATAACGGATAGAAGTCTAAAGCAGATATCAGTGAAAAATCAAAACTCGGCAAGTACTGTAAATATGATTGATTCGGCGTTCGGCAGAGCGGCACATGGCAAGCCTACCCGACTGCGTACGTGAAACCTGTGGCTGCCCAAAGTCCGCCAGCGGGAATGCATCCGATTTCTCCATGTTGGCGTTGTGGGGGAAATCACTGGCACCAGCAGTGCCAATTTAAACAATATAGTTGCAAAGGCTGTCTGAGAGTGGGGCATCTCCAGCGCAAATGTCCGCAGATGAGCAAGCGGCTGCGACACACCACATGGAGGATGATGGTCAGACTAGCGCGGATCTGGATACGCAATCCGAGATACCAGAGGTGGAAGTGTATGGACTGTACTCGTTCCTGACTAAGAGCAAACCGATAATGATCAACATGAAATTTAATGGGGTGCCGGTATCAATGGAACTGGACATGGGGGCGAGTCAATCGATAATGAGCGAGGGGCATTCGACAAGTATAGAAACTTAGAAACATAGAAAATAGGTGCCAGAGTAGGCCATTCGGTCCTTCGAGCCTGCACCACCATTCAATAAGATCATGGCTGATCATTCACCTCAGTACCCCTTTCTTGCTTTCTCTCCATACCCCTTGATCCCTTTAGCCGTAAAGGCCATATCTAACTCCCTCTTGAATATATCCAATGAACTGGCATCAACCACTCGCTGCGGTAGAGAATTCCACAGGTTAACAACTCTCTGAGTGAAGAAGTTTCTCCTCATCTCAGTCCTAAATGGTCTACCCCTTATCCTTACACTGTGTCCCCTGGTTCTGGACTTCCCAACATCGAGAACATTCTTCCTGCATCTAACCTGTTCAGTCCCGTCAGAATTTTCTATGTTTCTATGAGATCCCCTCTCATCCTTCTAAACTCCAGTGAATACAGGCCCAGTCGATCCAGCCTCTGTGGGATACTAAGGCTGTGAGGCCCAGGCTGAGTCCAGTCAATGCCAAATTGCACACATACATCAAAGAACTCATAACGGTGATTGGCAGTGTCACAATTAAAGTGTCGTATGATGGTGCGGTTCAAGAATTACCGCTGTGGATTGTCCCAGGCAATGGCCCAACGCTGTTCGGCAGGAACTGGCTTGAAAAAATCAGATGTGATTGGAACGACATAAAGGCGTGTCGTCGGAGAAAGATACATGTGCCCAAATACTGAGCAAGTTCCCCTCGCTGTTCGAACCAGGCATCGGCAATTTCACGGGAGCCAAGGTGCAGATCCACGTGGACTCGGATGCAAGACCCATCCATCATAAAGCTCGGGCAGTTCCGTATATGATGAGGGAGAAGATCGAAATCGAACTGGACAGACTTCAGCGTGAAGGGATCATATCACCGGTTGAATTTAATGAATCGGCCAGCCCATTGATCCTGTGCTGAAAAGTGATGGCACAGTCAGAATCTGTGGAGACTACAAGGCTACAATCAACAGGGTTTTGAAACAGGATCAGTACCCGTTACCGAAGGCTGATGACTTGTTTGTAACGCTAGTCGGGGGGAAATCGTTCACCGAACTGGACTTGACGTCGGCCTACATGACACAGAAGCTGGTCGAGACGTCGAAGAGACTTACGTGCATCAACACTCATGAAGGACTGTTTATTTATCACAGGTGCCCTTTTGGAATTCGTTCGGCTGCAGCAATATTTCAGAGGAACATGGAGAGTCTACTGAAGTCCGTTCCCAGAACTGTCGTGTTTCAAGATGACATCCTGATCATAGGTCGTGACTCCGAGGGACATCTGAACAATCTGGAAGAGGTTCTATATCATCTGGACAAAGTGGGACTCAGACTGAAATGTTCAAAATGCGTCTTCATGGCACCAGAGGTCGAATTCCTGGGGAGGAAAATTGCTGCTGACGGCATCAGGCCCATGGATGCAAAAACCAAGGCCATCAAGAATGCATCCAAGCCGCAGAATGTGACGGAGCTGCGTTCATTCCTGGGTCTGCTCAAATACTTCGGTAACTTCCTACCTAAATTGAGCACCTTATTAGAACCACTGCACATGCTGCTAAGAAAAGGCAACAACTGGGTGTGGGGGGCATCTCAAGACAGAGCTTTTGAGAAAATCACTAATTTACTTTGCTCTAACAAGCTGCTGGTACATTATGACCCATGTAAACATTTAGTATTGGCTTCTGATGCTTCATCATATGGAATTGGTTGCATACTCTAACAAGCTAATGAGTCGGGTAAACGTCAACCAGTCGAGTATGCTTCAAACAGTTTGTCTAAAGCGGAAAGAGCCTACAGCATGGTAGAGAAAGAAGCACTAGCCTGTGTGTATGGGTTTAAAAAGATGCATCAGTACCTGTTTGGTCTTCGGTTTGAACTGGAGACTGATCACAAGCCGCTCATTTCACTGTTCTCTGAAAACAAAGGTGTCAATACCAATGCTTCATCCCGCATCCAGAGGTGGGCGCTGACATTATCCGCATATGATTATGTAATTCACCATAGACCTGGCACCGAGAATTGTGCCGACGCTTTGAGCTGTCTGCCATTGCCCACACCGGAGGTGGAAACGCCACAACCGGTGGACTTATTGTTAGTTATGGATGCTTTTGAGCATGAAGGAACCCCTGTCACGGCTCAACAAGTTAAGACCTGGACCAGCCAGGAGCTGATTTTATCGGTGGTGAAGATATTTTTAGTTGTGGTGGATGCATAGTCGAAGTGGATAGAGTGTATAATCATGTCATCCAGCACATCCACAGCTACCATTGAGAATCTCAGTGTCATGTTCGCAACACATGGTCTGCCTGACATCGTTGTTAGCGTCACCAGTCAGGAGTTTCAAGAGTTCATGAAACTCAATGGTATCAAACATGTAAGGTCAGCACCATTCAAACCTGCATCCAATGGGCAGGCAGAACATGCTGTCCAAATCATAAAGCAGAGTATGAAACGAGTAACCCAAGGGTCACTGCAGACCCGCCTGTCATGCATACTGCTTAGTTACAGGACAAGACCACACATGCTTACCGGGGTTTTGCCTTCTGAACTAATGATGAAGAGAGGTCTTGAGACCAAGCTATCTCTTGTACACCCTGACTTGAATAATCATGTTGAATATAGAAGACAAAGTCAGCAAGGGTGTCACGCGATATTTCTGTAAATGATCCTGTATATGTTCTGAATTATGGTCAGGGTCCCAAGTGGATCGCTGGTATGTCATGGCCGAGGAGGGCAACAGAGTATTTATTGTCAAGCTCAAAAATGGGCAAACATGCAGGAAACATATGGATCAGACAAAGCTGAGGCACACAGACGAACCGGAACAGTCGGAGGAAGAGACAATCAACGACCAACCAACCTACCCCTAGTCATCAGAGGACTCAGTGGTCATCAGTGAATCGGGACTTTCAATTACTGACATGTTCAATGAAAATGGACTTTCAATCCCTGACATGGCCATTGTCACTCCCACCAGGCCAGCCATCCAGCCACCAGTCACAACAGGCTCTGAACACTCACCCAAGGCTGGAGTTGAACTGAGACGGTCAACCCGGGAGCGTAAAACACCGGACCGTCTCAATTTGTAAAAGACTGTGTTAATATCTCAGAGGGGGTGGTATTGTCATGTATGTACTTTTGGGCCTTAATAAAGCAGAGCTAAGGTCATACCTCTTGGAGTTAAACAGTACTCAGTCTAACAGTTATTACATACACAACATCTCCCCCCATGTTATTATTTTAAAATCTTATTTACAGCCCTAGTTATCCTTTCTGTGAGGACCTTGGTCCCAGTCCTGTTCAGGTGTAGCCCGTCCCAATGGTACAGCTACTTCCTGTCCCAATACTGGTGCCAGTGTCCCATGAAATGGAACCCCTCTTTCCCACATCACTCCCTTAGGCACGTGTTGACATTCCTAATCTGTTTGTCCCAATTTGCCAATTTGCACGTGGCTTGGTAACGGGATTATTATCAGTGAAGTCCTGCTTTACAATTTAGCTCCTAATTCCTGATACTCCCTTAGCAGGACCTCTTTCCTAATCTTTCCAATGGTGTTGATTTTGACATGGAACGCAACCAACTGGATCCTCCCCCTCCCTTTCCATATGCTTTTCCAGCCGTTAATTTGCTCAAAGTTGATACAGGTATCTTCCATAAAACCAACGAGATACTGAGAGCTTCATCATAATGAAAATATCCCCTAAAACAAACTGAGCAATAATCATGGAATAATTAATACATTTTAACACTATTCTTTGCTGCTGAGTTTTACCAATACTTGTAGCTAATTGATCACTCCACTGTTTAGTTTAGTACAGAATTTTATACTGCACAAATTTCGTATCAACATTCCATACAATCCTCACTGACCGATATTGGATCCCAGTTCTGCAACTCCTTAAATTAAAACTCCTCATCCTTATAATTAAATTCACCCATGGCCTCACCGATCGCTATCTCCACCAGCCCTACAAACCCCCTCCTCCACTGAACTCTGTTCCTCTGACTCCGGTCTCTTGTGTGTCTTCCCCACCTTTCACCCCACCATTGATAGTTGTACCTCCAGCCACCTAAGTCCAATTTTCTGTAATTCTCTCCGTATTACAGAGGTATTCAGTATATAAAAAATATTGTTAGCATTCTACAAAAATGGTGCAGTGGTTATTTAATATACAGATAATTATTTTTATAGTTATACTCTTTGTCTCTCCAACACTCTTTCCTTCTTTTAAGAGTCTCGTTAAAACTCACCTTTCCCTGCTCACCCCACCCCTCTAACACTCTTATCTCTTCTTTTTTGGCTCAGAGTTTTCCTAATGCCTCTGTGAAGCACCTTGGGACATTTTTCTACATTGAAGTGCTTTATAAATGGTTGTTTTTGCATCTGTGTAATTATAAATCATGTAAATAAATTCAGTTACTAGTTTTATCCTGAGCCATATAAGAACATAAGAACATAAGAAATAAGAACAGGAGCAGGCCATATGGCCCCTCGAGCCTGCTCTGACATTTAATCTGACATTGGTTGATCCGATCATGGACTCAGCTCCACTTTCCTGCCCGTTCCCCATAACCCCTTATTCCCTTATCGGTTAAGAAACTATCTATCTCTGTCTTAAATTTATTCAATGTCCCAGCTTCCACAGCTCTCTGAGGCAGCAAATTTCACAGATTTACAACCTTCTGAGAAAATAAATTTCTCCTCATTTCAATTTTAAATGAGCAGCCCCTTATTCTAAGATTATGCCCTCTAGTTCTAGTCTCCCCCATCAGTGGAAACATCCTCTCTGCATCCACCTTGTCAAGCCCCCTCATAATCTTATACGTTTCGATAAGATCACCTCTCAGTCTTCTGAATTCCAATGAGTAGGGGCCCAACCTACTCAACCTTTCCTCATAAGTCAACACCCTCATCCCCGGAATCAACCTCGTAAACCTTCTCTGACCTGCCTCCAAAGCAATTATATCCTTTCGTAAATATGGAAACCAAAACTCCACATAGTATTCCAGGTGTGGCCTCACCAATACCCTGTATAACTGTAGCAAGACTTCCCTGCTTTTATATGATTTAGACGAAGGAATTGAATGTAATACCTCCAAGTTTGCAGATGACACTAAGCTGGGTGGCAGTGTGAACTGTGAGGAGGATGCTAAGAGGCTGCAGGGTGATTGGAGAGGTTAGGTGAGTGAGCAAATGCATGGCAGAAGCAGTATAATGTGGATAAATGTGAGGTTATCCACTTTGGTGGCAAAAACAGGAATGCAGATTATTATCTGAAAGATGACAGATCAGTAAAAGGGGAGGTGCAATGAGACCTGGGTGTCATGATACATCAGTCATTGAAAGTAGGCATGCAGGTACAGCAGGCAGTAAAGAAATCAAATGGCATGTTGGCCTTCATAGCGAGAGGATTTGAGTATAGGAGCAGGGAGGTCTTACTCAGTTGTACAGGGCCTTGGTGAGACCACACCTTGAGTATTGTGTGCACTTTTGGTCTCCTAATCTGAGAAAGGACATTCTTGCTATTGAGGGAGTGCAGCAAAGGTTCACCAGACTGATTCCTGGGATGGCAGAACTGACATATGAAGAAAGACTGGATCGACTAGGCTTATATTCACTGGAATTTAGAAGAATGAGAGGGAATCTCATCGGAACATATAAAATTCTAATGGGATTGGATTGGTTAGATGCAGGAAGAATGTCCTCAATGTTGGGGAAGTCCAGAACCAGGAGTCACAGTCTAAGGGTAAGGGGTAAGCCATCTTTTTCACCCAGAGAATTGTGAACCTGTGGAATTCTCTATCACAGAAAGTTGTTGAGTCCAGTTTGTTGGATATATTCAAAGGGGAGTTAGATGTGGCCCTTACGGCTAAAGGGATCAGGGGGCATGGAGAGAAGGCAGGAATGGGGTACTGAAGTTGCATGATCAGCCATGATCATGAATGGTGGTGCAGGCTCGAAGGGCCGAATGGGCTGCTCCTGCACCTATTTTCTATGTTTCTATACTCCATCCCCTTTGCAATAAAGGCCAAGATTCCATTGGCTTTCCTGATCACTTGCTGTACCTGCATACTAACCTTTTATGTTTCATGCACAAGTACCCACTGTACTGCAGCACTTTGCAATCTTTCTCCATTTAAACAATAATTTTCTCTTTGATTTTCTCTGCCAAAATGCATGACCTCACACTTTCTAACATTATACTCCATCTGCCAGATTTTTGCCCACTCACTTAACTTGTCTATGTCCTTTTGCAGATTTTTTGTGTCCTCCTCAGACGTTGCTTTTCCTCCCATCTTTGTATCATCAGCAAACTTGGCTACGTTATACTCGGTCCCTTCTTCCAAATCATTAATATAGATTGTAAATAGTTGGGGTCCCAGCACTGATCCCTATGGCACCCCAGTAGTTACTGATTTCCAACCCGAGAATGAACCATTTATCCCGACTCTGTTTTCTGTTCGTTAGCCAATCCTCTATCCATGCTAATATATTACCCCCAACCACGTGAACTTTTATCTTGTGCAGTAACCTTTTATGTGGCACCTTGTCAAATGCCTTCTGGAAGTCCAAATACACCACATCCACTGGTTCCCTTTTATCCACCCTGTTCATTACACCCTCAAAGAATTCCAGCAAGTTTGTCAAACATGACTTCCCCTTCAAAAATCCATATTGACTCTGCCTGACCGAATTATGCTTTTTCATATGATCTAACAGCACAGGGTATTGTGTCTTTTGAAGTGGACAGCAATGCATGATGATATTGTGCACAACATCCAAAGTGAAATATTGATTTAAAAGGATCATGGCTAATATTGTGACATGATACTCTCATCCAAAGTATGCACAAGAGTGTAAGTTTCAGATGAGAAGATCTCTCAATGGAAATGCTCTTTTCTGTGAACCTGAATACAGTCAGTTGGGTTCAAGACCAAATATGATAAAGAGGGATGAACAATAATGATATTAAACATAGAGACAAATCACGTCATGAAAAGCAAGTAAGTAATTGAAACCAAAGAAAAAACATAATAAGTACAGCGACTTAATTTTGCAACAACTTGTATTTATATAGCCCTCCTCATAAGCAGAAAGACTACAGGGTCCTTATGATTGAGGCAGAACAAGAGAAGGAGGAAGAAGAATGAAAGAGGAATGCAGCATAAGGCTACATCAAAAGAGAAAAACTACCGGAGTTCGCAGACCATGCCGCTCCCTCGATGATATCTCAGAAGAGGTCTGCTTAAGGAGGAAGATCAAAAAGAGCGTTGGTGCGATGATGCAGCCCTGTTTGACCCCAGTCCGGACATGGATTTGGTCTGTGGTGAATCCATTGGTCAGGATCACAGCTTGCAATTCATCGTGGAGCAGACGGAGGACGGTGACAAACTTTTGAGGGCAGCTGAAACGGAGGAATGGAGCTAAATTATAGAACAGATGGGAATCTGTTCAACCTCCACCACGTCCATGCCAGATCCTCTGTCATTGAACTACAGTACACAGACGATGCTTGCATCTGCGCACACTCGGAGGCCAAACTCCAAGCCATCATCAACACCTTCACCGAGGCATACGAGAGCATAAGCCTTACACTAGACATCCATAAGACAAAGGTCCTCTACCAACCTGATCCCACCACACAGCACTGCCCCGATTATCAAAATCCACGGACAAGGCCTTGGACAACATGGACCATTTTCCATACCTCGGGAGACTACTGTCAGCAAGAGCAGTCATTGATGACGAGATCCAATACCGCCTTCAGTGTACCAGCGCAGCCTTCGGTCACCCGAGGAAGAGAGTGTTTGAAGACCAGGACCTCAAATCTGGCACCAAGCCCATGGTCTGCAGGGCAATAGTGACACCTGCCCTCCTATATGGCTCAGAGATGTGGACTATATACAGCAGACACATCAAAGCGCTGGAGAAGTACCACCAGCACTGCCTCCGCAAGATCCTGCAAATCCATTGGCAGGACAATCGCACCAACGTCAGTGTTCTCGCTCAGGCCAACATCCCCAGCATCATAGCATTGACCACGCTCGATCAGCTCCATTGGGCGGGCCACATCGTCTACATGCCTGACATGAGACTCCTAAAGCAAGCGCTCTACGCGGAGCTTCGACACAGCAAGCGAGCCCCAGTTGGGCAGAGGAAACATTTCAAGGACACCCTCAAAGCCTCCTTGCCAAAGTGCAACATCCCCACCGACTCTTGGGAATCCCTGGCCCAAGACCGCCCAAAGTGGAGGAAGAGCATCCGGGAGGGTGCTGAGCACCTCGAGTCCCATCACCGAGAGCATGCAGAAACCAAGCGCAGACAGTGGAAGGAGCGTGCGTCAACCCAGGCTCCCCATCCACCCTTTTCTTCAACCACTGTCTGCCCCATCTGTGACAGAGACTGTAGGTCCCACATTGAACTCCTCAGTCACCCGAGAGCTCATTTTTAATGTAGAAGCTTCAACTCCGAGGGACTGCTTATAATGATGATGCTTAAGAAGATAATGATTCAGTAAAAATGCATGGAAGGAACTCTTGTTTCTTGTTGCAAACTTACCTCCAAACAGCCTCTTAAACATAAAAAGAAACAACGGACTTAGTTCAGAACACTGGACATCATATCACAAAGTGGTTTTACTGTGCTTATACAGGTTGAACCTCCCTTATCCGGAACCCTCGGGACCTGGCCTGTTCCGGATAAGAGATTTTTCCGGACGAGGGGTGGTCACGTTAAATTGGATGGTACAGGTACTGAGCAGGGGGATAGCGGGCTGGCTGGCTTGGGGCTGGGAGTGCGGCAGAGAGATCATGGGGGGGGTGTTGTGGGGGGGGGGGTGGTGGATTGCGGGGTCAGGCCCAGCGATTGCAGGAATCGGCAGCGAGGAAGGACTTCAATTTGTTCAAATTCGAGTGCTGCACATGCGCCACCCTGTGGCCGGGTAAGGGAGTTCCAGATAAGTGAGGTTCAACCTGTATATGTTTATAAAAAGAACTGTTATTTACCACCATGTCTCTCTGTGCTGTTCTTAAACTATCCTGGTGCTGTGCTGAGGTGTTATCTGAGGGCCAGGGATGCTAGTGGTGTTTAGCTGTGCTATGGTGTCTTGACCTTCTTGGGACCGAAGTGATCCTCATCTAAGGACTCCTGAGTCCTGGGGGGACAGTTCGGCAGGCTGCATCAACACTGTAGGTGTGAGGCAGCCTGGACCTGAATCCTGGCAACTACATCGGCAGGCATGTGACGGGACTGGCTGAAAAGGTCACGTGAGCTCTTTTAAAAAATTGTTCTTGAGATATGGGTGACCCTGCAAGGCCGCATTTATTGCTCATCACCTGAAAGGATGGTGATGGACCTTCTCCTTAAACCTCTGTAGTCTTTTTGGTAATGGTGCACCCACAATGGTATTATGTAAGGAATTCCATATATTGACCTTAACGATGATGAAAGAAGGCGATATATGTCCAATTCAGGATGGTGTGTGAATTGAGCTGTCAGCAGGAGAGAAGATAGCACTATGAAGTTGGACTCTAGCCATGCTACTCATGCTGAGTTTTGTATCTGAATAGCCACTAACCAGTAGGAGAGCAGACCTGATGGAATCAGATCATGCAGACACTAAGATGTTGCCACAAAGCTTTCAGAATAGTCCCACAAGACCTGAAGGCTACTGGTCAAAGCATCCACTTTGGATGCCCTGTTAGCCTGAAGATTCACCTATCAGGGGGTTGGACACAGATGTTTGTGGTGCCTCCATCCACTCCAGATAGCGCTGCATTGCATCATATCTTTCTCGGATATTGGCAAAGTGCGACATTATTTAAAGGCAGCCTTGCACGTAAAGGGACAAAGTCATTAACTATAAAGTAGAGTGGCATCAGCAATTGGAGAAAAAGAAGAGCTGCAATGTTTGCAGCGAGTGAGTTGGAGCTTCTATTACCTGAGATAAGGCAAAGGAGCGATGCCTTTTTTGGGATAGGCGGCATTCGGCATGCAAAATACTGCTCAAGCAATTTGGAAGGAAATGACACTGGAAGTGAGTGAATCCCAGGAACATCTCTGCAATGCACAAAAGAGTTTGATGATCTAAAATTGCAGAGTTATGGGGAAAATGCTGGAGTGTGAGACTAAATGTTGCAGCTCTTTCAAAGAGCCGGCACACACGTGATGGGCTGAATCGTCTCCTTCTGTGCTGTAAGATTCCATGGGCTAAAAATTTGTGGCCTCCACGAGTCTTGCACCGGCAACTGTACCGCCAACTCGGGCTAATGGCTGCTGAAAATGGCCGAAGTGCTACCAGTGAAAAATTTGAACTGAGGGCTAAAGAATTGTAGCCCAGCGTTAACTTACAGTGTAACGCCCTCCTGGTGGCGTTACTGCAAGCATGGGAGTGGAAGTTCAAGTCCAGAAGTGGCGTTCCAGCTTCTAACAGCCTGTGGAAGTGAGGCAATAGAGTTCACTAGGCATTGTGGGAAATTAAAAGGGCAATGCATTAAAAGGGCAATGCCTTCTGAACTAATAAAAATAAAAATGAAGTGAAAAAATGCAGCTTACAGTCCATATTACATTTTTTTAAAATTAACCATTAAAAAGAAGTCCCAAATGAGTGTCTTCAGCTCTTAAAGCTAATTCCCTTCCGAACCTCAAAAAATGGGAAATGTGATTCAGCACTAACACAGATGACGCAGCAAGCCAGGAAAGAGCATCCAGGGTCTCGCATGCAGCACTCCAGCTTTGTGCAGGGGGTCAACACTGCCAGGAGGTCCTCCAGAAAGAATGGTGTGGGACCACATCACCGAGGCCATCACTGCCAGCAATGTCACCCCCACCATCTGGCTCCAGTGCCCAAAGAAACTTCATGACCTCAGACCACTGGTCAAGGTTAGTGAATACATCTTCAAAAGCCATCTCCTACCAACTGCACCACTAGCCTCAAACACTGCTCAATACACGACTTCCCCCACCCCCCACCCCGCCCCCTCTCCATAATCACTCACCTACCAACAATCTGTGCCACTTATAGGGCACATCTTCCATTCCAAGCTTCACATCACCCCCTTGGAGGAGACAGTGCAGGCCGTTCTTGACAGGGGCATGGCTGAGCCCTTGGCCAGCAGCGGGGCAGAAAGGATACAAGATGCTGCTTTCCTCATATGGTATCCTCCTTCTAGCATGCACCTCTTGGTTTCATGCCCTCCACTCACCACAACTTCACCCATATGCCTTCCTCATTTCACACACCCAAGAAATGCAGCCTGTCCAACCTGTGTTTGGCCAAGAAGAGTGAGAGGAGAGTGAAGAAGAAGTAACACTGTCACTCAATTTGACACTCTCAACCACAACTCCTTAAGGTCGACCAGCAAGGTAATTTGCAGTGTCCCACACTGGAAGTCAGCAGTCTTCCACCAGCCATGCTGCAGCCATTGGGGTAGCACTGTGCGACATCAGTAGGATAGATAAAGGCACACACAAGGCAGTCACTAAGGGAATGCATAAGGGTGATGAGTTGATTTCTTGCGTCATATTGGATTGTTAGATGTATAAAGTTAGTTTGGAATGTTTGCTTTGTAGTAACTTTTATTTCAGCATCGTGGCCAAGAGGAAGTTGTGAAGGAAGGGAAGGCGTGGGACTAATGCTGAGAGGGGAATTAGGGTTGCGGTCACTGGTACCACAGGCGGATGATTTCATCCCGGATATTCCAGCCAGAAAGGGGCTGTCTGGATTGCATCCTTCCTTCTACATCCTCCTTTCCTGCATCCTCCTCTTCTGCTTCTTCCTCTTATTCTTTCTCTCCTGCTTCTTCCTCTTCCCTCTGTGAGCGGATGCTGTAAAGATGAAATGACAGCATAAAATGCTGGAAATATTCAGCAGGTCAGGCAGCATCTTGACCTAAGATGTGAATTCTATTTCTCTCTCCTGCTGATTATTTGCAGCATTTTCTGTCCTCTCAGAAGACTTCCTTTACTATCCAAGGCCTTGTAAGCATTCAGCAGCATGCCCTACACACAATAAAAACTTTAAAAATCTATTGCAGCAAGCCAGTACTTCAATAACATCAAAATAACCCAGTTCAAAAGCTTAAATGCAAACTTATTTGAAAGATGTGTGTGTCCCTTTAAGAAGTGCTGTCAGCATCTCTGTCAGTCTGCTGCATGCTGGGTTTATGTAGCGAGCTTAGGATCCAGCGCTGAACTCAACACAAAGGTAGAAGTTTGCCATGGTAACATTAATAAGAACATAAGAAATAGGAACAGGAGTAGGCCATAAGGCCCCTTGAGCCTGCTCCGCCATTCAATAAGATCATGGCTGATCTGATCATGGACTCAGCTCCACTTTCCTGCCTGCTCCCCATAACCCCTTATTCCCTTGTCGGTTAAGAAACTGTCTATCTCTGTCTTAAACTTATTCAATGTCCCAGCTTCCACAGCTCTCTGAGGCAGTGAATTCCACAGATTTACAACCTTTTGAGAGAAGAAATTTCTCCTCATCTCTGTTTTAAATGGGCAGCCCCTTATTCTAAGATCATGCCCTCTAGTTCTAATCTCCCCCATCAGTGGAAACATCCTCTCTGCATCCACCTTGTCAAGCCCCCTCATAATCTTATACGTTTCAATAAGATTACCTCTCATTCTTCTGAATTCCAATGAGTAGAGGCCCAACCTACTTAACCTTTCCTCATAAGCCAAACCCCTCATCCCCAGAATCAACTTAGTGAACCTTCACTGACCTGCCTCCAAAGCAAGTATATCCTTTCGTAAATATGGAAACCAAAACTGCATGCAGTATTCCAGGTGTGGCCTCACCAATACCTTATATAGCTGTAGCAAGACTTCCCTGCTTTTATACTCCATCCCCTTTTTAATAAAGGCCAAGATACCATTGGCCTTCCTGATCACTTGCTGCACCTGCATACTAACCTTTTTGTTTCATGCACAAGTACCCCCTGGTCCCACTGTACTGCAGCACTTTGCAATCTTTCTCCATTTAAATAATAACTTGCTCTTTGATTTTTTTTCTGCCAAAGTGCATGACCTCACACTTTCCAACATTATACTCCATCTACCAAATTTTTGCCCACTCACTTAGCCTGTCTATGTCCTTTTGCAGATTTTTTGTGTCCTCCTCACACATTGCTTTTCCTCCCATCTTTGTATTGTCAGCAAACTTGGCTACGTTACACTCAGTCCCTTCTTCCAAGTCATTTATATAGATTGTAAATAGTTGGGGTCCCAGCACTGATCTCTGCTGCACCCCACTAGTTACTGGTTGCCAACCAGAGAATGAACCAATTATCCCAACTCTCTGTTTTCTGTTAGTTAGCCAATCCTCCTTCCATGCTAATATATTACCCTCAACCCCGTGAATTTTTATCTTGTGCAGTAACCTTTTACATAAGAACATAAGAATTAGGAACAGGAGTAGGCCATCTAGCCCCTTGAACCTTGTCAAATGCCTTCTGGAGGTCCAAATACACCACATCCACTGGTTCACCTTTATCCACCGTGTCTTTACATCCTCAAAGAACTCCAACAAATTTGTCAAATATGACTTCCCCTTCATAAATCCATGCTGACTCTACCTGACCGAAATTTGCTTTTCCAAATGTCCTGCTACTGCTTCTTTAATAATGGACTCCAACATTTTCCCAACACAGTTTTTAGGCTAACTGGTCTATAGTTTCCTGCTTTTTGTCTGCCTTCTTTGTTATATAGGGGCGTTACATTTGCAGTTTTCCAATCTACTGGAACCTCCCCAGAATCCAGGGAATTTTGGTAAATTACAACCAATGCATCCACAATCCCTGCCGCTATTTCTCTTAAGACCCTAGGATGCAAGCCATCAGGTCCAGGGGATTTATCTGCCTTTGACACGACACAGCGTTGCACACGGATTGATGTCACCTCTCCCTCATTTTAATTTGCAGGGTGATGGATCTTACTGGCAGTGCTGCTGGGCCTCGGAAAATGGAGGACACTGTCGCACCCGCCACCAGCTGGCAAAAGAGTAGCGGCCGCCCTCTTTTCGCTAGTTTTTGCCGGAAACAGGTGGCATTAAGCCCCTACATTTTTAGTCCCCTGCATTTTTAGTCCTATGATTTTATGATCTGACAAGAGCAGCAAAAGTAGGTGCTGCTTGGCAGCTACATACCAAATCTAAGGTGTAGCACAGAACCATGGGGGGTAGCTGCATCTCCTAAATGTTCCAGCACTCCCCTATAGGATTTCACAGTGAGTAAGAACTTCCCAGGTTCAATTATTCTGTTATCAGATCCCTCCAGAATCACCTTCCCCCACATGTATCTATAATAACATAAGAACGTAAGAAATAGGAGCAGGAGTAGGCCAATGGCCCCTCGAGCTTCCTCTGCTATTTAATAAGATCAGGGCTGATCTGATCTTGGGCTCAGCTGAACTTCCCTGCCCGCTCCCCATAACCCTTTACTCCCTTATCGCTCAAAATTCTGTTTATCTCCGCCTTAAATATATTCAATGACCCAGCCTCCACAGCTCTCTAGGGCAGAGAATTCCATAGATTTACGACCCTCTGAAAGAAGAAATTCTGGGCGACCCCTTATTCTTAAATTATGCCCCTAGTTCTAGATTCCCCCATGAATGGAAACATCCTCTCTGCATCTGTCTTGTCGAGCCTCCTCAGTATCTTATATGTTTCAATAAGATCACCTCTCATTCTTCTAAACTCCAATAAGTATAAGCCCAACCTGCTCAAGCTTTCTTCATACGTCAACCTCTTCACCTCAAGAATCAACCCAGTGAACCTTCTCTGAACTACCTCCAATGCAAGTATATTCCTCATTAAATAAGGAGACCAAAACTGTACGCAGTACTCTAGGCGTGGCCTCACCAATTCCCGGACAGTTGTAGCAGGACTTCCCTGCTTTTATACTTTATCTCTCTTGCAATAAAGGCCAAGATTCCATTTGCCTTCCTGATTACTTGCTGTATCTGCATACTCACCTTTTGTGTTTCATGCACAAGGACCCCCAGGTCCTGCTGTACTGCAGCACTTTGTAATCTGTCTTGTGAAGCGTCATCTCCCATGCCAAAGTTCTCATACAGCCCTTAATATTCCCTGTCAAGTGTTGATAGATGCCAAAATGAATAAGGGAAGGGTAGTAAGATGTTACAGACCATAGGTGAGGACTTGTCACTGGGTGAGTTACATAAGACAAAGGAGTCAACGGATGCGGCAATGGAAAAGGGGCATGAAGTTACTGAGCAGAGGCTCAGGAAGACTCTACCCTGGCTCTAGGCATAATCTCAGTGATTGTGCAATGAAAAGAAGGACGCTAGCAGATTAAAATGGTTTGGAATTTAAAACAGTTTCATATGTATTATATCTGTGGCTATTATTGTGCAATACTCCTAAAGGAATAGAAAATGAAATAGAATTACATAGCATTTATAGCACAGAAACAGGCCATTCAAACTGGACCGTGCTGGTGTTTATGCTCCACGTGAGCTTCCTCCCACCTTACTTCATCTAACCTTATCAGCAAATCATGGGATGGAGACAGTGGGGGGAAAATTGCGGTCAGAGGCTTCCTTTGGACGAACGCCTCCGACCCAAAATGTTTTAACAAAACTATCCAGTGGTCCCGGAGGTACCTAGGTTTCCGGCCGGAGGTCTCCACTCGCTGTGCAGTGTACGGGAACATGTCCTCCAGATATTTTATACGTATTCACATCCTGGAATCACATGGGCCTGGACCATCAATCACTATGTAATATTCTCATTGATAATGGGAACTCCGTTTTTACAAGCTCCCATTACTATCAATGAGAATACCCTCCAAAAACAAGAAATACAACACAATAAATAAAAAAAACACTTCACATATTTAAAATTAATTGAAATTGAAAGTAATTAAATGTTTTCGAAAAAAAATTATTCTTTTGAATGTGTTTTAATAGGGTTAAAAATAAACTTACCTTTAATGGACAGGGTTTTGAATATAAAAATGAATGATAAATATAATTTTGCTATGTTTAAAAACTCTTGCGCTGGTAAAAGTAGGCTATACGCCTGCTTTTACCACGCCTAAGAGTTTGAAGGACATCGCAGGGCAAGAGTCGGGCAAATCGCCCAATCTCTGCCCTGCAGATGTCCTTCCTGCGAGGATGCGTTGGATCTGTTAAATGACATTTTGACAGATTGAAAAAGCTGGTTCTTGGTGCATGCCCGCCAAAAACGAGCATTAGCGAGGCCTCTTCGGGTGTGTGCGCACATTGTATGCACCCGGCGAGGCCACAATTTTCGGCCCATTAATCGAGCCAATTTTATTCTATTTCAGCTGGCATCAGGTGTGCTGCAATTGGTCTGTTGTGTCCATGGGTGGGTAAGGAGGGGACAATGAGCCGGGTGGGTAGGGAGGGGACAATGAGTTGGGGCTCCCACTCCTGTTTGTTATCTAATAATACTTACTGAAAATTGTGAGTATGTGTATACGTACATCAGGAGAAGATAGGATTGGATTGGCTGTGAAGCCCTTCAGTGTCAAATATTGTACCACAATCATGCTGTTCAATACTCCAAGCAGCAAAGGTTTACTGGTAGTATACCTTTAAAAATAAGCATATGTATATTCTGAAGTGAAATGGACAGCTTATATGCACCTGAGAAGCCATTGCTGGCGCTCCACATTAAATTTGGGGCAATAACCTTATATATGGCAGCTCAACTTATTATCTCCCATAAAGTGTGACCGACAGTTGGTGGAGACTCGGATGCAGTGCGAGTGGCAGCTGCAGGGACGTCTGCAACCATTCCCCATAACACGGAGGCTCCAAGGCACTGAATGTCTCCAATGTTGAAAGTGTCGTTAAAAGTTTAAACTTAAAAATTAAAACTTAAACCTTCAGGCCTTGGGAGACTGAATGGGGAAGTTGATGAGCTCCAGATTCAGATTTCTCCAGAGTAATATCTCAAGGACTCAAAAATATCAGATACATTCCCTTTCAGGAGTTTAGGGATCTCAGTGATTCCAGAAAGTCTGTTTTCTCAGTGATCAGTAGTGTCACCAATATCCTGACCCCATTTTAAGCGGGATAGCAGTATCTGAGAAGCCTGCTTTCCTTCACGACAGCGGCATAAGAAAGCTTTCTGGACTGTCCCCTCTGATGCCTTCACATGGGAGTAATTCTGCAGATTCAGGTTGCCTAGAAACTGAGCCCAGACAAGCAGCCTGCTGTCATGTATCTCACACTACTGTACATAACTGTATCTTACCATGCTATACATGACTGTAACTAGAGATGACCTGTAACCACAAGCTTACCTTACCACCAGGGGTGCACTTGCAGGAGACATTGGATACCTGTCCCAGACAGGTATATAAGGACAGGTCTCAGGCAAGTGTGGCATTCGAGAGCTGTGTAATAAAGGTGCAGGTCCTGAGTGACCTTGACTTCAGCATGTGCCTCGTGTGAGTCTGTACTACAGGAACAGGACTTTACAGTGGCGCCGAGTTACGGGATTACAGAATCCACAGAATGGTGACCAACGGCTCAGATGAAAAATACAATGCTGGAGATAATTGGGAGGACTTTATAGAAAAGCTCCAGCAAAGCTTCATAACCAAAGACTGGTTAGACAACGATAAGGCAGACAAGAGAAGAGCCCATCTCTTGACCAGCTGTGGCTCGAAAACATACGCCTTAATGAAGGACCTGCTGGCACCCGAGAAACCAGCAAGCAAGTCATTTGAAGAGTTGAGCACACTGGTAAGAGACCACCTGAAGTCTGCGAGCAGCCTACACATGGCCAGACACAGGTTCTACAACTACAGACGCTGTGTGGGCCAGAGCATACCCGACTTCAGAGGTTGGCTAGCTTATGTGAGTTCTCCGATGAACTAAGGAGAGAAGTACTGAGAGACTTTTTTATTGAAGAAATAGGCCACGCAGGCATATTCCGAAAGCTCATAGAGACCAAGAACTTGACCCAAGAGGCAGCAGCACTGGTTGCACAGACATTCTTGGCAGGAGAAGAAGAGACGAGGTTGATCTCGGGTACGACAACTAACGAAACATCGGAACAAGGGGTTCACAGCGTGAAACAAGCCGCTACCCCCACACACAGACAAAGGCAGGAGAGCAGGCCCTCAACAGCAGGCAGTGGCGCCAAAAGCCATCAAGGGCCACATGAACGGCTGTTCACACCTCATCAACCCAAAATGCGAACAATCAACTACAAACTGAGAGAAGCTCAAGAGAGATCAGCCAGACGCAGCTCATCCTTTGGAAACAATGGAAGCGGTCTGTGCTGGAGATGTGGGGGAAGGCACTCATCAAGGGGGTGTCAATTTCAGCATGCTGTTTGCAGAAACTACGACTATACAGGGCATCTGGCCCGCATGTGCAGAAAAACGGCAGCTCGGCTGGTATACGAATCGGAAGGGTCGGAAAGCGGACCAGAAGACGGTGGGGACAGTACCCGGGACACCGAGGTACAGTGGGTCAACACGATCAATGGCCACTGCTCCTACAACAAGACGCCTCCAATAATGATGAGGGTCCTACTCAACGGGATACCTGTCAACGTGGAGCTGCGTACGTGAGCGAGTCAATCTCTCATGAGCGCTCAACAATTTGAACAGCTGTGGCCGCACAAAAGAGACAGACCAAAGCTCACAAGGGTCGACACCAAACTAAGGACCTATACCAAAGAAATCGTCCCAGTCCTTGGCAGCGCCATGCTCTCAGTCACACACAAAGGGACAGTGAACCGACTTCCCCTGTGGATTGTCCCCGGAGATCTCCCAGCACTGTTGGGGAGAAGCTGGCTGGCAAAACTAAACTGGAAATGGGATGATGTTCATGCCATGTCGTCAGAGGAACGGACCTCCTGCTCAACAGTTCTAAGTCGATTTGAACATCTCTTTCAGCCAGGTGTGGGCACCTTCAAAGGGGCTAAAGTCAAAATCTACATCACACAGGATGCTAGACCGGGTCCATCACAAGGCTAGAGCTGTGCCCTATGTGATGAGGGAAAAGACTGAACATGAACTGGACAGGCTTCTGCGGGAAGACATTATCTCACCCGTGGAATTTAGTGACTGGGCAAGTCCCATCTTCCCAGTCACGAAGCCTGATGGATCCGTACGAATCTGTGGGGACTACAAATCTACCATAAACAGAGTCTCCCTACAGGAACAATACCTGCTGCCCAGAGCGGAGGACTTATTTGCCACATTGGCTGGAGGAAAACTTTTCTCAAAACTAGATCTCACATCTGCGTACATGACGCAAGAACTGACCGAAGAGTCTAAGCTACTCACCACCATCAACACACATCGAGGCCTTTTTATGTACAATCGATGCCCATTCGGCATCAGGTCGGCAGCTGCTATATTCCAGCGCAACATGGATCGTTCTCATGAAGGCCATGGCCAGATCCCATGTCTGGTGGCCTGGCATTGACGCGGACTTGGAGCTCTGCGTCCGACGGTGCACCATTTGTGCCCAACTCAGTAATGCCCTCAGGGAGGCCCCCCTGAGCCCCTGGCCCTGGCTCACTAAACCGTGGTCGCGGGTGCACGTAGACGATGCGGGCCCATTCATGGGCAAAATGTTCTTCGTAGTTGTAGATACATTTTCAAAGTGGATCGAATGCACCATTTTAAACTCGAGCACCACCTCCACCACTGTGGAGAGCCTTGGAACCATGTTCGCAACGCACGGCATTCTTGACATATTGGTCAGTGATAATGGTCCGTGCTTCACCAGCGCAGAATTCCAAGATTTTATGACTGACCACGGCATAAATCACGTTAGGACGGCACCATTCAAGCCGGCCTCCAACGGCCAGGTGGAGAGCGCAGTGCAGATCATTAAACAAGGCATGCTCAAAATCCAAGATCCCACGTTGCAGGGCCGCCTGTCGCGACTGCTGCTGGCATACAGATCACGTCCGCATTCGCTGACTGGAGTTCCCCCCGCACAACTATTGATGAAACGGACCTTAAAGACAAGGCTCTCATTAATCCTCCCAGACATGCATGAAATCGTTGAGGCAAAGCGCCGTAAGCTAACTGAGTACCATGACCGAAATTCGAAGGGGAGGTGGAATGAGATAGGGGACAAAGTGTTTGTGCTAAACTATGGCAGGGGTCCCAAATGGCTTGCAGGGACAGTAACAAGCAAGGAAGGAAACAGGCTACTGGTGGTACAAATGGATAATAGCCAAACCTGCCGGAGGCATGTAGACCAAGTCAAAAGTAGATTTACCAACAACACTGCTGAACCAGAGGCAGACTACAATGTGGAACTCACACCACACCTGGTGGACAGACAGAGGGAACAACCTGAGGAAAGGGCAATCCCAATAGACAGCCCAGGCGGGACCCCAACAATCATACTGAACGAAACAGATAGCCCAGGCGAGATACCAGCAATCACACCGAAAGAAAAACAGGCACCAAGGCAAACAACTGAACCACAACTAAGACGCTCCATGCGAGAGCGTAGACCACCTGAGAGACTGAACCTATAAAGACAATAAGACCTTGGGGGAGGGTGATGTCATGTATCTCACACTACTGTACATAACTGTATCGTACCATGCTATACATGACTGTAACTCGAGGTGACCTGTAACCACAAGCTTACCTTACCATCAGGGGTGCACTTGCAGGAGACACTGGATACCTGTCCCAGACAGGTATATAAGGACAGGTCTCAGGCAAGTGTGGCATTCGAGAGCTGTATAATAAAGGTGCAGGTCCTGAGTGACCTTGACTTCAGTATGTGCCTCGTGTGAGTCTGTACTGCAGGGACAGGACTTTACACCTGCTGCTGGTCTATCCCAGGACACAGCTGCCCTGAGAGAGTTCGATCTATCCTAATTCTAGTTTGGATATGTGCATCATTAGAATCATAGAATCATAGAATGCTTACAGCACAGAAGGAGGCCATTCAGCCCGTCGAGCCTGCGCTGGCTCTCTACAAGAGCACTTCAGTTAGTCCCATTACCCTGCCCTTTCTCCACAGCCAAGCAAATTTTGTTCCTTCTGGTACTCATCCAATTCCCTTTAGAAAGCCATGATTGAGTCTGCCTCCACCACCCTTTCAGGCAATGCAATCCAGATCCTAACTACTTGCTGCGTAAAATGTTTTTCTTCATGTCGCCTTTGATTCTTTTGCCAATCACCTTAAATCTGTGTCCTCTGGTTCGCGACCCTTCTGCCAATGAGAGCAGTTCCTCTCTCTCTAGTCTGTGTAGATCCCTCATGATTTTGAATATCTCTATCAAATCTCCTCTCAACCTTCTCTGCTCTGAGGAGAACAACTCCAGCTTCTCTAGTGCATCCACGTAGCTGAAGTCCCTCATCCCTGGAATCATTCTCGTAAATTTTTTCTGCACCCTCTCTAAGGCCTTCACATCTTTCCTAAAGTGCGGTGCCCAGAATTGGACACAATACTCCAGTTGAGGCCATACCGGTGCTTTATAAAGGTTCATCATAATTTCTTTGCTTTTATACTCTGTGGGGATGAAATTCACCCCCACCGGAAACGGGGCGCACTTACCGTGTTTCAGTTGTTTTCACCGTCGCAATGGATGCGGTGGCCTCTTGCGCGAAACTCAGCTCTTTGTCTTATTTTTTTCAGCGGGGCGGAAGTGGGGCAGGAGCGAAGTTTCCGTCAAACTGGGAGCACAAGTCGGGGTGGGAGCGGAGTTTACGGCGCTGTCAGTCACCAGTGTAGCGCTGATGATGTCAGCACGCTGATGCATCACCATGTCTCTCTCCTTCACAAAGGGGAGGGCCGCTGCGAGCTCTGCGATTAGCTTAGTTAGGTCCACTGGGCCACCAGGGAGCGTTTCGGCCGGGCCAGTGGCCTGGCATCCAAGAAGGGGTGCCAGGCTGCCTGTTGGTGGCCCAGCCGAACCCGGAGGCATAATTGTCGGTCTGATCTGGCAGTCGGCCGACAAAAAAAAGAAAGATGGCGGCCGCCGCAGTACCCCCTCCCCTTTAATGGCAGCCGGACTGCCATTTCGCACACACTGCAAACAAAATGCACCGACAGAAAAAGCTGTCGGTGGCACTGAGTGGTGGGCCAAAGATCTTTCCAGGTAAATTTTGCTTTGGAGCAGGAGACAGGCAGTGCGCTTTGATGACGCACTTATGAGGGTTCGGCAGCAGCGGTGCAGAAGTGGGGACTGCCGAAAAAAACACCGAGTTGAATTCCGCGACCGGTGGTCATTCGACAAAGAATTGGCGGCCATTCGACATTGTTATGTATGCAATAACTCAATAGAACATAAGAACATAATATAAGAACATAAGAACATAAGAATTAGGAACATGAGTAGGCCATCTAGCCCCTCGAGCCTGCTCCGCCATTCAACAAGATAATGGCTGATCTGGCCGTGAATAGACTGACTACTGTAAACTCTGAACAGGTACAAACCTGGCTCTACTTTATTAGGGCCCAAAGTGATTACATTACAAGATGGCTGGCCTTTTATACCTGGGCCGCACACACGTGCGCCCCGCCCAATGACCTCCGACAGTGGCGCCACCTGGTGGCCAGTAAACACAAGCATACATACATGACAATATCCCCCTTTAAGGTATTAGTAACGTTTTTTTTACAAATTGAGACGGTCCGGGGCTTTCTGTTCCCGAGTTGAACGTCTCAGTTTAACTCCAGCCTTGGGCGAGCGTTCTAAGTCTGTTATGATTGGAAGCTGGGTAGCCGATCTGATGGGAGGGCAATGACCACATCAGGGATTGAAAGTCCAGATTCATTGACCATGTCAGGGATTGAATGTCCAGATTCAACGATGACAGCAGAGTCCTCTGATGACTGAGGGTAGGTTGGTTGGTCACTGATTGTGTCTTCCTCAGACTGTTCTGGTTCATCCGTGTGCCGCAGCTTTATCTGATCAACATGTTTCCTGCATGTTTGCCCATCCTTGAGCTTAATGATAAACACTCTGTTACCCTTCTTGGCCATAACAGTACCGGCGATCCATTTGGGACCTTGACCATAATTCAGTATGTACACAGGATCATTGATAAAAATGTCGCGTGACACAGTAGCGTCATCATGATACCCTTGCTGACTTTGACGTCTGTATTCAACAAGATTATTCAAGTCAGGGTGGACAAGAGAGAGCGTGGTCTTGAGACCTCTCTTCATCAATAGTTCAGCAGGGGAGACCCCGGTAAGTGTATGGGGTCTTGTCCTGAAACTAAGCAATATGCGTGACAAATGGGTTTGTAGTGAACCTTGAGTTACATGTTTCATACTCTGCTTGATGGTTTGGACAGCACGCTCTGCTTGTCCATTGGATGTGGGTTTGAATGGTGCTGACCTCACATGTTTGATACCATTGAGTTTCATGAACTCTTAAAACTCCATACTGGTGAAGCAAGATCCGTTGTCGCTTACAACGATGTCAGGAAGACCATGTGTAGCAAACATGACACGAAGGCTCTCAATGGTAGCTGTGGATGGGCTTGATGACATGTTTGTATACTCTATCCACTTGGAATAAACATCCACCACAACTAAGAACATCTTTCCCAGGAAGGGACCTGCAAAGTCGATGTGGATCCTGGACCATGGTTTAGATGGCCATGACCACAGAACTCAGCGGCGATTCCGCTGGTGCTTTACTAAGCTGCATGCAAGTGTTACACTGATGCACACATGATTCCAGATCAGAGTCAATTCCAGGCCACCATACATGAGACCTGGCCATGGTTTTCCTCATGACAATACCGGGATGCGTACTATGTCGATCATGTACAAATTTCTCTCTGTCTTTCTTGGGCATAACAACACGATTACCCCACAGTATACAATCTGATTGAATGGATAGTTCGTCTTTGCGACGGATGTAAGGTTTGGTCTCCTCACACATTTGCTTGGGTATAATCACCACTAAGGATACAACGTTTCACAACCGATAATATCGGGTCCTGGCTGATCCAAGTCTTAACTTGTTGGACCGTGACAGGGGTTCCTTCACTTTCAAAAGCATCCATAACTAACAGTACGTCTGCCAGTTGTGGCGTTTCCACCTCCGGTGTGGGCAATGGCAGACGGCTCAATGCATCGGCACAATTCTTGGTGCTAGATCTATGGCGAATGACATAATGATAGGCAGATAATGTCAGCGTCCACCTCTGGATGTGGGACAATGCATTGGTATTGATACCTTTGTTTTCCGAAAACAATGAAATGAATGGTTTGTGATATATTTCCAGTTCAAACCAAAGACCAATCAGGTACTGATGCATCTTTTTAACCCCATACACACAGGCTAGTGCTTCCTTCTCTACCAAGCTGTAGGCTCTTTTTGCCTTTGACAAACTTTTTGAAGCATATGCAACAGATTCTAATTTGCCTGACTCATTAGCTTGTTGGAGCACGCAAACAACTCCATATGACGAAGCATCACAGGCCAATAGTAGATGCTTACATGGATCATAATGTACCAGCAGCTTGTTAGAGCAAAGCAGATTAGTAGCTTTCTCAAAAGCTCTATCTTGAGACGCACCGCAAACCTTTTCTTAGCAGCATGTGCAGTGGCTCTAATAAAGTGCTCAATCTAGGTAAGAAATTACCGAAGTAGTTGAGTAGACCAAGGAGCGAACGCAGCTCCGTCACCTTCTGAGGCTTGGGTGCATTTTTGATGGCCTTGGTTTTCGAGTCCATAGGACTAATAGCGTCAGCAGCAATTTTCCTCCCCAGGAATTCGACTTCCAATGCCATGAAGATGCACTTTGTGCGTTTCAGTCTGAGTCCCACTTTGTCCAGATGATGTAGAACCTCTTCCAGGTTGTTCAGATGATCGGCGGAGTCACGACCTGTGACCAGTATGTCATCTTGGAACATGACGATTCTAGGGACGGACTTCAGTAGACTCTCCATGTTCCTCTGAAATATGGCTGCAGCCGAGCGAATTCCAAAAGGGCACCTGTTGTAGATAAACAGTCCTTTATGAGTCTTGGTGCACGTAAGTTTCTTCGACAAGTCGACCAGCTCCTGTGTCATGTGGGCTGACATCAAATCCAGTTTGGTGAATGACTTCCCCCAAATACGTCATCAGCCTTCGGTAATGGGTATTGATCCTGTTTCAAAACTCGGTTGATCGTAACCTTGTAGTCTCCACAAATCCTGACAATGCCATCACTTTTCAACATGGGAACAATGGGGCTGGCCCATTCATTAAATTCGACCGGTGATATGATCCCTTCACTCTGGAATCTGCCCAGTTCGATTTCGACCTTCTCCCTCATCATATACGGCACTGCCCGAGCTTTATGATGGACGGGTCTTGCATCCGAGCCCACGTGGATCTGCACCTTGGCTCCCATGAAATTGCTGATGCCTAGTTCAACCAGCGAGGGGAACTTGCTCAGCACTTGAGCACATGGAATATCCTCCTCTGATGACAACGCTTTGATCTCATTCCAGTTCCAATTTGATTTTTTCTAACCAGTTCCTGCCGAAGAGCATTGGACCATTGCCTGGAACAATCCATAACGGTAAATCGTGAACTGCACCATCATACGACACCTTGATTACTGCACTGCCAATCACCGTTATAAGTTCTTTAGTATACGTACGTAACTTGGCATTGACTGGACTCAGCTTAGGCCTCATAGCATTAGTATCCCACAGCCTGTCGAATGTCCTCTGGCTCATTATTGATTGACTCGCACCCATGTCCAATTCCATCGATACCGGCACACCATTAAGTTTTACATTAATCATTATTGGTTGGCTCTTTTTTAGGAACGAACACAGTGCATACACTTCCTCCTCTGGTATCTCGGATTGCATATCCGGATCCGCGCTAGACTGGTCATCACCCTCCACGTGGTGTGTCGCAGCACGCTTGCTCAGTTGCAGGCACATGCACTGGAGATGCCCCACTCTCGAACAGCCTTTACACATATACTGTTTAAACCGACACTGATGATGCCGATGATTTCCCCCACAACACCAACACAGTGATATTGGATTCATTCCCGTTGGCGGACTTTGAGCAGCCACAGGTTTTGTGTATGCAGTCGGGTAGGCCCTGCCATATGCAGCTCTGCCAAACGACATACTATCTTGTTTACAGTACTTGCTGAGTTCCAATTTTTCAATTCGAGTGGGGCATCTCCAGCGCATGTGCCCACAACTGAGCAAGCGTGCTGCGATACACCACGTGGGGGTGACGACCAGTCTAGCGCCGATCCGGATATGCAATCCGAGATACCAGAGGAGGAAGTGTATGGACTGTATTCATTCCTAAAAAAGAGCCAACCGATAATGATTAATGTAAAACTTAATGGTGTGCTGGTATCGATGGAATTGGACATGGGTGCGAGTCAATCAATAATGAGCCAGAGGACATTCGACAGGCTGTGGGATACTAAGGCTGTGAGGTCTAAGCTGAATCCAGTCAATGCCAAGTTGCGTACGTACACTAAAGAACTCATAACGGTGATTGGCAGTGCAATAATCAAGATGTCGTATGATGGTGCGGTTCACGATTTACCGTTATGGATTGTTCCAGGCAATGGTCCAATGCTCTTTGGCAGGAACTGGTTAGAAAAAATCAAATGGAACTGGAATGAGATCAAAGCGTTGTCGCTGGAGGAGGATACTCCATTTGCTTTAAGCTTTTGTCCGTCGTCATGCATGATTGGGCAATCATGATGGCCTTGCTCAAATCCGCCGCCAGTAGCTTACGCAGGATCACCTCGTGGTTGATGCCGATTACAAAGATGTCCCTCAGCATGTCTGCCAATGCAGTTTCAAACTTACACGGTCCAGCTAGATGTTTTAGGTCGGCAATGAATTCTGATACATACTGTAAATTCTGAATAGGTACAAACCTGGCTCTACTTTATTAGGGCCCAAAGTGATTACATTCTATACGAGCGTATATAATCGATATCTTGAGCTGATGATGTCTTCATTTGGTTTGAGATGGTCCCGTACCAGAGCACACAATATTTCATAGTCCTTGTCCGTTGGACTTAAGGGCAAGAGGAGATTCTTTATGAGTCCATAGATTTTCGGACCGCAAACGGTGAGGACCGCCCGGCGCCGAACTGCATCTGCCTCTTTCTCCATTTTATTGGCCACGAGGTACTGGTTCAAGCAGGCTACAAAGTCTGCCCAATTTTCTCCCTCCACGAATCGATCCAGAATTCCAATTGTGCTCATTTTTGCATGCAAAGGTTCTTGTTACCTCGTCGCCAAATGTTGTGTATGCAATAACTCAATAGACTGAATACTATAAACTCTGAACAGGTACAAACCTGGCTCTACTTTATTAGGGCCCAAAGTTATTACATTACAAGATGCCTGGCCTTTTATACCTGGGCCGCACACAGCCCAATGACCTCCGACAGTGGTGCCACCTGGTGGCTAGTTAACCCAAGCATACATACATGGCAGACATCGCTGGGTTGCTGCCACTTTCAGGCGATAACAAGCCTTTTCAGGGGGCTGAATTTCCGCCCCTGTGCATCTATTTATGAAGCCCAGTGTCTCGTATACTTTTTTAACCCCTTTTTCAACCAACCCTGCCACCTTCAACAATTTGCGCACATATACCCACAGGTCCCCCTGTTCATGCACCCGCATTAGGATTCTGCCCTTTAGTTTTTATTGTCTCTCCTCGTTCTTTCTACCAAAATGTATCACTTCGCACTTTTGTGCATTAAATTTCATCTGCCTCATGTACGCCCATTTCACTGTTCACTATACTTCCAAGTTTTGTGTCATCAGCAAATTTTGAAATTGTGTCCTGTACTCCCAAGTCCACATCATTAATATATATCAAGAAAAGCAGTGGTCCTAATATCGACCCCTGGGGAACACCACTCAATACCTTCCTCAAGTCTGAAAAATAACCGCTCACCACTACTCTCTGTTTCCTGTCACTTAACCAATTTTGTATCCAGGCTCCCACTGCCCCTTTTATTCCATGGATGTCAACTTTGCTGGCAAGCCTATTATGTGGCACTTTATCAAATGCCTTTTGGAAATCCATTTACACAACGTCAACCGCATTACCCTCATTAACCCTGTCTGTTACCTCATCAAAAAACTTGATCAAGTTAGTTAAACACAATTTGCCTTTAACAATTCCGTGCTGGATTTCCTTAATTAATCCACACTTATCCAAGTGGCTGTTAACTTTGTCCCTGATTATCGTTTCTAAAAGCTTCCTCACTACTGAGGTTAAACTGACTGGCCTGTATTTGCTGGGTTTATCCTTACACCCTTTTTTGAACAAGGGTGTAACATTTGCAATTCTCCAGTCCTCTGACACCAACCCTTATCAAAGAAGGATTGGAAGATTACGGCCAGTACCTCCGCAATGTCCTCCTTAACCTCCCTCAGCATCCTAGGATGCAGCCCATCCAGTCCTAGTGACTCATCAACTTTAAGTGCAGCCAGCCTTTCTAGTACCCCCTCTTTATCAATTTGCCCCCCCTCCTTTTTTTCAATTTATTTTTTATTATTACGCTCTTCTGCTGAACTGGTGATCAATTGCAGTGGGGAGTTCAGCCTCTGAGTGTGCGCAGACGCAAGCGTCATCCGCATATTATAGTTCAATGACAGAGGATGAGATGACCTTGGATCTAGCCTGGAGGCGACATAGGTTGAATAGGTTCCCATTGGTTCTATAGTTTAGTTCCACTCCAGCGGGGAGCTTGTTGATAGTGAGATGGAGCATTGCAGCAAGGAAGATCGAGAAGAGCTTTGGTGTAATGACGCAGCCCTGCTTGACCCCGGTCCAGACATGGACTGGGTCTGTGGTGGATCCATTGGTCAGGATCACGCGGAGGATGGTGAGTAGCCGAAATGGAGGAGGACACTCCATAGTCCCTCACGGTTGACAGTGTCAAAGGACTTTGTGAAGTCAAAGAAGGCCATGTCCAAGGGTTGGTGCTGTTCTCTGCATTTTTCTTGTAGTTTTCGCACAGTGAAGATCATGTCCATTGTACCCCTTAGTGGACGGAATCCGCATTGTGACTCTGGGAGGAGCTCTTCAGCCACAGGGAGAAGACGGTGGAGGAGGATTCTTGCGATGACTCGTCAACGCCTTCACCAAGGCATACAACAGCATGGGCCTTACACTAAACACGCGTAAGACAAAGATCCTCCACTAACCTGACCCTGTCACACAGAGCTGCCGCCTGGTCATCAAAATCCACTGCTCGGCCTTGGACAACGTGGACCATTTTCCATACCTCGTGAGTCTACTATAAGCAAGGGCAGATATCGATGACAAGGTCCAACACCACTTCCAGTATACCAGTGCAGCCTTCGGTCGCCTGAGGAAGAGAGTATTTGAAGACCAGGCCCTCAAATCTGGCATCAAGCTTATGGTCTACAGGGCAGTAGTGATACCCGTCCTCCTATTTGGCTCAGAGACACGGACTATGTACAGCAGACATTTCAAAGCGCTGGAGAAGTGCCATCAGCACTGCCTTCGCAAGATCCTGCAAATCCACTGGGAGGATAAACGCACCAACGTCAGTGTTCTCGCTCAGGCCAACATCCCCAGCATCGAAGCAGTGACCACACTCGACCAGCTCCGCAGGGCGGGCCACATCATCCACATGCCCGACACGAGACTCCCTAAGCAAGTGCTCTACTCGGAACTCCTACATGGCAGTGGGCAGAGGAAACGCTTCAAGGACACCCTCAAAGCCTCCTTGATAAAATGTAACATCCCCACCGGCACCTGGGAATCCCTGGCCCAAGACCACTCAAAGTGGAGGAAGAGCATCCAGGAGGGCGCTGAGCACCTCGAGGTTCGTCGCCAAGAGCATGCAGAAATCAAGTGCAGACATCGGAAGGAGCGTACGACAAACCAGGCACCCTACCCACCCTTTCCTTCAACCACTGTCTGTCCCACCTGTTACAGAGACTGTAATTCCTGTATTGGACTGTACAGTCACCTGAGAACTCACTTCCATAGCGATTTCGAGGGACTGCCTATGATGATGATGATGCAGTGGGGATGAGTCAGGACAGTGCTGGGTCACCCTTGTCACCAAGTAGCCATCCTGTGACATGCCCTTGATCATAAAAGAGAGGAGGGACATTAAAATGTCTCAGGAAAAAGCGGTTATGGTATATCCCTGTATACTTGACTTTACCGTGAAATAAGCTATGCCAGTAGTCACACTCAATTGCATGTTCAAGGAATGAAATCCCTTGCAGTTAATGAAATGGTGAAGGTTGACAGTGTGGGTGCATATCGCCGCATATGTTTAGTTGGTTGTCTCATTAGCTTTTGGAAAACCTGCTATTCTATGAAAATTGATAGCCCGGTTGCTCATTCTGGCTCTAATATCAAACAAGATAGACTGAGCTGCCCTGGCAAAAAGGCATTTGCCAGCTTCCTTACACAGCAATGCACTGCATATTGACTATGGAGAGAAAGCAGGAAAGGGATACTGAGGTGATGATCAGCCATGATCTTATTGAATGGTGGTGCAGGCTCGAAGGGTCGAATGGCCTACTCCTGCACCTATTTTCTATGTTTCTACGTTTCTAACTTGACATAAGACTCCAGTAGTTGCCAGGAATGACCTAGTGGCAAAAAAATGTAGTGCTGTTGTTTTGTGCTGTTGATGTAGTCTCCAATTTGCTCTATGCAAAAGTTTTCTCGAGCTTCAGGGCTAAAATGAAGTTTCCAGAGACATAAATTCAACTGAAATGTTTGAAAATGAGTATCATGGCCTGTAGACTGTGTTCACAGTGAAGGCTTGGTTCTTCTCCAGTGCTGCCTGATTTGCCTGGCTTCTTTGACAACTTTCAGCTAATCATCATCTTTTTCCTCCAACATAGAGCATATACAAAGGAATGCCAATGGAGAATTCCATTTTGAAGCCTTGGATTCCATTTCCCCAAATTAGTTAACATAAATTGAGTCTCCCAAAATACTCCAAAGGGAAGCCTTGAACACCTGAAGTGCAGTCCAAATGTTATTTTTCCATAAAGAGCAATGCAAGAAAAAATTGTTGCAAGAACAGATTTTGGATGGCATTCACCTTTGCAGTTTCTCTTTAAGAGATTACTTCCACGTATCAGGTTCTGGTAAAGATGTCTGAAAAATACAGGCGTTCATTACATGGTGGACCTCAGGGCAGAAATGACTGGATTTGGGATGGGTGACACAATCTTATCCTAAACCCATCATTTGCGTGGCTGAACTCACAAGGCTCATTTTAATCTAGTCACCATTTCTAGCTGAAAGCTTCATGTGACACAAAACAGGCAGATCCATAGCAGATTTAGGGCCTGCTCCTGAGCAATCAATCCACCTACTCTGACTTCCCACACAACTAGACCTTCAGGGCCCATGTTTATGGTGCTACAAGGAAACAAGCATTGAAAGAAAGAAAGAAAGAAAGACTTGGATTTATATAGCACCTTTCACGACCACCGGACCTCTCAAAACCCTTTACAGCCAATGGAGTACTTTTGAAATGTAGTCAGTTGTAATGTAGGAAATTGCTCAATTTAGTTCTGAGAAATGAAGTGGGGCAAATAACTGATCTGAGAGTAGAACAACAATTGGGAAATAATGACCACAATATAGTTAGATTCAGTATGAAAATGCAAAACAGTCAAAGATAAGAGTGCTCAACTGAAAAAAGGCAAAATTCAATGAGATAAGAAGAACTCTGGGCCGTATTAGAAGTTGGCAAACAGGTTGACTGTTCAGCAGTGGGAAATCTTCAAATATGTGAAGGATAAAGTACAAAATAAGTATATTTCTATAAGGCAAAAAGGGGATGCAACAGTGAGGGATCCATCAAAATCTTCAAGAGGACATAGACAGGTTAGCAGAATACGATTTAATGTGGAAGTGTGTGGTTAAATACTTTTGAAGGAAAAACAATGAATAGGACTGTATACTCAATGGAAAAACGTTGAAGAGTGTGGATAAACAGAGACCTAGAGGTTCAAATACATAATTCTCTGATAATGCAAGTGCAGGTAGATATAGACATAATGGGGGTGAAATTTCATAGCGCTTCAAATTCCAATGGGCACGGGTAGCATGATGTGTGATATGCCTGCACCCGTTTAAGGAGTGTAGGCAGTGTTGTGTCCTTAGATGCTCTAACAATGATTTCACGAGGCAATGTGTTGTACTTGAACTGTAGTGACCTTAGTCCTTTATTAGTTAACTCCAGAGTGAGGATCACACCTGGTGGCCTGCCTTTTATACTAGGCCAGGCACACCTGTACAGGTAATCTATGAGTCTCCCACTGCTGTGCCCTCTGGTGGCACACCTTGATATGGTACCAACAGTGGCCATGTAAGATACATGACAGACAGCATGCCAACTTCATGCTGGCCTGCTAATTATGATGATTGTTGTGCATCGCCCAGCACTGAACGTGCTGCTGACAGGCTGTTTGATGTTTGTGGGAAGCTAGTTTTACTTCAAGCTAGCCTACGCATCTTAAAGGCAGCCTGCACCTCTTAAAGGTGTGCTGCCTGCTGCTGATCAAAAATGTTAAAAGTGCTTCAGTACTAACACAAATGGATCAACAGGGTAGGGAAAGGGCATCCAGGGTCTTGGGCACAGCTCTCAAGCTTTGTGCAGGGAGTGAACAGAGTAAGAGAGGTCCTCTATCCACCGGGGGTCAAGAGGCCCTCCAGAAAGAAGGATGCAGGACCAGATTACCGAGGTTGCCAGTGCCAGCTGT
Organism: Pristiophorus japonicus; assembly: GCF_044704955.1. Lineage (NCBI taxonomy): Eukaryota > Metazoa > Chordata > Chondrichthyes > Pristiophoridae > Pristiophorus > Pristiophorus japonicus. The sequence continues at coordinate 241,633,892 of NC_091980.1, read as the reverse complement.
GTCACCCCCAGGACCTGCCACCAGTGCCCAAAGAAGTTTCATGACCTCAGATGAATGGTCAAGGTCAGTGAATGCATCTTCAAAAACCAGCTCCTACCAACTGTGCCAATAGCCTCACACACCGGTCAGTGCACAACCCTGCCCCCCTCCCCCCCCCCACCCCCCATCTCTCACTTACCAACAATCTCTACCAAACATGAGATACACCTTAAATTCCTAGCTTCACCTCACCCCCTTGGAGGAGATGGTGCTGGCCACTCTGGGCAGGTGCATGGCTGAGCCGCTGGCCAGCAGCAGGGCTGAAAGAATACAAGATGCTGGTATCCTCATACATTATCCTCCTTCTCACTTCCCACTTCCCCCTCATCCCACAATATCTTCTGATTTGAAAGCTGCACATGAAGTAAGCATGCACTTCTTGCTTTAACCCCCCCCCCCTTCACTGCAACCCTACCCTTATGCCTTCTCCATTTCAGACACCCAAGAAATCCAGCCTGCCCAGCCAATGGTTCACCAAGAAGAGGGAGAGGAGAGTGAAGAATAGGAAGAAAAAACATCGCCACTCGAATTCACACTCCCAGTCACCAGCTCCTCGAGGTTGTCCTACAATCTGCAGTGTCCTCCACTGAAAGTCAACAGCCTTCCACCCGCCATGCTGCAACCACTGGGGTAGCACTGTGTAAGAGCACAAGCATAAGCAAAGGCATACACAAGTCAGTCACTAAGAAATGTATAAAGATGATGAGCTGATTTCTTGATGTCGTATTGGATGGATAGATGTACAGGTATATAAAAAGGAAGAGAGTCGCTAAAGTAAACATTGGTCCCTTAGAGGATGAGACTGGGGAATTAATAATGGGAAACAGGGAAATGGCAGAGACTTTGAACAAATATTTTGTATCGGTCTTCATGGTAGAAGACACTAAAAGCATCCCAATAATTGATAATCAAGGGGCTATTGAGAAGGGGTAGCTTAAAACAATCATTATCACTAGAGAAAAAGTACTAGTCAAACTAATGGGACTAAAGGTGGACAAGTACCCTGGACCTGATGGCCCACATCACAGGGTCTTCTTAACAGAATTGGCTGCAGAGATTGTGGATGCATTGGTTGTAATCTACAAAAATTCCTATTTAAGAAAGGAGGGAGACAGAAAGCAGGCAACTTAGCCTGACATCTGTCATTGGAAAAATGCTGGAGTCTATTATAAAGGCAGTGGTAGCAGGACATTTAGAAAATCATAATACAATCAAGTGGAGTCAGCATGGTTTTATGAAAGGGAAACCATGTTTGACAAATTTGCTGGAGTTCTTTGAGGATGTAACGAGGAGGGTGGATAAAGGGGAACCAGTAGATATCGTGTATTTGGATTTCCAGAAGGCATTTGGTATGGTGCCACCTAAGAGCTCATGGGGTTGGAGGTAATATATTAGCATGGATAGAGGATTGGTGAACTAACAGGAAACAGAGAGTTGGGATAAATGGATCATTTTTAGGTTGGCAAACTATAACTAGTAGGGTGCCACAGGGATCAGTGCTGGTGCCTCAACTATTTACAACCTATATTAGTGACTTGGATGAAGGGACCACGTGTAATGTAGCCAAATTTGATGATGATACAAAGATAAGTTTGTCAAGGAGAAGACGGGAGTCCGGGGTCGGAGGCCTATAAAAAGGCCGCGAGTTCAGCAGTCGGGAGTTCGTCAAGGAGAAGGCGGGAGGCCGGGGTCGGAGGCCTATAAAAAGGTCGCGAGTTCAGCAGTTGGGTGTTCGTCAAGGAGGAGGCGGGTGTCCGGGGTCGGAGGCCCTTAAAAAGGCCGCGAGTTCAGCAGTCAAGAGTTCGTCAAGGAGGAGGCGGGAGTCCGGGGTCGGAGGCCTATTAAAAGGCCGCGAGTTCAGCAGTCAGGAGTTCGTCAAGGAGGAGGCGGGAGTCCGGGGTCGGAGGCCTATAAAAAGGTTGCGAGTTCAGCAGTTGGGAGTTCGTGAAGGAGGAGGCGGGAGTCCGGAGTCGGAGGCCTATAAAAAGGCCGCGAGTTCAGCAGTCGGAAGTTTGTCAAGGAGGAGGCCAGCTGTTGCAGCTGCAGGGAGAAGGCAAAAAAGAAGTAGAAAGAAATCTAAAGGTGATGTCACAGTCAAGGGGGTAAGTGATTGGCTGGTGATTGGTAAGTAGTTTTTCATTTTTTTTTCTTTATCAGTAAGTAACCTTTAGCATTGTTGTTGCCAAATTAAGTTAATCTAAGGGTTAAGTCATGGCAGGACAGCTCGGAAACATGTTATGCTCCTCCTATACTATGTGGGAAATCAGGGACGCTTCCGGTGTCCCTGACGACTACGTGTGCGGAAAGTGCATCCGCCTCCAGCTCCTGACGGACCGCATTGTGGCACTGGAGCTGAGGGTGGATTCACTCTGGAGCATGCACGATGCTGAGAATGACGTGAATAGCACGTTTAGCGAGTTGGTCTCACCGCAGGTAAAGGGTACACAGCCAGGTAATAAATGGGTGACCAACAGGAAGAGCAGTGCAAGGAAGGTAGTGCATGGGTCCCCTGCGGTCATCCCCCTGCAAAAGAGATACACCGTTTTGGGTACTGTTGAGGGGGATGACTCATCGGGGAGGGCAGCAGCAGCCAAGTTCATGGCACCGTGGGTGGCTCTGCTGCACAGGAAGGCAGGAAAAAGTGTGGGAGAGCTATAGTGATAGGGGATTCGATTGTAAGGGGAATAGATAGGTGTTTCTGCGGCCGCAACCGAGACTCCAGGATGGTATGTTGCCTCCCTGGTGCAAGGGTCAAGGATGTCTCGGAGCGGGTGCAGGACATTCTGAAAAGGGAGGGTGAACAGCCAGTTGTCATGGTACACATAGGTACCAACGATATAGGTAAAAAACGGGATGAGGTCCTACGAGATGAATTTAGGGAGCTAGGAGCTAAATTAAAAAGTATTACCTCAAAAGCAGTAATCTCAGGATTGCTACCAGTGCCACATGCTAGTCAGAGTTGGAATCGCAGGATAGCCCACATGAATACGTGGCTTGAGGAGTGGTGCAAAAGGGAGAGATACAAATTCCTGGGACATTGGAACTGGTTCTGGGGGAGTTGGGACCAGTACAAACCGGACGGTCTGCACCTGGGCAGGACCGGAACCAATGTCCTAGGGGGAGTGTTTGCTAGTGCTGTTGGGGAGGAGTTAAACTAACATGGCAGGGGGATGGGAACCTATGCAGGGAGACAGAGGGAAATAAAATGGAGGCAGAAGCAAAAGATAGAAAGGAGAATAGTAAAATTGGAGGGCAGAGAAACCCAAGGCAAAAAACAAAAAGGGTCACATTACAGCCAAATTCTAAAGGGGCAAAGTGTGTTAAAAAGACAAGCCTGAAGGCTCTGTGCCGCAATGCGAGGAGTATTCGGAATAAGGTGGACGAATTAACTGTGCAGACAGCAGTTAATGGATATGATGTAATTGGCATCACGGAGACATGGCTCCAGGGTGACCAAGGCTGCGAACTCAACATCCAGGGGTATTCAACGTTTAGGAAAGATAGGCAGAGAGGAAAAGGAGGTGGGGTGGCGTTGCTGGTTAAAGAGGAAATTAGTGCAATAGTAAGGAGGGATATTAGCCTGGATGATGTGGAATCGGTATGGGTGGAGCTGCGGAATACCAAAGGGCAGAAAACGCTGGTGGGAGTTGTGTACAGACCACCAAACAGTAGTAGTGAGGTTGGGAACAGCATCAAACAAGAAATAAGGGATGTGTGCAATAAAAGTACAGCAGTTATCATGGGTGACTTTAATCTACATATTGATTGGGCTAACCAAACTGGTAGCAATGCATTGGAGGAGGATTTCCTGGAGTGTATTCGGGATGGTTTTGTAGACCAATATGTCGAGGCACCAACTAGGGAGCTGGCCATCCTAGACTGGGTGATATGTAATGAGAAAGGACTAATTAGCAATCTTGTTGTGCGAAGCCCCTTGGGGAAGAGTGACCAGAATATGGTAGAATTCTTTATTAAGATGGAGAGTGACACAGTTAATTCGGAAACTAGGGTCCTGAACTTAAGGTAACTTCGATGGTATGAGGCGTGAATTGGCTAGAATAGACTGGCAAAGGATACTTAAAGGGTTGACGGTTGATAAGCAATAGCAAACATTTAAAGATCACATGGATGAACTTCAGCAATTGTACATCTCTGTCTGGAGTAAAAATAAAATGGGGAAGGTGGCTCAACCGTGGCTAACAAGGGAAATTAAGGATAGTGTTAAAACCAAGGAAGAAGCATATAAATTGGCTAGAAAAAGTAACAAACCTGAGGACTGGAAGAAATTTAGAATTCAACAGAGGAGGACTAAGGGTTTAATTAAGAGGGGGAAAATAGAGTACGAGAGGAAGCTTGCAGGGAACATAAAAACTGACTGCAAAAGCTTCTATAAATATGTGAAGAGAAAAAGATTAGTGAAGACAAATGTGGGACCCTTGCAGTCGGATTCAGGTGAATTTATAATGGGGAACAAAGAAATGGCAGACCAATTGAACAAATACTTTGGTTCTGTCTTCACGAAGGAAGACACAAATAACCTTCTAGGGGACAGTAGGTCTAGTGGGAAGGAGGAACTGAAGGATATCCTTGTTAGGCAGGAAATTGTGTTCGGGAAATTGATGGGATTGAAGGCCGATAAATCCCTGGGACCTGATAGTCTGCAAGCCAGAGTACTTAAGGAAGTGGCCCTAGAAATAGTGGATGCATTGGTGATCATTTTCCAACAGTCTATCGATTCTGGATCAGTTCCTATGGACTTGAGGGTAGCTAATGTAACACTACTTTTTAAAAAAGGAGGGAGAGAGAAAACGGGTAATTATAGACCGGTTAGCCTGACATCAGTAGTGGGGAAAATGTTGGAATCAAAGATGAAATAGCAGCGCATTTGGAAAGCAGTGACAGGATCGGACCAAGTCAGCATGGATTTATGAAAGAGAAATCATGTTTGACGAATCTTCTGGAATTTTTTGAGGATGTAACTAGCAGAGTGGACAAAGGAGAACCAGTGGAAGTGGTGTATTTGGTCTTTCAAAAGGCTTTTGACAAGGTCCCGCACAAGAGATTGGTGTGTAAAATCAAAGCACATGGTATTGGGGGTAATGTACTGACGTGGGTAGCGAACTGGTTGGCAGACAGGAAGCAGAGAGTTGGGATAAACGGTTCCTTTTTAGAATGGCAGGCAGTGACTAGTGGAGTGCCACAGGGCTCAGTGCTGGGACCCCAGCTCTTTACAATATACATTAACGATTTGGATGAAGGAATTGACTGGAATATCTCCAAGTTTGCAAATGACACTAAACTGGGTGGTGGTTTGAGCTGTGAGGGGGACGCTGAGTATGCAGGGTGACTTGGACAGGTTAGGTGAGTGGGCAAATGCATGGCAGATGCAGTATAATGTGGATAAATGTGAGGTTATCCATTTTGGGGGCAAAAACACGAAGGCAGAATATTATCTGAATGGTGGCAGATTAGGAAAAGGGAAGGTGCAACGAGACCTGGGTGTCATGGTTCATCAGTCATTGAAGATTGGCATGCAGGTACAGCAGGCGGTGAAGAAGGCAAATGGTTTGTTGGCCTTCATAGCTAGGGGATTTGAGTATAGGAGCAGGGAGATCTTACTGCAGTTGTACCGGGCCTTAGTGAGGCCTCACCTGGAATATTGTGTTCAGTTTTGGTCTCCTAATCTGAGGAAGGACGTTCTTGCTGTTGAGGGAGTGCAGTGAAGGTTCACCAGACTAATTGCAGGGATGGCTGGACTGTCATATGAGGAGAGACTGAATCAACTGGGCCTTTATTCACTGGAGTTTAGAAGGATAAGATGGGACCTCATAGAAATGTATAAGATTCAGACGGGACTGGACAGGTTCGATGCGGGAAGAATGTTTCCGATGTTGGAGAAGTCCAGAACCAGGGGACATAGTCTTAGGATAAGGGGTAGGCCATTTAGGACTGAGATGAGGAGAAACTTCTTTACTCAGAGAGTTGTTAACCTGTGGAATTCCCTGCCGCAGAGAGTTGTTGATGCCAGTTCATTGGATATAGTCAAGAGGGAGTTAGATATGGCCCTTACGTCTAAGGGGATCAAGAGGTATGGAGAGAAAGCAGGAAAGGGGTACTGAGGGAATGATCTGCCATGATCTTATTGAATGGCGGTGCAGGCTCGAAGGGGCAAATGACCTACTCCTGCATCTATTTTCTATGTTTCTATGTTTCTATAGGTGGGAAAGCAAGTTGTGTGGAGAATGCAAAAAATCTGCAAATGGATATAGATAGGATAAGTGAGTGGGCAAAAATCTGGCAGATGGAGTATAATATGGCAAAATGTGAGGTTATCCACTTTGGTAGGAAAAATAAAAAAGAACATTATTATTTAAATGGGGAGAGATTACAAAATGCTGAGCTACAGAGCGATCTGGGGGTCCTTGTGCATGAAACACAAAAAGTTAGTATGCAGGTACAGCAAGTAATAAGGAAGGCAAATGGAATGTTGGCCATTATTGCAAGGGGGATGGAGTATAAAATTAGGGAAGTCCTGCTACAACTGTACAGGGCGTTGATGAGACCACACCTGGATAATGTGTACAGTTTTGGTCTTATTTAAGGAGGGATATACTTGCATTAGAGGCAATTCAGAGAAGGTTCACTAGGTTGATTCCTGAGATGAAGGGGTTGTCTTATGAAGAAAGGTCGAGCTGGTTGGGCCTATACTCATTGAAGTTTAGAAGAATGAGAGGGGATCTTTTAGAAACATAAGATTCTGAAGGGGCTTGACAGGGTAGATGCAGAGAGGATGTTTCCACTCGTGGGGGAATCTAGAACTAGGGGGCATAATTTCAGAATAAGGTATCGCCTATTAAAACGGAAACGAGGAGGAATTTCTTCTCTCAGAGGGTCGTGAATCTTTGGAATTCTCTTCCCTAGCGAGCTTTGGAGGCTGGGTCATTGAATATATTTAAAGTGGAGACAGATTTTTGAATGATAAGGGAGTCAAGGGTTATGGAGAGCGGGCGGGGAAGTGGAGTTGAGTCCAAGAACAGGTCAGCCATGATCTTATTGAATGCAGGAGCAGGCTCGAGGGGCCAATTGGCCTACTTCTTATGTTTTTATGTTCTTATGTATAAAGTTGGATTGATAAGTTTGTTTTGTGGTGGCTTTTATTTAAGATGTGGCCAAGAGGACGCTGTGATTGTCAGTAACAGAGGAAAGGTAAGGTGTAGGACAAATGTTGAAAGGGAAATTGGGGTTGTGGTTACCGGTACCATAGGCAGATGATTCCATCCCAGATATCCCGGCCAGAAAGGGGTTGTGTGGGTTGCCTCCTTCCTTCCACTTCCTCCTCTTCTGCTTCCTCCTCTTCTGCTTCTTTCTCTTGCTCTTCCTCCTCCCTCTGTGAGCAGCTTGTCCCCTTTGCTGCCTCTCATCCATTTCCATGCCATGCTGCAGTTCAAGAGGGACTGCACCTAGAGCCCACATGACTGGGAGCAAGTGGTGCGCTCAGAGGCCTTCCTTTAAGAGCCAAAACCTTGCAAACATCCAGCAGCAGTCCCTGCAGTCCCTGCACCCTTTAACAACCTTTGAAATGTCTTACACCATGCCATTACTCCAATAAAATGTACAGAAAGCAGTACAAAACCAAAAATCGAAACTTACCTCAAAGTTGCATGTGTCCCTTTAAGAAGCACTGGTAGGGGGTCCGTCGTATATCTGAATGCATGTTCTGCTGTGCGTGTTTTGGAGATGGTGTTAAAATGAGCAGCGATGCCCAATAAAGCAGGTTGTGCATCAATTCAGCGTTGCACATTGATTGACATCATGATCTGACTAATTTCCGTATCGGGAGTGAGTGCAGACAACTGCAGTGCTGCTGAAATGGCGGCTGCGTCGTTCCGTGCCAGAAGTGGGCGGAAGTGAGGTGGCCACCATTTTTCCACCCAAACCAGCCTCATCAGCCGGTGCTAACAGGCTGAATTTCATGGGCAAGAAGACAAATAGAATTTTGGGTTTTATTAATAGGGGCATAGAAGAATAAAGATAAATTTGTAAAAGGAATGGTTCAGGCACAGTACTGTGTGCAGTTTTGGGTATCCCATTATAGAAAGACTGATAGAGATCATATGGCATTAATTCACCAGGATGATGCCAGGGGAGTTACAAAAAGGGACTTGAGATCATTGGAGTAGAGAAGGCGCAGAGGTGATTAAATAGACCTTTTTAAAATTATGAAGCATTTTGGTAGAGTGAGTAAGGGAAGATTATTTACTCTGGTTGAGGAGTCTGTGATGAGGGGTCATCAATTTAACATGATTACTAAACAAGAAAGTGGAGAGGTTGAGAGATATTTATTTTCACAAAGAGTTGCTCGAGCATAGAATGTTTTACCGCAGGGAGTAGTTCAGGCAGAAAGCATTATCTCTAACAGAAAAAGTGAATAAATATTTGAAACTGAGCAAGATACAGGGATTATGGGGGAGTGCAGGGCCGTGGGACTAATGTTCGATTAATCTAGCAAAGAGTCAGCACAGAGCTGATGGGCCAAATGGTCTCTATGTATTGGGACAGGAGTCAGCTGTACTGTCGGGCTGGGCTGCACCTGACTGGGCTGGGACCAAGGTCCAAGCAGAAAGGATAAATAGGGTGGTAAAGGAGACTTTAAACTAATAAATAAGGGAGGTGTGGCAGGAGGGCCCAGTCAGAAACAATAGTTTCTGAGATTGTTTAAACATTTAGGGGCCGATTTTCATCAGCCCACCACCCGCTGCCGCCCACTGCCGCCAATATTCCTCCTGCAGATCCGCCCAGTGCCACTTTCGGGGTGGCCTGGAGCGGGCAGGAGAGGCGAGCCGCCAGGAACCGTCCACTGACCTCAACGGACGGCCGAGTGGCACAACCGAGCTCCCGCCCACCGAGCTGCCAGATTCCTGTGGGCGAGAGTCGGCGGCATAACAGGGGTGGATCGCTGGCTGCAGATAAGTGTGAAGAACCTGAAAAAAAGGTAAGTGAACATTTTTTCTTAAATGTTTAACAGCGACTTACCTGCATGGGGTCCCCTGAAGGTCTTTGAGTAGTTTTTGTATTTTTTATTTGTGATTTATTTTTCTGGTCTTCGACCCTCCGTGGGCCCGACTCCATCCTCAGCGGCACTTGGGCGGCAAGTGCCTCTGCTGCCGAGATTGCGACCTCCCACCCGCTGCCGCCCAGATTGACAGCATAGGTCTTCCATTTGCCACCTGCCGACCTTCGAGGGACCTTCTTCATGAATATCCTGCCCAAAGTACCTCAGCGGCCATCGGTGGCACTTTGGCCGACACTTGGGCAGGCAGAGGCCTTGCTGAAAATCAGCTCCTTAAAAAAATGCAGTGTTCAGGTCACCAGCAGTGATACAGATACTCCAGGTGAAGGAAATTGTAACATAACTGTCATGTATCCTACATGGTTACTGTTTATACTATTACAAGGTGTGCCACCAGAGGGCACTGCATTGGGAGACTTGTAGGTTACCTGTACAGGTTTGCCAGGCCAAGTATAAAAGGCAGGCCACCAGATGTGATCCTCACTCTGGAGTTATCAATAAAGGACTACGGTCACTACAGTTCAAGTACAACACGATGCCTCATGGAGTCATTATCAGAGCATCTAAAGACATAACGATTAGCGACGAGATTGTGGACATTCACGCAAAAATGGCTACCCTTGGTACATTGCAGCAGTTCACCGATGATGATGATTGGGACGCCTTTGTGGAGAGGCTTGACCATTTCTTCACAGCAAATGACCTGGCAGGCGACAATCCGGCCACATTGGATGATAAGCGCAGAGCTATTCTGCTAACCAGTTGTGGGCTCACTGTCTATGGCCTCATCAGGGACTTGCTGGCACCAGCGAAAACAACGACCAAGACATACGAGGAGGTTGTAACGCTGATCCAAGAACAACTCAAGCCCAAAGAGAACATCCTCACAGCCAGACACCGGTTTACACCCACCGACAGCCCGAAAGCCAGGAAATCGCGAAATATACTACAGACCTCAGGAGGTTGGCGGCACCATGCGAGTTCAGCACCCACCTCACCGAAGCGCTGCGGGATATCTTTGTCATTGGAATTGGCCATGAGGGCCTTCTTCATAAGCTACTGTCTGCGGATACCACAGTCACACTGCAGAAGGCCATCTCTGTGAGCCAGTCATTCATGACCTTGACCTGCGGCTCTAGGCAGATGACTCATTCTCAGGACTCAAACCCGGCAAGTACTGTGCACAGAGTGGCGCCTTTTAGAGGCTGGACTGTAGAATGTGAACCCTCTCAGGGAAGAGAGAACAGGCCCCCGAGTCCCTTAGAGTCCGCCGAGGAGGGCTAACCGAGTAGCTCCATGCTGGCGTTGCAGAGGGAATCACAGGGCTCATCAGTGCCGCTTTAAAGACTATGTATGTAAAGGCTGCAGCAGAAAGGGCCACCTCCAGCGAATGTGTAAAAGAAATATGACTCACTGTGTTGATGAAGAGTCTGCAGATGGCCATGAATCCAGCGTGGATTATGAAACGATAGGCAGAGAGGCAGCTCAGCCCCACGATGAGGTGTACGGTATGTTTACCTGCACCACTGAGTGTTCCCCCTTGAGGATGGAAGTCGAGATAAATGGCGTTCCAGTCTTCATGGAATTGGACACGGGGCGAGCCAGTCAGTAATGAATCAAGAAGCCTTGAGAGGCTATGGGATAATCAAACTGAATGACCCAAGTTGGTCCCGGTTCAGGCAAAGATGTGCACCTACACCAATGAACTTATCCCAGTCGTTGGTAGTGCGAGTGTAAAGATACTCCATGATGGCGTGGTGCACAAGTTACCTCTGTGGATTGTTGCAGGTGATGGATCAATGCTACTCGGAAGAAGGTGGATGGAGAAGATCCTTTGGAGTTGAGAAGATTTAATTCCTCCAGCGATCGACGTCCCCCGTGCTCAGAGACAAAGCAAGCCCCCATCTGAGGGTGGACCCGGCACCAGAGAGCAGACAAGCACAGCACCCGAGGCACAGACTGCCCAGCATGACTGCGTGGAGATGATCCAGCTGAGGCAACCCAAACGCACCTTCCAGGCTCCAGTGGCAGGACTCCGGAAGAAGAAAATCGGATCCAAAGGCGACTTCCCAGCTTCGGTGGCAGAACCCGGGGAGAAGAGGATCACTGCAGTCGACATCGTGGATGGAGGAAAGATGGCGCCCAAACCACGAGGTGATGCGCTGAAGAAAAAGATGGCCGCAGCCAGACCACGAGGTGCAGCGCTGATGGAGCAACACCAAATGGAGAAGAGGATTGGGGTAAAGATAGCAAGGCTCTCTTAAAGGAGGCCTGCAACCCACCACACTTAAAGGGACAGTTTCACATTCTCAATCAATGTCAGAGCAACTGTGAGTTAGATGTAAAATGTGCAATTGATGATCAGAGTTGTGTACATGCAATAAGCAAAGAAAAGTCGCGTGATCGCAATCGGAGCTACAGGTTATTTACAATGAGTAATGAAACGTTGTGCGATGTAGGATTTCAACTGCATTCAGTCAATGCAGCGGGCAGACACCCATTGCGGGCACACAGGTCCAGCGAGCTACCCAATGTAGTAGCCTGTGTCCCTGAGACCAGAGTTATGCACCATGGAATGAGGCCACAAGCAGCCAATGCATACAAGCTGCAGAGCAAGCGATCTCAGGAGGGCAACGGCACAGGTATCGATACCCTGCCCCTGATCGGCTCCACCTCTCAAGCACCCGATGGAGCCAACCACCACTAGCCTGAAAGAGCAAACTGTGCTAAGGCGCAGCCCCAGATCCTATCGCCACCAAGGCCATACCCAGGAACGAAGGGTCATCCGCAACAGTTCTCCCAAATGGGACCGGGACCAGCCAGGATCCCAAACCAAATAACGCCCAGGTAAGCGAGTCAGCAGTTCCCTGTGCACTGCTAGACGACTTCTCCTCAGGGAACAGCAGCGACCCGGGGCACAAGGAGAGGACAGGGAGGTCACAGGCATCTGTGAACCTGCCCGATGCTATGAGCAATGGCAAAAGCCCCGAGAGCAGGTAACTTGAACTAACCGGGTTCCCACTGCCAGCACTGGGCACCGCGCCGCCACCAGACTACCTGGACACCATCCACCAGTTCTGGCACTAGTTTGTCCTCATGCACCGGTGCTGACCCCAGCACTGACTCCAAGAATATTCCAAGCATGGACCACGAATGCAACACTGTAAATGCAAATTTCTTTTTGGACTTAAATGTAAATGAATGTAATGAGCCAACGGCATCATCTGTGTGTGGGGTGGGAGAAATGGAGTGGTCATGGACACACAAACAGAAACCACTAGCACTCTACTGCCAACAAAACACCAACCACTCACCCAAGATGGAAACGACTCGCCAAGGGTCAACCAGATAGAGCTAAGCCCAGAGCACAGTCAATGCAGAGGCGATTTGCACTAAAGGCTTGGGGGAGAGTGATGTCATGTATCCTACATGGTTACTGTTTGTACTATTACAAGGTGTGCCACCAGAAGGCAGTGCAGTGGAAGACTTGCAGGTTACCTGTACAGGTGTGCCTGGCCTAGTATAAAAGGCAGGCCACCATGTGTGATCCTCACTCTGGAGTTATCACTAAAGGACTAAGGTCACTACAGTTCAAGTACAACACATTGCCTCGTGGAGTCATTATCAGAGCATCTAAAAACATAACAATAACTAAAGTTGTTGCAACAGGAGTGACAAATGAAAAACTTGTTAAGTTCAACAGTGTGAGAAGGATAGCATCAGGCCAGGAGAACAGGTTAGAGTCTCGTACCCACTGAAGGTTTTAGATACTAATGCATGGAATACAAGAAATAAATTGAGTGAATTAGAGGCTCCAATACAGTTTAAGGTAGGACATGGTGGCCATTACTGAGACATGGCTGCAAGCTGGTCATAATTGGGAGTTAAATATTCCAGGTTTTGGGGAAAATTTCAGTAGCTTAGCTCCTCCTGTTAGCGCCTGAGGAGGGGCGCTAATGGAGCACTAAGGGGTTAACGACCAGGCGCAGTGAATGCAGCAACGCCTGCAAACTTCAGTTCCGGTTAACTTGTAAGGCTGGGGCCTCTAGCGCCTCACAGATTGTAATTTCATAAAGTGCGCAGCTCTCCCATTATCGCCCTGGATGTAAAATTGACTCTCACCCCCTGCTGTATCGCCTCGCGCCGACAATGCCAGCAAGAGGAGGCATTGTGAACTCGGCTGGCTGCTTGGGGAGTGGTAATTAAAGGGAATGGTTTTCAGCAAACAAAACCTTTATTATTTGTACCAGTCTGGTGCCTGCGCAAAGTTTTTCATGTTTCACTGGTGCAAGATGCCCAAGCCCCCACTTTGTGAGAGTGCTTGGGGCTGTAATGGCAGTCATGTAGCTCGCCTAGCAAAACAAAACTGCCGACAACTAGCTTGTACAGCATCATTAGCCCTTCCCTTTAAGCGAGGGAAACAGCCTCTCATGCTGTTACGAATGCGCTCGAAATTGTTTAGTTGCCCTAAGAGGAGTGGTTAGCGCTTGATTTAATGCTGCCCTTCCATCTTGAAGCGTTAAAACTGAATATCGCCGGAGGAGAGAATGATTAGCGTCTGCCGTTACTTTTTCAACTTTTCAAAATTTGGGGGCCGAGATTCCTTTGTTCTGCATTTGCCATTAGCACCTTTGGGGGTGCGCTAACGGGGAGCGAATGTAGCACCCCGGGCCGCTGCTGCTCTGCTGATTATGTCTTCGCTGTGTGTGGCGACCTCTTTTCGCCCCACGGCGGAAATTGTCTCGCACCCTGTGAGGCCCCACAGGTGATGCCTGCGCCATCCTCGCAGGTCGCGAACTGGGTCGGTGACCCATTGTGGGGCGAATCTGAAAGGGGAGGTGTGCTGCGCGGCGCACCATCTTTATTTTTCCCCGACTCACTGGTCAGGCCATTCGCCGCTACTTTCTCGGGGTCCGGGCCATCATTCAGCCTGGCACTCGGTCTCGGTGCCGGGCTGCGGCCATGGCACCCCTTAGCCCTGGTGGCCCAGTGGAGGCCGTCAACTGGACTGCAGATTCCATAGAAACATAGAAAATAGGTGCAGGAGTAGGCCATTCGGCCCTTCGAGCCTGCACCACCATTCAATAAGCTCATGGCTGATCATTCATCTCAGTACCCCTTTCATAACGGCATGAGAGGCTGTTTCCCTTGCTTAAAGGCAGCGTCCCTGCCTTTTAACAGAAGGGGAGGGGTGCTGAAACGCGTCAGCACTATGCAGAGAAGTGCTGCCGAACTCGCCCGAGTATCTCCACCGATCCCGCCCCAAAGGTAAATGGAACGTGCGACATTGCGCTCCACTTCCTGTGAGGACGTAATCACAATTTCACGGCCAGGGCGGGCACAGGAAATCCTGCCCACCCTGTCGGTTACTGCCCCCAAACGAGACGTAACCGAATTTTGACCCCTTAACGTCCCAACTGGGCGCTACCGAATTTCTTGAGGTCTTTAGAAAGGATAGGGAAACTGGAAGAGGAGGAGGTTAGCCTTATTGATTAATGATACTATAACAACATTAGTAAGAGAGGATATAGGTAAGGGAAAGCAATCAGCGGAGACCCTATGGTTAGAATTGAAGAATAAGAGAGGACTTAAAACTGTAATGGGAGTTGACTACAGGCCTCCTGATAGCTGCAATAAAGTGACATAATGTATTAATTCAGAGATCAGAGAGGCCTGTAGTCAATGTTCCCTCTTATTTTTTTGTGATATGGAGCATTGCAGCGAGGAAGACTGAGGAAGAGAGTGTTCGAAGATCAGGCTCTCAAATCTGGCACCAAGCTTATGGTCTACAGGGTTGTAGTGATACCCGCCCTCCTGTGTGGCTCAGAGACATGGAACGTATACAGTAGACACCTCAAATCGCTGGAGATATATCACCAACGATGTCTCCGCAAGATCCTGCAAATCCCCTGGGAGGATAGACGCACCAATGTCAGTGTTCTCGATCAGGCCAACATCCCCAGCATCAAAGCACTGACCACACTCGACCAGCTCTGTTGGGCAGGCCACATTGTCCACTGGGATGAGACAGGGACTGATGACAGCAAATTGGCCCAAACTGTTATTGGGTAAAACTACTAGCTTAATACAGGACCACTATATACCCCTAAGGGGCAAGAACTCTACTTGCCAAATAAAACAGCCATCGTCAACAGAAGTGGTGAGAGATAACATAAAGCTAAAGGAAAGAGCAAACACAAATGCAAAAATAGTGTAGGTTGAGGGGACTGGGAGAGAAATAAAAAGAACAGCAAAGGAAGATAAAAAGGATAGTAAGAGTTGCAAAGGGAACATGAAAAGAAACTTGCGTGGAATATCAAGATTAACACAAATAGTTTTTATAATTCTATGAGAAGAAAAATGGTAGTTAAGAATAGTGTGGACACTTTAAAAACAAGTGTAGATGTTGCAAATGAAAATAAGAAAATGGCAGACTTGTTGAATTATTACTTTGTGTCAGTCTTCATAGTACAGGAAGAGGATATTATGCCTGATATTCCAGGGAAACTAATAATGAATCAAGGATTGGAACTCACTAAACTTAAAGTAAGCAATAAAATGGTATTAGAAAAACTAATGGCACTAAAAACTGACAAATTCCCAGGACCTGATGGTTTCTGTTAGCTAAAATTAAAGCTCATGGGGCTAGATTTTACACTTTTTTTTGCACACATAATGCCCATTTAACATCCATTTTACCGCTGAAATGACATATAACGCCCATATATCGCCCATTTAGCCACAAAATGGAAACTGATACCCATTTTTCGGACACTTATCACCGAGCGTTACTTTCCCCGTGTGCGTAATGCTGGCAAAAAATAATACCGCCCGCCCACTTTTTTGGGGCGGAATCATCAGAATGGGCGAAATCAACGCCCATAATATCTCCCAGCATTAGTTTCCACACAGAATTAACGCCAAGATTCAATACTACTGACTGCCTGCTTTTTTTTTGTCGTAAAGATCACATTTACCGAAACTAACGCCCAGGAGATCGCCCAGCGTCACTTTGACCACCTCGCACACATCTCACCCAAAATATTGCTCAGAAAAAGTGGAACTGTTCTGAATGAATCACAGCAGTGTGGGTGCCATTTTTAAAATCACAGGTCGCTTCATTAAAAAGGCTGCTTCAACTTCGGGGGAGTTTGCATTGACTCTGGAGTTCTTCTCAGGTGAAGTGACCATCTCAACAGACATATTTTCAGACTCTGGACTATTCGGGATTTACTCTAGGTGTATTTTAGTGAGGAAATTATTGCTTCTGATCAATCGCTATTATACTTTCATTGCAATGGGGCCAGCCATTTCTCAGCCTGCATCGATTAATATGCAGATGCTGCAGAGTGCAGTTGGCTCAATGTGTGATGCACATCACTATGTGCCCAATTTAAGAGGTGCCAGAATGAGGAGGAGGTCCAGACCATACAAACCCCGCACTTACAGAGAGAAGAGGTCTTACCTCGACGTGTCCGAGCACATCTGCCGTCAGAGACTGCGCTTCCACAAGGTGGTGATCAATGAAATATGTGAGTTCATCAGGCCACATATGCAGCCTGCCATCAGGACATCAGTGTCGGTCAAGGTCAAGGTCACCGCGGCACTGTCTTTCTACGCGTCCGGTTCCTTTCGAGCCTCCGCGGTTGAGATTTCCCCGCTGTCTCACCATGCAACCCATCACTGCATTAGACAGGTCACGAAGGCCCTGTACACGAGAAGGATGGACTTTATCAGCTTCCCCATGACTACGGAGGCTCAGACTGACAGGGCTGAAACATTCTACCACAATGCTAAGTTCCCCAGGGTGTAGGGAGCAATATAGTGCACTCACATCGTCATTTGGGCACCTTCTCAGGACCCAGAGCTTTTTCGTAACTGAAAATGATTTCATTCCCTGAAGGTCCAAATGTTGTCAACCACAACCAGATCATAATGGCAGTGAATGCCAAATGCCCGGGTAGCTTCGAGGAGGCTCACATCCTGCGTGAGAGTGCTGTCTCTGACATGTTTAAGAGTCAGCCACAAGGACAATGCTGGATGCTTGGTGACAACCGATATGGCCTAGCCACCTGGCTGATGACTCCGTTGCGTGACACCCACACCGAGACCAAGAAACAATATAACCAGAGCCACAGAGACACACGCAATGTGGTCCAGAAAAAATAACTGTGCTTAAGCAGCGCTTCAGATGCCTGGAGAGGAATTACAATACAATCCTAAGCAAGTAGCTAAATTCGTGGTCATGTGCTACATGCTGCACAATCTGGCTATCAGGAGGGGACAAGAATTGCCAGAAGGGACTGATGCTCCACCTCAGGAGAGAGAGGAAGAGGACGACGAGGGGCTGGACACTGACCTAGGGCCAGACAATCAGGCTGACTCTGCAACCATGCCCACGCCCCCCTCCAGATCGCAGGAAAGGGCCCGTGGTGGCAACATAGCTGCAAGACTCTTACGTGAGGAGCTGATATCTGAATGATTTGCCTGAAAGAACGTTGCTGTGAGTGACAACGCTGACACACTGCTGTGTGTGTGCAGCTCAGATATCAATGGTGGCCATCACCTTGGTGCCAGTTAAAGTTTACGTTGATTGAAGTTAAGTTTTATTTAACCCTTTCATGTAATGGTCCAGCTATCTGAGATAAAGTGCAACAAGGTTTTGAATAAAAACAAATTTATTCTGAAATTGGTCTGAAATCATGAGTATTACAGCCAAAAACACCCCACCCCCGCCCACACCCCACTTTTTCGACCATTGACATCAATCAAATGTTCAACATGTCCAGCAACACCAAATACAAAGGCAAAGCAGGAGGGTGGTCCCCTCCCCCCATACATTACAACAAATTGCATACATCCAGATGGAGATATAACACAGCCATCACCTGTGGACATGCACCTCACTTTCCTTCCCCCTCCCCTTCTTCTCCCCACCTCTACCCCTTCCCCTCCTTGCTCCACGCCGCCTGGCCGAAGAGCTCCTCAGGCGGTTTCTCATTAGGGGGGATGAAGGCAGAGGCGGTAGTTGGATGGGTACGGGAGCGGGGCGTGCCGATGAGGGAACATTCTCTGATCCAGATGCAGGATCTTGGTCCTGCCTCTCGTCTGTCGTTCACAGTGGTGGTGCGGAACCTAGGGGTGGAGTGCCGCGCTCCGGGACCACTGGGAGGCCTGTGCCAGCAGTGTTCCTGGCTATCGCATCCAGGGCCTCCGCCATCCGTGGAACGTACTCAGTCATGGTGGCCAGCTATCGGGATATGCCCCCCCCAATGCTTCAAGGAGCTGGTCACCAATGTCTATAGTCCTCCTGGACAATGGTACCATCTCTCCGCTCTCATGTGGCGCTCATGGAACAGACCTGCCATGCCCACGAAACCTCAGCGGGGTCGGCGCCGTCCTGGGGTCAAATGGGGTGCCCTGTGGCGAGGTGCTTGGGGCCGGTACCTCCAGAGTGGAGGCGGGAATGACTGGAGGAGCACTGGATGGCCTTGGGGTGGAATGGCTTCTGGAGCGTGGCGATGCAGGTTCCTTGAAGTCCGCGCTCTCATCCGTAGAGAACAGACCCAGCGAATTGACGGGTGAGAATCAGAGCTCCTCAGCACCAGATGTAGGATTGTCACGGGAGTCTGGCCCCACGCCCCCACCTTCTGGCCTCTGTGGTCTTGCCTGGGGCTGTGCTGATGGCTGAGCTGCAAAACACAAATGAGATTATTAGAGCAGAAGGGGGTGCTAGGGTCACAAGGTGATTCCAGCGCTACATACAGCATACGACAAAAGCACCACCCCGCTATCAAAATCAACAGACATCACATTTTATGAACATCAACACATTCTGCATTGCAATGATTTTCATGAGGCCAGCATTATTTATAGGACAATTTTAGAAATCATCTATCATATATGATTGTTCGGATATGAGTGGGTGTGGCATCTATTGACTTTACATCACGCAATGGTGTATACTTTACTCACGTGGCATCACTTCAGGGTCTGCAGATGCTTGCGTGGCTGTCCGGGGGTGCTTCCCCACTAGTGTGAGCACTCGCTCCTCCATGTCAGTGATGTCGCTGATGACTGGTGGCCCCACCCGTTCGCCTCTGCATGGACCTCATTGTTGATAGCTTCTTCTGTAAAAGGTGACAGGACGATATGGCATGAGATCATTGCGTGATATCATTGCTAGGTACTGTCACAGAGACTGATACAACACATAACCGACAGATGTAATCATGATTATTATGATAAATTAGCATTCTTTACCTAAAGATGTACAACGTGACCACAGGCTTTGACTACAACATTCCCGGTAAAAGTGAAAGACCTCACACCTGCTGATAGTCACTCATGACTGTTACAAATCAAATTATATAAATACATAAGTACATGTAAATTAATGTAATACTTACTCTTGCGGATCCCACAAGGTCGTTCCATCGTTTGCGGCATTGGTTGCCCTCACGAACCTCGTTGGTCGCCGACGAGACCACCTCTGCTATCTCGGCCCATATCTTCTGGTAGGCCTTTGGGGTGGGCTTCCCACACCCTCCTTGTGTCAAATCACCCCAGCATAACTCGACCTCCTGCAGGAGGGAGGCATTTGCTCTTTTGTACCCTCCAATGTGCTCCTATCCCAGCTCACTGCTCTCGCCAGCGTCAGTCTCCACAGCGGGCTGTGATGCCTCCTCCTGTCCCTCTATTATAGGCCAAATTCGGGCAAATATCTGGCTAGTAACAGCTAATTTTTGTTTCTCTATTTGCTCTAAAGCTCTAAAGCCTCCCTCCTTCCTCCCAAAGCAGCCACACCACACCCACACACGCCTTCAGTCCCTCTCAGCTCCCTTTCACTCTGTCTCCTCTTCTGCGCATGTCAAGATGACCCTTGACCTCCTGAATCGCGGGAATCAAGCGTTGCCATGCCATTGCTAGGGACTTTACGGCAGAAGGTCAGAGAGATTTAACGCTACCGCTCATTTCATATCTCTCGCGGTAACACCCAATTTCAAAAATGGAGACTAGGGTCTTTGAGAATGGGCGACAAGCCAGCAATCTGAAAGCCCACTTTTACCGCCCACGCCAGAAATATTGCCCATTTTTGGGCAATCTGCACAAAAGTGTAAAATCTAGCCCATGGAAATGAAGGCAAATTATTGACCTGGTTAGGTGATTGGTTAGGCAGGAGAAGACAGAAAGTAGGGATAATAGGTATGTACTCGAATTGGAAGGAAGTGACAACTGATGTCTCACAAGGATCTGTGCCGGGTCCTCAACTATTCACTATATTTATTAATGACTTAGATAACAAAATAGAGAGCCATATATCCAAGTTTGCCAATGACACAAAGATAGGTGGCATTGTAAATCGTGTGGACTGGAGCATATAATTGATAATTTAAGCGAGTGGGCAAAACTGTGGTAGATGGACTTCAGAGCAGGTAAGTCTGAGGTCATCCATTTTGGACCAAAAAAAGGGTAGATCCGAGTATTTTTTAGTGGAGGTGGAGGTCCAAAGAAGTTTCGGGGTCCATGTACATAGATCTCGAAAATGTACTGGTCAGGTGCAAAAAATAATCAAAAAGGCTAATGCAATGTTAGCATTTATATCAAGAGGGATGGCATATAAAGGGCTACAACTGTACAAAGCCCTGATTAGATCACATCCGTGTATTGTTCTGGGCACCACGCCTTAGAAAGAATATATTGGTCTTGGAAGGAGTGTAGTGCAGATTCACCAGAATGTTCCCAGGGTGCCAATGGTTAAATTATGAGGAGAAGTTAAATAAACTAGGCTGGTATTCCTTAGAACACAGAAGGTTAAGGGATTATTTAATTGAAGTTTTTCGGATTTTGAAAGGAATTGATAAGGTAGATAGAGAAACTTTTTCCACTGGTGGGAAATTTAGGAAAAGGGGTCATACCCTTATAATCAGAGCCAGGCTATTCAGGTAAGAAGTTCGGAAACACTTCTTCACATAAAAGGAGGTCAAATTATGGAAGTCCATCCCACAAAAAGCACGCTTTGCTAGCTCAATTAATAATTTTAAATCTGAATTGCTAGATTGTTTCTAGCTAAGGGTATGAAGGGATTTGCAGACAAGGTGGGTAAATGGAGTTAGGATATGATCTCATTGAATGTGGAACAGGCTCGAGGGGCTGAATAGCCTACTCCTGTTCCTATGTTCCTATCAATTTCTATGGTTCTGTGATGCAGCCTTGGCAAAGGCAGCTAATGGGTTGAAATATTTTTTGATGTTCTCCAAAAGTTTTCAGAATTTTAAAAACCGTATAATGCTACTTCCCTGTAATTTTCCCTTCAATTTAAATTTCAGTTGCACTCAATTTTCTGGTTTAACCACAAGTCCAAATTTGCACCTGGAGTTATTTAATAAACTGATTTCAGAATATTGGGTGCTAACTGCATATCTTGGGGGGCGAAATTGGGCTCTGTAGACCCGTTTTTTGGGTGCTACGAGGCCTATTAAACTACAAAAGTGGCATTCATGACACACATGGACACTTCTGATGGCAAGTGCGCCGAGCGTCACCTTTGTAAAGGGGTTAGCGCGTGTGCACTTAACTGTCATGCTCATAATAAAGTAATGCAACTGCGTACTGTAGACAGTGAGTAAGTGTGACCTTAGCTCTTTTATTTAAACTGCAGAGTGCTGGTACAGCATGGGAGGCCTGCTTATATACAGTGCTCCCAAGGGATGCTGGGATCCCTTGGGACTCCAACAGGTAGGCCCTCTGGTGGCGGTGTGATACAGGTTGCCTAGGGTTATATACATAACATCACTGCCTCCCAAAATCAATAGTACACTTATTTACAGAGTGAGACGATCTGAAGCTTTTCGCTCCCTTGTTGATTGTCTCGGTACAAATGCAGGTGTGGGTGAGTTGGTTGGTTCTTCGCTGGGCTGCTGGGCAGCTGGCCTTGCCGGGCTGTTGGGGATGGTGAGTTTAGCTTCATGGTCAACCGTGATGTTGGTTGTCACTTGTGTGTGTGTTGGAGGGTCGAAGTTGGTGGTGTCCTCTTCGGGTTGCTCGTGGCTGTTTATGAATCGCAGTTTGGTTTGGTCCAAATGCTTTCTGCAAGTTAGTCCATTGGCAAGATTGACCTGAAACACCCTACTCCCTTCTTTGGCTATGAAAGTGTCAGCAAGCCATTTGGGACCATGTCCATAGTTGAGTACAAATACAGGGTCATTGACTTCAATATCGCGTGACAAGTTTGCGCGATCATGGTACATGCTTTGTTGATGCCGCCTGCCCTCGACATTATCATGGAGATCAGGGTGGACAAGAGAGAGCCTTGTTTTGAGCATCCTTTTCATGAGCAGCTCGGCTGGGGGATCCCCGGTGAGTGAGTGGGGTCTGGTGCGGTAGCTGAGCAGGACGCGGGACAGGTGGGTCTGCAGGAAGCCTTCCGCCACACGTGGTTTGGACTGCCTGGCTGTTGCATGCGGGCTTGAATGGGGCAGATGTGATGTGCTTGATCCCATTGCAGGTCATGAATTCTTTGAATTCAGTACTGGTGAAACACGGTTCATTGTCGCTGACAAGGACATCAGGCAGGCCGTGCGTGTCAAACATGGCTCGTAGGCTTTCAATGGTGGCAGTGGACGTGCTTACAGACATTATTACACATCCAATCCATTTTGAATAAGCATCCACAACAACCAAAAACATTTTGCCTAGAAATGGGCCCGCAAAGTCAACATGGATCCTAGACCACGGTTTGGAGGGCCATGACCACAAACTTAGCGGTGCCTCTCTGGGTGCATTGCTCAGTAAGAGCAAGTGTTGCATTGGCGCACGAATGACTCTATGTCTGAGTCGATGCCGGGCCACCACGCATGGGATCTGGCTGTGGCTTTCATCATTACTATGCCTGGGTAGGTACTGTGTAGGTCGCGTATGAACGTTTCCCTGCCTTTTTTAGGCAAAACCACGCGATTACCCCACAAAAGACAGTCCGCCTGTATGGACATTTCGTCTTTGCGCCACTGGAACGGCTTGATCTCTTCATACATCTCCGCTGGGACGCTGGACCAGCTCCCATGGAGGACACAGTTTTTTTACCAGGGCTAGTAAAGGATCCTGGCTGGTCCAGGTCCTGATCTGGTGGGCCGTAACGGGTGACTTTTCGTTTTCGAATGCATCCATCACCAAGAGTAAGTCTGTAGGCTGTGCCATTTCCACTCCAGCGTAGTTCTCTGTGCCTGGTCTGTGGCGGATTACATAGTTATATGCAGACAGGGTGAGTGCCCATCTTTGGATGCAGGCAGAGGCATTGGTGTTAATCCCTTTGCTCTCTGAGAGTCGCGATGTGAGCGGCTTATGGTCAGTTTCTAGCTCAAACTTGAGACCAATAGATGCTGGTGCATATTTTTCACCACGTAAATGCATGCCAGAGCTTCTTTTTCAATCATGCTGTAGGCCCTTTCGGCCGTGGACAAACTCCTGGATGCATAGGCGACCGGTTGCAATGTTCCCGATTCGTTAGCTTGTTGTAACACACACCTGACCCCGTATGAAGACGCATCGCAAGCTAGCACTAATCGTTTACATGGGTCATACAGAACAAGCAGTTTGTTGGAACATAACAGATTTCTGGCTTTCTCAAAAGCAACCTCTTGTGATTTCTCACATACCCAGTCGTCTCCCTTGCGTAGCAGCACATGTAGGGGTTCTAGCAAGGTGCTAAACCTGAGTAGGAAATTACCGAAATAGTTGAGGAGTCCCAGGAACGACCGCAGCTCCGTCACATTCTGTGGTCTCGGCGCATTCTTGATGGCCTCCGTCTTGGCGTCAGTGGGTCTGATGCCGTCTGCTGCGATTCTTCTCCCTAAGAATTCGACCTCTGGCGCCAGGAAAACATATTTCGAGCGTTTCAACCTGAATCCTACGCGATCTTCCAGGTTCTGCAAGTGTTCGATGGTGTCCCGACCTGTGATCAGTAGGTCACCCTGGAAAACCATGGTGCGCGGAATCGACTTTAGCAGTCTCTCCATGTTCCTTTGGAAAATTGCCATGACCGATCAAATCCCAAACGGGCATCTATTGTAGATGAACAGACCTTTATGCGTGTTGATGCAGGTGAGGCCTTTCGACGATTCATCCAGCTCCTGCGTCATGTAGGCCGAGTTCATGTCCAACTTGGTGAACGTCTTTCCTCCAGCCAGGGTTGCAAATAGGTCGTCTGCCTTAGGTAGCGGTTACTGGTCCTGTAGAGAAAAACAGTTAATCGTTACTTTATAGTCCCCACAAATTCTGACCATGCCAGCGCCTTTGAGAACCGGAACAATCGGACTGGCCCCCCACTCGTTGAACTCCAGCGGCGCGATGATACCTTCTCGCTGCAGCCTGTCCAGCTCAATTTCCACTTTCTCTCGCATCATGTATGGCACTGCATGTGCCTTGTGATAGATAGGTCGTGTACCGGGAACCAAGTGGATCTGCACCTTCGCGACCGAGAAACTTCCAATGCCTGGCTCAAACAATGACGGGAACTTGCCCAGAACCTGGGCACATGAGGCGTCTTCGACCTACGAGAGTGTTCGGATGTCGTCTCGGATTTTTCCCAGCCAGCTTCTGCCGAACAGTGTGGGGCCATCTCCTGGTACAATCCATAGTGGGAGTCTGTGCACTGCTCCATCATAGGAGACTTTTACTTCTGTGCTGCCAATAACAGGAACCAGCTCTTTGGTGTAAGTTCTTAGTTTGGTATGAATGGGGCTAAGCTTGGGCCTGTGTGCCTTGTTGCACCACAGCCTCTCGAGGGCCTTTTTGCTCATGATAGACTGACTACTCCAGTTCCATGGATACTGGAATTCCGTTCAGTTCAACTTTTAACATGATCGGTGGACATTTCGCGGTGAAGGTGTGTACCCCGTACACTTCTGCCTCCTCGGTTCGAGTCTCTAGTTCAGCCTGATCCACCATGGATCAATCTTCCTCTGCAACGTGGTGGTTTGCAGGGTTTGCAGCTCGTCTGCACATTCGCTGGAGGTGTTCCATTGTTCCACAACCTTTGCACGCATAGTGTTTGAAGCAGCATTGATGGACTCGATGATCACCTCCGCAGCGCCAACAAGGTGTTAACTGCTTCATATTAACGATTGATGGCGGAATCTGGGTCATCTGAGGTCGTGCAGCTGCCGGTGTGTACGTTCTGCCATATGCATTCCTGCCTGAAAATGACGTTACTTTGCGTACAGTACTTGCCGAAACCTCTTTATGCTGCGAAATTTGTTTGGTGTTATCGCTGGTGGACATAAATGCCTGGGCTATCGTTATGGCTTCGCTCAGACTCAGTGTTTCAACAGTCAATAGTTTGTGAAGGATAACATCATGGCCAATGCCAAGCACAAAAAAATCTCTTAGCATTTGCTCCAGGAATCCATCGAATTTGCAATGTCCTGCAAGGCGCCTCAGTTCGGCGACGTAGCTCGCCACTTCCTGGCCTTCAGACCGTTGATACATGTAGAATCAATACCTTGCCATCAAAATGCTTTCCTTCGGATTTAGGTGCTCCCGGACCAGCGTACACAGTTCTTCATAGGATTTGGTTGTTGGCTTCACCGGAGCTAGAAGATTCTGCATGAGGTCATAGGTTGTTGCCCCACAGACGGTAAGGAGGATCGCCCTTCGTTTTGCAGCGTTCTCGTCCCCTTCCAGCTCGTTGGCCACGAAGTGTTGGTCGAGTCTCTCCACGAAGGCGTCCCAATCGTCCCCTTCTGAGAATTTCTCCAGGATACCAACAGTGCTTTGCATTTTCACATGGTTGTTCCTTATTTCGTCGCCAATTGTTATGCTCATAATAAAGTAATGCAACTGATACTGTAGTCAGTGAGCAAGTGTGACCTTAGCTCCTTTATTTAAACTTCAGAGTACTGGTACAGCATGGGAGGCCTGCTTATATACAGTGTTCCCAAGGCAGCATGCAGAGCAGGCAGATCGTGACATCAATCAGTGTGTAACGTTGATTTGACGCCAGCACTGCCATTTTGGAGCTCCAAACTCTAGCGACGCCCTTTCTAAATCTTGTACAGCTGAACATGATGTTAAATGACATGACGGACCTCTCACGAGCGCTATTTAAAGCGATCACCAATTACTTACGGGTTAGTTGCTATATTATTTCTTCTAACTGTTGCTGCAATTCTATGCATTTTGGGTGCTTATCCATACTTGTTTAAAGTTTTAATAGTCTACAGGGAATGGTCTGTCTGGTGCGGAAGTACTCCTTTGCTCATTTAAAGGCTTGTGCACAAACCAGTTGCTTCCAGACATGGGTGGCCTAGTAGGGCATCCTCTTGGCATTGAATATGATTGGGAGAATAAGCAGAGGCCACACAGAGCACGACAAGCTGCTAGAAGAGGGAGGACGGGGAGAAGAGCTCTCAGCAATGCCCCTTCCTGTAATGGCCAGCACTGTCTCTTCCATGCATGCAGGCGCGCCTCTCTGTCGCCCATTAATTCCTGCTGCATCCTGAGGGGTCTTTCAAAATCACGAGGGGTCTAGACAGAGTAGATAGAGAGAAACTGTTCCCATTGACATGAATGTTGAGAACAAGATGACACAGTTTTAAGGTGACTGGCAGAAGATCCAAAGTCAACATGAGGAAAACTTTTTTATGCATGCGAGTGGTTAGGATCTAGAATGCACTGCCTGAAAGAGTTATGGAGGCAGATTCAATTGTGACTTTCAAAAGGGAATTGGATAACTACCTATAAGAACATAGGAACATAACAAATAGGAACAGGAGTAGGCCATACGGCCCCTCGAGCCTGCTCCGCCATTCAATAAAATCATGGCTGATCTGATCATGGACTCAGCTCCACTTCCCAGCCTGTTCCCCATAACCCCTTGTCCCCTTATCGTTTAAGAAATTGTCGATTCTGTCTTAAATATATTCAATGTCTCAGCTTCCACAGCTCTCTGAGGCAGCAAATTCCACAGATTCACAACCCTCTGAGAGAAGAAATTTCTTCTCATCTCTGTTTTAAATGGGCGGCCCCTTATTCTAAGATCATGCCCTCTAGTTCTAGTCTCCCCAATCAGTGGAAACATCCTCTCTGCATCCACCTTGTCAAGCCCCGTCAAAATCTTATACATTTCAATAAGATCACCTCTCATTCTTCTGAATTCCAATGAGTAGAAGCCTAACCTACTCAACCTTTCCTCATGTCAACCCCCTCATCCCCGGAATCAACCGAGTGAACCTTCTCTGAGCTGCCTCCAAAGCAAGTATATCCTTTCGTAAATATGGAAACCAAAACTGCATGCAATATTCCAGGTGTGGCCTCACCAATACCTTATATAGCTGTAGCAAGACTTCCCTGCTTTTATATTCCATCCCCTTTGCAATAAAGGCCAAGATACCATTGGCCTTCCTGATCACTTGCTGTACCTGCATACTATCCTTTTGTGTTTCATGCACAAGTGCCCCCAGGTCCTGCTGTACTGTGGCACTTTGCAATCTCCATTTAAATAATAACTTGCTCTTTGATTTTTTTTCTGCCAAAATGCATGACCTCACACTTTCCAACATTATACTCCATCTTCCAAATTTTTGCACACTCACTATGTCCTTTTGCAGATTTTTTGTGTCCTCCTCACACATTGTTTTTCCTCCCATCTTTGTATCATCAGCAAACTTGGCTGCGTTACATTCAGTCCCTTCTTCCAAGTCGTTAATATCGATTGTAAATAGTTGGGGTCCCAGCACTGATCCCTGCGGCACCCCACTAGTTACTGGTTGCCAACCTGAGAATGAACCATTTATCCTGACTTTCTGTTCTCTGTTAGTTAGCCAATCCTCTATCCATGCTAATATATTACCCCCAACCCCGTGAACTTTTATCTTGTGCAGTAACCTTTTATGTGGCACCTTGTCAAATGCCTTCTGGAATTCCAAATACACCACATCCACTGGTTCCCCTTTATCCACCCTGTTCGTTACATCCTCAAAGAACTCCAGCAAATTTGTCAAGCATGACTTCCCCTTCACAAATCCTTGATGATTTTGCCTGATTGAATTTTGCTTTTCCAAATGTCCTGCTACTGCTTCTTTAATAAGAGACTCCAACATTTTCCCAACCACAGATGTTAGGCTAACTGGTCTATAGTTTCCTGCTTTTTGTCTGCCTCCTTTTTTAAATAGGGGCATTACATTTGCAGTTTTCCAATCTGCTGGGACCTCCCCAGAATCCAGGGAATTTTGGTAAATTACAACCAATGCATCCACAATCCCTGCCGCTACTTCTCAAGATCCTAGAATGCAAGCCATCAGGTCCAGGGGATTTATCTGCCTTTAGTCCCATTATGTTACAGAGTACCACCTCCTTAGTGATTGTGATTGTGTTAAGTTCCCCCCATAACCCCTTGACTATCCACTGTCGAAATACCTGATGGAAAAAGAATTGTAGGGCTACGGGGAAAGGGTGGGGGATTGGGACTAGCTGAATTGCTCTTTCAGAGAGCCAGCACAGGCTCGACGGGCCAAATGGCCTCCTGCTGAGCTGTAATGATTCTATTCTATGATGCAATGACGTTGAATTCCAATCAAGGCCCCTGAAATGACAGGCCCTTATCTCACCAACTATTCCATTCATGCCTCCTACTGTAATTCCAATCAATAATTCAATTGATTATTATAGTGACCCTGAAAGTTTGGCAGCCTTTGATCTTGGGGTAATTGACAGGATCCACCCAGTGACTTCAGCGCTGACACTGCCAAGGATGCCTGAGCTACTGGGGTGCATCTCGAGTGCCTGTCATGGTGGAAACACTGCGAAATGCGACTTCTAGTGTCCATCAAGGGGACATTCCAATATAGTGCCCATCAGCTCTCCCTTTATAAGAGGACCGAGAAAAAGTGTAAAATCTTAAAATCTTTGGAACTCCAGCCACATTCCATCTTACCTTGCTGACCTTGTTTGGGACAGGTGAAGGTTCTGCCCACATAAAGTTTAATGGGAACTGCCGAGGTAGGCCGGGACCAAGTCGATCCAAGTCTAAAACTTCCACAGCCCTTTCGCCATGCTTCCACTGGGCGTATGGTTGGAATGTACTGCCAGGACTGTGGATGTTAACCCTTGGTAAGTTTTATTTTGAACTTTTGTTATTGAATCTGAATTATGGAATGATGCAATTCTTTATCCCTGCATTGCTACCAGTAGAAAATCTAAGTGGGAGGAGAGATCTCAAGTTGAAACAAGACTTTTTGACTGTCGCTTTGAAGATGAAAATTCAAGACCATCATTAGTGTAGATGGAAGTAGATTGTTAAAAATATCTATATATCCTGTGGGGAAAATCTGCCATAAAGATAAAATGGCAGACTCAACAACAGGCAAGATAAAAGGAAACAGTAAAAAGCTCAAATCCCCATTCAAAACAAAAGGAAACAAAGTTCTAACAGCTAGAAAATTGAACAACAGGGTTATTTATGTATATAGGAACATATGTGAAATAAAAGGATGTGGGTAAGGAATGGAAAGTACAAAAGAAATACATACCCAAAAACAATGCTCAGAAAAGGAAGTTCTGAGTGAAGGAGATAAGCTAAAAGAAAAAGAGAAGGGTTCCTTTTTTTGGTCACCCAGATGTCTAATACATGCAGAAACCTATCACCTGTTTAAAAGTCTTAAAACTATGCTACTAAGAAATCTGTACAGGTAGGTCTGGATTTTCTTTAATGAGACCATCCATTTTTAAGCCTTCTGCCAAAACAATGTCCCCAAAATGGTCACTGCTCTTTCCCTCGGCTGATTCTGCTGTAATCTAGATTCACCTGACTGAAGCCCAGCCTGAGGCATGCAGCTGAAGACAAGGGCCCTGAATTTGAGGTCAACAGCGAAGCGAAGGCATGAGCTGCTCACTCCGAAGTACTCTCTGCAAAGGGATCTCACAATCTCTGTGTCGAGAACTTTGGGTTTTCCGATCCTGAATTCAGTGCAATGGAACTTAATGGGGGTTACCTTGTTCGAGCTGCTGTGACATCAACAGGCTCTCTGAGCAACCAATCAAAACACAAAATTCTCACAGACAGCAAACAAGGAAACAGGCAAGCCCTTAAAATTCTAACTTGTTAATGTTATGTTCAGAATAAATCTACAGGACTATATTGCAAGCTCAAACTGTTGTGACCTTGATCTCTTTATTCAGACTCCAAAGTGCGGAAGCAGCATGGTGAATCACCTTTTATACCTGCTTGCTGCAGGGTGCACAGGTGACCCTTAGGTCTCCCACAGGTGTGCCCCGCTAGTGGCAAGTCTTACATTTTGCTAAGATTTACATACATACATAACATCACTCCCCCCGCAAAGGCTTATGTGCAAGTTATTTGCAAGTTGAGGCAATCTGGCGCCCCGCATCCCCGGGTCAATCGCCTGAGTTGAAGTCCTGACATAGGTTCCTCCTCGTGGTTGACGGCGAGGTCGCTCATGTTAGTGAGTCGCTGGGGGCCAGGTCCTTTCACAGTGGTTCCTGATTATCTGTAGTTCGCAGTTTGGTCTCGTCCAAATGCTTTACTCATTAGCCCGGTACATGGTTTCACAATCAAATGCTCCGTTTTCATCACAGTCACTCCATTCCCCCCCTTGGCTAATGTGGTGCTAGCGGCCCACCTGGGGCCCTGAACATGGTCGACGTCACTTATACTGATGTCGCGTGGAGAGGCCGTGCGATCATGGTGCATTGTCTGTGTTATATATGTGGACTTGTATTTACTCTGTACAGCCACCAGAGGGCTCATCCCCTGGAGTCCCAAGGGATCCCATTATCCCTTGGGAGCACAGGTATTTAAGGAGGCTTCACAGGTTGGAGAAGCACTCTGGAGACCTGCAATAAAAGACTAAGGTCACACGTTACTTTGAGCTCACAGTGTTCAGTCTGACTCTTTCTCCATACACAACAACTGGCGATGAGATACAGATAGCGAACCCAAAGATGCAGAGAACAGTGGGCATCCTGGAGAAATTTTCGGAGGGAGATGACTGGGAAACTTTTGTGGAGCGACTTGACCAATACTTTGTGGCCAATGAGCTAGATGGGGAAGAGAGCACTGCCAAACGATGGGCGATCCTCCTCACCATCTGTGGGGCACCAACGTATGGCCTCATGAAGAAAGTTTACTGAAGTCAGTCCCGCTTACCGTGGTCTTCCAGGCGACATCTTGGTCACAGGTCGGAACACAGTCGAGCACCTGCAGAACCTGGAGGAGCTTCTTAATTGACTCAAACATATGGGGCTCAGGTTAAAACGCTCAAAGTGCGTTTTGCTGGCGCCTTAAGTGGAGTTCTTGATAAGGAGGATTGTGGCGGATGGCATCAGGCCCACCAACGTGAAGAGGGAGTGAATCGAGAATGCACCAAGGCCACAGAACGTGACGGAGCTGCGGTCGTTTCTGGGACTCTTGAACTACTTTGATAACTTCTTACCAGTCTCAGCACCCTGCTAGAACCACTACATGTCTTACTACGAAAAGGGGGCGAATGGGTTGGGGCAAAAGCCAAGAAAATGCCTTTGTAAAAGCGAGAAAATTGTTATGCTCAAACAAATTGCTTGTGTTGTATGACCCATGTAAGCGTTTGGTACTAGCATGTGATGCGACGTCATATGGCGTCGGGTGTGTATTGCAACAAGCTAATGATTTCGGGAAACTGCAACCGGTTGCTTATGCATCCAAGAGACTGTCTAAGGCTAAGAGAGCCTACAGCATGATTGAAAAAGAAGCGTTAGCGTGTGTCTATGGGATAAAGAAAATGCATCAATACCTGTTTGGGCTAAAATTCGAATTGGAAACTGACCATAAGCCACTTATATCCCTGTTCTCCGAGAGTATAGGGATAAATACCAATGCATCGGCCCGCATCCAGAGATGGGCGCTCACGTTGTCCACATACAACTACACCATCCACCACAGGCCAGGCACAGAAAACTGCATCGATGCTCTCAGTAGGCTGCCATTGTCCACCACGGCGGTGGAAATGGTGCAGCCCGCAGATCTAGCCATGGTTATGGAAGCATTTGAGAGTGAGTAGCCACCTGTCACTGCCCGGCAGATCAAAACCTGGACAAGCCAG